>NC_056733.1:1290609259-1290975509 GCF_019279795.1 Protopterus annectens | reverse complement strand
GAGAAAAATTCCAAGGACTCAAAGACAATCATAAGGCCTTCTTTAGCTATGTTAGAAACCTAGGAGGAAACTCCCAGATATGCTCAGAATTAGTTCAAAATGATGTGAAGATTACTGAACCTACACACATTGCCAACATACTGGCTGACAGGTTCAGTGCAAACTAAAGGAGAGATATCTATACCAGAGGATTGTAGCCCCCAAACATCTCCAACGCCCAGGTAAGAACTGCTCTCTCCAAGGCAAAACACAGCATGCATGGGACGGATGGTGTCCCGGCTGTGTGCTCCAAGAACTCAATGAGGAATTAAACAGTTAGGACAGCTGTTTAATCTTAGCCTCACCTCAGGATACATTACCCAAGGTGGCACACGGTGACTGTGGTCCCACTTCACAAAGGCGGTGCCTCCACTGACCCTGGAAATTACCGTCCCATTAGCTTGACAAGCCTTATTTGCAAAGCCATGGAGAGGATCATAATGGAACTCATAAATAAAGACATAGGAACTTGCAGACTTTGGATCCAACCCAGTTTGGCTTTGTCAAAGGCAGATCATGCCTTTTAAACTTGGTTGACTTTTGAGACAGTGACCAAGGCCATTGATGACGACCTGGCAAAGGCCGAAAAACTCATCAGCTTGAATGTAAACCCATACATCACAAGATGGGTTGCAAACTGGCTAAGTGACAGAACCCACAGGGTCAGAGTTGCTGGAGCCATGTCAGATTCAAAGCCTGTCACAAGTGCATCTACTTTTCTGAAGTACAAGCAAACACAGGAGGGTTATGGCTGACAAAGTTTGCAGATGACTGAAAACTGGGCACCGAAAACACATCTGACACAGATATCCTTCAGAAGGGCCTCACAGAAATGGATAACTGGTGCCAGAGCCATGGCCTAAAGTTAAACGCCAAGAAATCGATAGTGATACCGTTGGGGAAAAACAAGGTTACCCTAGCTACCATATAGGTGGCAATCCACTGAGCACAGAAGAAGTCATCAGGGATCTGGGGACCCAGGTTGACAGTAGCGTTTGACACTCATGTTGCTAAAGTAGTTAGGAAAACCTTCTACATTGCCCACCTGATCATGAAGGGATTCACATCTAGATCAAGGGAGGTCATCGTCCCCTGTATTCATCACTCATTAGACCTATGATTGAGTACAATGCCCCATTCGAATGTATCTGACCCGACACCTGCAGCAGCTGGAAAGGCCCCAAAAGTTCCTCACCAAAAGGATAAAGGGTCTCAAAAATATGTCTTATGCTGCCCAACTGAAAGAACTCCAGCTCTATTCAGTCTCATACCGCTTGCTCAGAGGTGACCTGTGCCTGACATATAAGGCCATGTCAAACCCAGATTTGATGAATATGCTTCACCTCAAAAATCTAGATCCCTCAGAACCACAAGGCGGGAGACTTAAACCTTGACACGGTTATTAATAGAACGTGCTGGAGGGACAGATTCATCACCCAGAGACTCCTATGCTGTGGAACAAAATCCCAGTACATGTGAGGCAGAGCACCTCGCTGGCCTTGTTCAAGAGGAATCTTGACCAATGGATGGAGGGATTACTTCAGTGTCACTGCTTGACAGAGGCACAGCAAAATAATAGGCATAGTTTTATTCAAGGCTTATAAATGCCCTTGGGCAGATAGCCTAGTATGAACCTATGAACCTATGAACCTATGAACCCTGATATATAAACTGTATTTTATATAGCACATATCAAGAACAGAGGTAGGTTAAAAATAAAAAAAGATTGCTGGGTGCACAAGACCCAGGATAAAAAAGTGCCCAATCTTGGTAGGCATACTGGTGTCAGGACTGGAAAAAATGATAGTGTAGAATCTTCAAAATGTGGAAACATTCCTACAATGGGGCTAGACCAGGCTCATGAGGGCCATTGTCGAAGGAAATAGTAGTTCACAAAAATTACAAAAACTGATAGGCCAAAAAAGAGCCATAAAGATGATAGAGTGGACTACTGAGGATAAGAAAGAAATTATGTATTGTTACTAATATGCAAGAAGTCCAGAATTTCCAGACAAAAGGTATACAAAAAGTTTAAGAGAGAAATTAGAGGAAAAGAAAAATTGTCAGAAGCTTCAAATAAAAATCTGTGTTCATTAATACAACAGATTTATGAAAAGCATGATATAGACCAAGAAAACTTGAGCTGTTTGGAAAAAGAAGCAACCGAGGAAGTGCAAAAATATAAAGAACAAAATCTAGAGATTTTTGAAAGGTATAAAAAAAATATGGACACGTGAAAGAAATAGATATCTGATATGGTGCAATATTTATGTAAAGGAGAAAGCCAAATTAATTAATTAATACAAAAAGCAGCACCAAAGATATTCAAAGAAAATTACAGGCAAAGGCATCCAGATATGGAAAATTTCACAATACAAAAAAATAAGATGACAATAAGGAAATGCAGAATAGAAGATTAGTAAATTAGAATTTAAAAATAAATAGAAGCTGAAGACACGGAATGCCTGTGAAATGAAGGATTTAGTGTAGAAAGTCCAACACAGGTTATACCACAGTAAGCTGGAGCAATGAGTCCCCCAAGTAAGGAGAAACAGGAGGAGCAGGAGACATCTGAAGAAATATGGATATGGAAAAGAAAATTTAATATGGTCCAATATCTATGCAAAGGAAAAAGCAAAACTAATTAATACAAAAAGAGCAGCACCAAAGACAGTTGAAGAGAAATAAAGGCAAAGGCATCCAGATATGGAACATTTTACAATCCAAAAAATAAGAAAACAAAGAGGAAAAGTAGAAAAGAGGGTTAGTAATGGAGACGTTAAAGAACTAGAAACTGAGGTAGTGGATTGCCTGTGAAGTAAAGAATTTAGTGTAGAAAATGTAACTGATAACACCACAGCACACTAGACCACTGGATCCCCCAATTAAGGAGAAATCAGTGGAGTAGAAAACATCTGACCAGTTGCCATATGAAGATACTTTAGAGCCTTCAATAGGAAGACAGTACAAAAGTTCAGTTGGAGTTTCACTGCAAAGGAAAGAACAGGAAACTGTGGCAGCACTGATGCAGTCAATGTTGTGGAGTGATAGGCCAGTGAGTTCCCATATGAAAGAGCATTGGATGACACAGGATGAAATAGAAGAGAATGTGGCACAGGAAGATGCTCTGGAACTTTCTTTAGAATGCTTGTAGGCAATGAAGAACAAAGAATGTGCACTCAGTTTATAAGAAAATGATCTAAGAGAAGAGTTGCTTGATTTAATAGAGATGGACAGAAATATTAAGCTCAATGAAAGAAACATAACAGAAAGTCAATAAAACCCCCAAAATTAGAAGTTTGATAAAACAAATGAGCACAGGAATTAAGACTGTTCATAGAAATTCATACACTATAACTGCAGTAAAGGAGAACTGCACCCATAGACTCAAAATACATGTTTATTTCATCATGGTTTGGTGTTTCCTACATTTTAACACCACTCTGGGACTATTTACAGGTTTTTAAATATTGTTTTAAATATTTTTACATGTAATTTCTGAGTCTGACTACATGGGGTCTGGCATCTTAAAGCAATAGACTTCATCAGATAATAAAACACACCCACAATCCCAAGTTTATATACAATTTTAAAATACATCCAGCCAATCATTGCATTAAAACAATCATTAACTTAATTGATGTATATCATACGTTTGCATGGTCAACAACCAAAACATTTTTTCTGTATACCCTTACATAAAATGTCTATGAACTACACTCATTTACAATATACTAAATATATATTTAAAACATCTTTTCATAAAAAGCATTTATAAAAATGCATAAAAAATATGTATATGTGTGTATACACACACACACACACACACACACATATATATATATATATATATATATATATATATATATATATACACATATATGGGTCTACTTCACTTTACCTAAAACTCATTTGACAGACATTCATTTCAGAGAGACCAAATCACCTAATGTTCATTTCACCTAAAACCCATCTCACCGACCACTGATAATGCTGAATTTCAAACTACTACACATTAAACCATAGACATGCAGACTTACAACACCTATGACTAACTCTTTCCAATACTTAAACACTACTTACTTACCCTCAACAGAAACCGGACAATATAAAACCAATCTGGACAATATAATTCCAAACTATGTGGGGGGCTGTGCACCCACACCCCCCCTAACTATGTATACTAACTCCAGGTTCGCACTATAATGGGGAAAAGGACATATACCTTTTACTTGCCTTATAGTACTCTACACACTGCCACTACTAAATGTTGGTGAAATGAGTGTCAGTGAAATGGGTTTTAGGTGAAATGAACTTTAGGTGATTTCTTCTCTCTGAAATGAATGTCGGTCAAATGAGTTTTAGGTGAAGTAAAGTAGACCCATATATATATGTATGCATGTATATATATATATATATATATATATATATCTATATATATATATCTATCTATATATATATATATATATATATATATTTTGTTTGTTACTTTCGGCTTTTCCCGGTTAGGGGTCGCCACAGCAGAACTCCGGTCCGCTAATGGTTGGTAGTTGATTTTTACATGCCGAGTTACCAGCCCTGATGCACAACTTTCAACGAAGGTACACCCATTCAAGCATGTCTCCACGCAGAAGATGCTCTAGCTGAGAATTGAACCAGACAGCGTTTTACTGTGAGGCGACAATGCTACCGCAGCACCACCACCACAGGTATATATATATATATACAAAATAACTGTAATAGCTGAACTGTCCCTAATGTGGTCTGGATCTCCACCTAGTGGCTCTTTACTAAAACTACATCTAAGTTGACCTTTACATATACTAAATAAAATTCACTTGTCCTTCAAAACAATTTTCTTCATAGTAGTTGTAACATATAATCAAAACATAACAGTGAAAAACAGTACAAAACAATAATTATTCTTTGTCATCTCATGAAGTGAATAAAACATTTCCTGAATAAATTTAATAATATTTCCATTAAGCCCAGGGAAAATGTTAGCCTCAAGGTTCATTTGTCAGAACAATTCCCTATATTCAAGTGTCATTTTCTAAGGGCCGCCCGTTATATCCATCCCTACTTTTTCAATAATGAAAAAGGAGAACTTAGCCCCCATACAGACTCTAGTGTGCTTAAACAGGACATTTCTTTCGTTCTGAGTACTAATATAGTAATAATGTTCATATGTGTATCTCCTTAATTTACGCCCTGTTTTGCAGATATAAAATGCCCCACATAAATTACACATAGCCAGGAATATTACCCCTAGGGTGTTACAATTGTTGTACCCTTTCACCAGAATTTCCTTGTTTCTGCTGGGAATGACTATCTTTTCATGATTCATAATGTAAGGGCATTGGGAACATGTCCCACATTTATAAGTGCCTACTCTTTTCCTGTTAGTTATACCCTCAATGTACTTACCATGTTACAACAATTCCTTAATGTTGTAGCCTTTCCTATAAGTATTTTTTTAGAGCTGAGACTTAATAGTGGTCAAATCACTCAGTTCAATAATTTTTTTCCATTCCCTTAGGATAACATCTTTTACCACTCTTGTGTCCCTATTAATTTCCATAATGAATGCCTGGTCATATCTACTGTCTTTCTCCTCAATTTTCTCTGAATTTACGTCCAGTACCTCCTTACCTAAAAGTGGAAATAATTTGTTTGTCCTTTTTTCTTTTACCTCTGTCCCTATACTTTGTATCAAATGCCCCATCTATAGGATACACTGTTTCCAAAAATAAATGTTCTAACCTTTCACATACTATGTGAAAATCCTCATAATTAGAAGTCATCTGACTAGTTCGCATATACTGTCCCTTGACAGTATTTTTTTTTCTGAAAGAACAGATGTGCACTCCTATAGTGCAGATAAGAATTCAAAAAAGTTTCCTTCCTTTGGACTGTAGATTTGTACCCTAAACCACATTTATGTATGGTCACATCTAAATAATATAATAAATAAATAATTTATTCAGAAAATGTTTTATTCACTTCGTGAGATGATGAAGAATGATTATTGTTTTGTATTATTTTTTACTGTTATTTTCTGATTATATGTTACAAAGGCTATGAAGAAAGTTGTTTTGAAGGACAAGTGAATTTTTAGTATATGTAAGGGTCAACTTAGATGTAATTTTAGCAAAGAGCCACTAGATGAAGCTCCAGACCACATTAGGGACAGTTCAGCTATTACAGTTCGTGTGTGTGTGTGTGTGTGTGTGTGTGTGTGTGTGTGTGTGTGTGATTGTGTGTGTATGTGTGTATATATATATATATATATATATATATATATATATATATATATATATACAGTTTTATAAATGTTTTTTATGAAAAGGTTTTTTAAATATGTATTTAGTATATTGTAAATGAGTGTAGTTTATATACATTTTATGTAAGGGTATACAGAAGAATTTTTTGGTTGTTGACCATGTGAAAGTATGATGTATACCAATTAAGTTAATGATTGTTTTAGTGCAATGATTGGGTGGGTGTATTTTAAAATTATATATAAACATTGGATTGCGGGTATATTTTTTATCTGATGAAGCCTGTTATTTCAAGGACGAAAACATGAATTGTGCATGGCGTTAATAAAAAGCTATTTATTTATCTGGTGACCATTTTATTGCTGTGGCTCATGTGCGGTTGTGCCTTAGTGTTTCTGGGGTTGTTGATGTTTGTGGCACAATCATCCCTTTCTCTTTGAGAATTTTTGTATCTTGAAGTAATTCTGATTGTTTAGTCTGCCTTTAGGTATCCCATAATGCAGTGCTCGTCTATGAAAAATTACATCACGCAAGCCTCTTTCTTCCTAAAGTTCCTGTCACTACATTGATTTTACATGCATACATTACTGTCTTTCAAGTCAGTAAGTAGCATTTAATGCTGTTCAATGACTACATAAAACACAAATCCTTTTTACTTCTGCTTCTGTTTAGAATGGCTAAACTGCAGTTTTTTTGTGAAGCCTGAATTTTACTACTTTGACTCATCTCCCATCCCCCTTCACACCTAACTTCCCTAGCTGTCAAAGTGCTAAGGGTAATTTGAGTTGTTACCTGCAGTGACTGACTGCTCACAGCAGAAGACTTGGCCCATGTACTGTTTCTTTGTTCTAATCTTTATTTTCTGTATGGGTAGGGGAAGGTCCAGGGAACTGTGACATCACAGCATGTGTGGGGTTTTAGGATGATCATGGTGATGTTAGTTTGGAAAGGGAATTAGCTAGAAAACTACCAGTTTTCAGTGGCATTGATGACATCAATGAATTGGAGACTGCAGCAAGCTTTTTCAGGGTGGGATAAATGTTTTTTGATATTGAAACCCCCACAGTACAGTAAGGTACTATTCCAGTGGAGAGAAACAGTTGATTTAAAATATTTTAAATGCTGTATCGCTGTTTATTCATAGCAGGGACAGTAAATAGGGAGAAAAAGGACAAAGACGTTGAGCATTTAATAATAGAATCCTGCTGTTGTCCTTAAATAGGATATATTACTGTGTAGCTAAATTAATAACAGAAAAAAGTCTTACCACAAAAACACAGGTCAGTAAGAAAAAGAAAGGGGAGAAAAATGCCATCATGGAAGTTCTGCCGATAGGAGGTATTGTGAGCCATGCCAGGAGAAGTAGTGCAGTGGGTGTGTAACATATGGCAGCACAGCTAGCTGGAATTTTATAAATAATTATATATTTGTATATCAAACTGATTTGTACAGATGCTTGTACTGAAAATGTAGTTGTGAGGTTTGCTTGGATTGAAAATGCAACAGTGTACCTTGCTGGAAAGTAAAGAAATGTTTACTTGAATGTTTTAAGTTAACACCTGAAGCGTACCGAAAAAAGTTTTGTGAGGATAGACGCAAGGCAGATGAAAGTGTGTGTGATTATATTGCTCTGTTAAGCACTTAGTTTCTTAGGTGGGTGAGTGAGTATTGTGTCACCACTTTTGAAGGGCTGGCAGACCTTTTTTGAGGGAACAAGCCCTTAGCACTTTGCCTGAGGACATGAGAACCTGGTTGGAAGACTGAGAATGTAACTCTGCAGATGAGATGGAGAAGAAAGGGACATCTACTTAGCAACCTGGGCATCACTACACAGGAAAGGAATACTCAGTGATATAAGGGAACCCATGGTGGGCAGCCTAAACTACCCCAACAGAGTCCATCAGTAACAAGGGAAGCTACTAGTTCAGGTACACAGCCGGGATCAAGGGTTAAATGCTTTAAATGTAAGCAGTTGGGCCATGTATTATATAAATGTCCACAGAGGCAAGATGGGGAACAAAATGTGGGGGAGCCACCAAATGAGAATAACAGTATGCCAGTGGTATGCTGTCTGGAGAAAACAGGGGTACCAAACTATCACAAGAGGTTATATTCTATCTTAGTGTGTGGAAAACAGGCCACTGCTAAGAGAGACACGACATCTGACATAACTATTGTGAAGTCTGCAGGGCTTAAAAAAGAGCAGTACTTGCTTGGGCAGTCCACTCCAGTCAGAGCTTTATGAGGGACCCCATTCCAAATGCCAAATGCCTTTGGCTAGGGTTCACCTTGACTGGGAGGGTGGAAATGGAAAGCAAGTAGGTGTGTTTGAGGATATCCCTGCAGATGTCCTTATATGGAATGATTTTGATAATGCAGTAACTTGTGTACATGCAGTCAGCTTGGAGACAGGCATGTGGGTCTGATAGCCTGGGGAGCCCCAGACAGACAACACTCCTGAAAGCAGGGCTGGTGGTGTGGCTATTTCATGGAGGGATCCACTGTGTAGCAGTAATCCTGAAGGTGAGCCATAGCTGCTGGTAGGTACTGATGTTCCCTTGGACAGAGTGACTGCAATGGCAGAGGTGAGTGATAGCACCCAGGCTGACAATGAGGCACTGCTGTCAGAGGATACCAGACTTCCCATGGAAGGAGAGCTGGGAAGAGTCAAAAAAATACAGCTGAGACAGGCTCAGCTCTAAGGCCCTATACTAAGAGGCTTCAAGGGAGGTAGCTAGGGAGGCACCTGATTCTCAAGGAAAGGAGAGTCTGTAAACTGGAGCAAAGGATTACTGTATAGAGAGTGGACTCCTGAGGGAGGGCTAGAGGGTGAAGTAATACAGCAGTTGGTAGTGCCTAGAGACTACTATCTGGCACTTCTAGCCATAGCCCATGGCATTCCTTTTGCAGGTCATATGAGTATAAAGCATGCCAAGAGATATATTATGCAGAACTTTTATTGGTCTGGGATTGCAAAGGATGTAACAGGGTACTGCAGGACCTGTGCGCAGTGCCAAAAACTAGGCAGGCAGGAGACAAAGTCAAAGCTCCTTTTATGCCTTTGCCTATGATTGATGAGCCATTTCAGAGGGTAGCTATGGATATTGTGGGGACTCTGAGTCCCCCAAGTTCAACAGGGAAGAAGTATATCCTAGTGGTAGTTGATTATGCTACCAGATATCCTGAGGTGGTGGCTCTATCCTCCATCGAGGCAGAGAAGGTGGCAAATGCTTTGCTAGAGATTTTTAGCAGGGTAGGTTTCCCCAAGAGAAATACTGACTAGCAAAGGTGCCCATTTCATGTCAGATCTGCTAGCTTGTCTGTGGAAGAACCGTGGGGTGAAGCACCTAAAGACCACCCCTACCATCCCCAGACTAATGGTCTTGCAAAGAGGTTAAACTCTACACTAAAGACCATACTACTGGCATTTGCAAACCAGTTTAAGAGAGAGTAAGACAAATATTTTCCCCATCTACTGTTTGCATACAGAGAGGTACCCCAAGAATCCACATTTTTTCACCCTTCTAGTTGCTGTATCACATAGGGTGATGATGAGTGGGAGGGTGAATGTGAATCCTACAAGAAGTCTGTTGTGGCATATGTCCTAAACCTCAGGACGAGGCTTTGGGAGTTTATGGGCTTGGCCCAGGAAAAACTGGCAGGAGCCGAACAGCAGAAAAAGGTCTGGTATGACAGTAATGCTTGAACCAGAGAGTATGCTGTGGGATAGCAGGTGATGGTTCTTATTCCTGTCAGACACAATAAGATGCAATCATCTTGGGAGAGACACTTTAAAGTGGTAAGGAAGGTCAGTGATGTTAACAATATGGTAAAACTGCTAGGCAGGAGGCAGGGGCACAAATTTTACCATGTTAACATGATGAAACCTTACCATGATAGGGAGGCCCTTGTGCTAAGCATTTGCAGTAGGTGGCAGGAGTAGTCTGAGGGGGCTCTATGGCTACATTGAGCCAGCCAACAAAATGCCAAGTTACTAAGGTGGAATCTAGGGGCATAGGCATATGATATGACAGTGCAGAACCATAGTGGTTAGCAATGCCAAGGCAGATGGGATCTCAAGACAGGGCATGGGATAATATATTTGGAGACAAGTTCATTCCTCTCAAGCAATGTTTTTCAAGGGGCACTTGAAAAACTAGCTTGTGTCTTCAAAGGGGGAGAGATGTGATGATAGGGGTTTTTGTCAGCCATGCTAGAAGTAGGACAGTAAGTGTGTAACATACGGCAGCACAGTTAGCTGGAATTTTGTAAATAATTGTATGCCATTTGTATATAAAACTGATTTGTACACGTGCTTGTGCTGAAAATGTATTTGTGATGTTTGCTTGTATTGAAAATCTATCGACAGTGAAAAAGAAATGTACATGTATTATTGTAACTGAATTAAATGTATATGTTTTAAAAGAGGATACTGGAAGAGATGTGATAAGTCACAATCCAGCTGCAGCAAACTTTGAAAAAAAATAGCTGAAATTAAATTAGACCATAAAGGTTGTATCTTATAGCTCTGATTGCAGCCAGTGACAAAATGTCTGCAAGAAGCCTAGCTTAGTAGCTCTCTAGGAGGAATAGTAGTGTTAAAATGGTTTTATGACTTCCAGCAAGTGCCCCAGATTTGAGCACTTTTCTTGTGTGTGTATTATTGACATGTAGGTGCTAAAATCATGGCAGGTTCTAGACTATCCCTGTAAACAAATATAAAATAAAAAATAAATAAATAAGTTGTGTTATGACAATGTATAAACTGTACACTAGAATTGATGCCAACAGAGTTTATTGACATTTAGAAGAAAACTCAATCATGGCAATAGAACAAAAGGGTAACAAATTAAAGTCTTTGTTATTAAGTAAAGTCATAATGCAGAACTGTAAACAGGGGAAGAATATATATGTATGGCATGGTTAGACCACAAAAAGGCATTTGACAGTATTCCACATTCATGGATAAAAGAGTGCTTAAAATGTATAAGATACATCCTACACTGATTGATTACATTACATCGACCATCAAACAGTGGCAAACCACTTTGCAGTTAAGCCATAATAAAGGACAAATTATTATGCCAGGATAAAAATTCATAGGGGGATATTCCAGGGTGACTCTGTCACTGCTGCTCTTTTGTCTTACCCTTAACCCATTAAGCTGTCTACTTAACAGATTAGGTCATGGCTATAACTTGGCTCCCAGAAAATAACAAAGTGTAAAGACTTCCCATCTTCTTTTTGTGGATGATTTAAAACTGTATAGTTCATCAGATGAGAAACTGAAAGCACAACTGCAAGTGGTCAAATTTTTTTCAGATGATATCAGAATGTCATTTGGTCTTGATAAATGTGCAAAAGCAAACTTTAAAGAAGGAAAACTGCAACACCAAAAAAAATCAGCCTGGGACAGGAATTGATATAAAACAACCTAAGCAAGAGGGAATATGTAAACAGATGGGAATTGATGAAGGATCAACAACAAAATATAAACAAATGCAAATAAAACTTAGTAACTAATATTTTAGAAGACTAAAATTAATATTGAAAATGGCACTGACATCTAGGAACAAAGTCCAAGCTATAAACCAATTTGCTCTTCCTATCCTAACATATAGTTTTGGAGTGACTGATTGGACCCAAAAGATGATGGATCAGTTTGATAGGAAAACAAGAAGGATGGTTCATGTTTATCAAATGATTTATAAAAGTCAGTGTATACCAAGACTATATATTCCCTGTTCTGAAGGAGGAATGGGCCTCCTTGAAATTGAGTACATGTATAGATCTGCAATTGTTTCTGCATACATATCTGCTGGCTTCACAAGACCCAAATGTAATGAAAGTTTTAAAACTCGAGGAGAATATTCCTGCTTAGTTTAGCAGAAGCATGTCAGCACAAATCAGGCAGCGACTGAATATGTAAAAAAAAAAACAAAAGAAAGAATATAAGGTGAAGGATCAGATGAGAAGGCAAGAAATGTGGAAAATGCATAAAAGTAGTTGCAAGTATAGAAAACTCTTGGAACAACCTCATGTTGATCAGGATCAAATGCAAAAAATGGTTAAGAAGAGGTGAATTTAAATCAAAGCATGAAAGGTTAATATTGGCAGCCCAAGATAGTGGACTACGAACACATTGGTTTACAAAGTCCATTAAACACGTGAGAGAAACAGACAAATGTTGGTTTTGTAAAACAGAATTGGAAACAGTTGCACATCTTGTTGCTGGTTGTGATATACTAATGGCAGAAGGACTGTATACTGAAATACATAATAATGTGGCAAGACTGTTGCACTGGGGATTGTGCAAATATTATGGCATTGCAGCAGCTGAAAATCATTGGGAACATGAGCCCGAAAGCATTATAGAAAATGATGAAATTTATATTACATGAGGACACCCATTATCAACAGTTAAAAAAAATAGATGCAAGAAAACCAGATATAGAAAGTAGTCCATAACAAGAAGACAAAAGTAGCATTATCATTGAAATTCTATACCCAGTGACTACACATAGAGAGATCCACAAATCAAAGGGTGCAACTGAAAAAACAATAAACAAACCAACCCGGCAAGTCAGGACCTGAAAGCCAGCAGCAATAATAATCCAATAAGTTGTATTAAATAGCGGTAGCCAAGTAATTCTGAAGAAGCAACGATCTTTATTAAAACCAAAACAATAAACCAAGCGCTTTCACCCGAATACTCTCGGGCTTTTTCAAGGATAAATATATAAGCATTGCTACAAATGATCTTAAATAGTCCAGTTCATGTCACGTGATGGAATTAATTAACTTATAATTATATCCTGCAGAAACCTTAAAGAAACAATACACTAACATTTGAAAAGCCAAAATATATGCATGAATAACTTATAAAAACTTTCATTCAATAATCATACATATCATAAAAAGTGAATAATAAAAACCTTCTAACAATAAAGTTTGTATTTGAAAATGTATTTCATATAAAACTTTAGACTTAAACCTCCTGTTATAATAAATAAGTTCGAAGTTCCAATTCTCTATGGTATAATTTATAGCATGTGCTGACTGGAGGGTACATCCCTTCCAAAGTTCTAATAAAACAAGTAGATAGGAATCCTACCCATAAAACTAAAACAATGCCATGGATACCAATGTAAAAAAAAATATAATGAAAATAAAGTAAATAGAAATGAACATACAAATATACATACGGATACTATTAATGGATGAAAAAGGGGGTTAATGTATAAAAAACTCCCTGTGGTGCCACAACATGTAAAGAGAGGAGGGTGGATGTGAAAATATCACAGGCAGGCTTTTCTTAATTTTAAAACACTCAATATTGATACTATCACTCAAACCGGGAAACTTATTAGAGTTGAGCTTCAGTTGCCAATATAGTTCACGATACTCTAACCTTGCTTCCCAGCTACCACCTCTGGTGTCTTGTGTTACTTGCTCTAATACAATAAATTTAATATTCATTTATTACTACACATAGAGAGAGACACAGTCATAAAATACCAGGATTTGCAGGCAGAAATGAGGGCAATGTTGAAGAAGGATACCCAGACAGTTGCAATAGTAGTAGGAGCAATGGGTCTTATAAAAAAGAAATTAAAATCATACTTAGATATGTTGCCAATACATGTAACTCCATATGAATTGCAGGAGTCATTACTGGGCACATTGCAGGTGCTGAGAAGAGCACTTCTGGCTAACATCAAAGATTGAAACAATACTATTTCACAAACTTTAATTGTACTTTGACTAAGGAATAGGATCCATTCCCATTAAGGCATTAGAAACCCAAAAGACTTGGAGAAATTAGAAGTGACAGACTTTATTAACAAGGGCATAGGTAATCTCCAAACTCTGTATCCAACCCAGTTCAGATTCTTTAAAGGTAGATCATGCCTGTTAAACATGGTTGACTTCTTCGAGAAAGTCACCAAGGCCCTGAATGACGGAAAGAAAGTGCACACTGACTATGTTGATCTAGCCTTGGATTTTAACACAATCCCCCACTCAGGTATTATAAAGAAACTCTTCCAATTGGAAATGAACACCTATATTACCAAATGGGTAGCCAACTCACTCACTGCCAAGGCACATACTGTCACAGTGGGTGACTTCACTTCTAGCAAAAGACCAGTCACCACTGCTGTACCACAGGGTTCTGTGCTGGGCCTCTTAGTGTTCAAAATATATTTCTCAGAAGCTCAGGCAAACTTGGACAGCCTGTGGTTGACCACGTTCATTGATGATTGCAAACTGGGAGCAATAACTGAGTTCCCCAATGATGTTAATGTACTGCAGACAGAGTTAACACAGACAAATGATTGGTGCCAAAGCCATGGATTAAAGCTAAATGCAAAAAAATGCATTATTATTCCCTTTGTGAAAGCTGACATCCCTGCTAATTACATTATAGACAGCACCCCCCTCCCCCCCAAGTGTAGACCCAGTGGTACATGATCTGGGTACTCAGGTGGATAGCAACCTGAACTTTGACCACCACATATCCACACTTATAAGGAAATCCTTCTATGTGACACATCTAATAAGTAAAGACCTTGCATCTAGATCTAAGGATGTTATGATTCCATTATACTCAGCCATCACCAGACTAATAATTAAGTACAATGCTCCCTTTTAATGTACCTCACCAGACACCTGCAACATCTGGAGAGACCACAGAGGCTTCTCAGCAAGAAATTACTGGGTGCACAAAACAAGCCTTATGCAGGAAGACTGAAAGCCTTGTCGCTGTATTCTGTCTCCTACAGGGTGCTAAGGGGTGACCTGTGCCTGGCTTACAGGGCAGCCTCTTAACTGGCCCTGATGGAAATGCTACAAATTCATAAATCAAACTGCATAAGGGTCATTCACTCCAGGGATCTTAACCTACCCTCTGACATAAACAGATCGTGTTGGAAAGATAGATATATCTCCCAGAGAATGCCACTTCTCTGGAAAAAGCTTCCAATTCATGTGAAACAGAGCCCCTCATTGACTCTCTTCAAAAGCAACCAAGATCAATGGATGGGTGACTGCCAATTCACTCCTGAGGTGGTGCCCATGTCCTTCGTGGACAGAGGAAGTCATTATTAACCTCTGCAAACTTCACACACCTAACCACTGATGGTTGGGACAATTCGGGATAAATATGGCTAAATATGGCTAGGTTTGTAAGGGTTCTAGGGCAATTAGCATAGTCACTTTCTATGAACCTATGAACCTATCCTATAGGTGGTGGTGATATGAAAAGCATCCATTATGTCTTACCTGGGATGCACTTCATGGTTGTGATGATACTAACCTGTCATTATGCATCATCCCATGCATTTTATTAGGTGGTGGTGGTGATGGTAATATGTTCAATCCAATTAGGCAAAACATGTAATAAAATCCCAACGTGACCATGACAATTATATAGACAGGAATCCAGCAGAAGGTTCCGATAAAAAAAATACACTTTATTAAAATAACAAACAGCTCAGGTATAAACTGCTTTCGTGTCATATGTTAGCACTTCATCGGACCTATTCCACAACTGCAGTCACTTCCAATATAGTGTGTATAGGAAGCAATTCCATAAAAATTCCATATTACAGTCAAGCAGCTGTCATCCTAGACATACTCTGGAATTCATAAAAGTGCACAGTTCACGCTAAAAGGTCCTTCTCCCACAATGTGGCATTTGTGATTCAGGGACATGTTGGCCTTCATGAGGTAAGACCTCATTATCAGGTCCGCACATCATAGTTTCTCATGGAGATGGCTGCATTCAACCCCACCACCACCACCACCAGGTACTGTTCCACAGACACAAGTACACCCAACATGTACACAGACACACACACACACACACACACACACACACACACACACACACACACACACACACGCCAGGGGTGTAAGCAGAAATGTATATTTTATACTCAAACCTTATGCAGTTGCCCCAACCCCAGCTATCATTTAAAAATGCACTCAACTTTCAAAATGTTGCCACTATGAATTTTAGAAAGGGACAGTCTTTTCAATTGTCATCAGCTGTAATCACATAATCACAATTTATTCTTAAGGAAAGCATGTTTTGTATAGCACTCTATAATAGACAATGGCTCAGACAGTTTTAAACAATTATGTATTGTTTGAACGATACATTTTTAGACAGGTACTCAGAAAAATGTAATCACTTGAGTACAGTGAGTATGTCTAGCTACATTCAATGCACACACACCATAGAGATACACACACATGCGCACACGCGCACACACACACACACACACACACACACACACACACACACACACACACACACACACACACACACACACACACACACACACCCTCCTTACCCTCTCTGCCCTTCCATTTCCCCCCACCCCCAGAGTATTTAAAATTCCATTAAAGCAGTCATCTATTATCTCCTGGTGGCTAGTGTATCCCCCCATCCCCAATCCCTGTATGACTGCTGGTGCTATTACTGCACTTCAGATCAAAGTAATCCATGTTGTGTAGTGCACCTCCCATCCTCTGATCCCTGTGCAGTGGTTGGTGTCATTATGACACTTTAACATAATTCTTAGGTGGTCTATTGGTTTTCTCAACCACATTTGTGGCAGGTAGTTGAACATGCTGTGTTAGGTCAGTTACTGAATCAGAAAACAGTACTGTGATCTGTACACGAAGGTGTGTACATAGCAGTATCTTTTTGAATCCCCAATAAACTATATCTAATATTTCATAATCACAGTTTTTAAGAACAAAAAGACTTTGTTGGTAAAAAAGTAATTTTCAGGCTTGTTAGAAAGATATGCATGCCACATCTTTTTAAGCGGCTACAGCCCTACAGATTTAAAGCTTGCTAGAAGATAGCTGACAAAACACATTGGAATGAATTATTGACATATGAAAATAATAAACGGACAAATTGTTATAAATTTGCAATTCTTATAACTTTTGGGAGCAATGTCAATGCTTTAAAAATAGTATTCATAATACTGAAACTTTTTTTTTACCTGATGAGTACAAATTCACTTATAAAAGGATGAAGAAGATCAGACAATATCTTAGCCAGTAAAAAATATAGGTTATTTTTTATTGTCAGAAGTTAACCTTGGACAATACAAAATCTTGAGAGCCTACATACTGTAGAAATCACTGCTTATGTAGATATATAGATAGATTGATTGCTGAGGGTTGGGAGGGTGGCCTAATGGGTAAGGTGTTTGCCTTACAAACACAAGGTGCAGGGTTTGAGTTCAAGGAAGAAATAATTAGCTTAGCTTACAATGGCCCATAGGGGGCAGTTAGCTTAGTACTAATCTATGAATCTATGAATCTATGATTCTGCAGTACAGCATTATGGGATCCTGCACTTCTGAGTGTGTCATTCTTTGGATGAGACATTAAACTGAGGCCCCATCTGCTTGAGTTGGTGGTACGTCAAGTGGATGTAAAAGATCCCACAGTTATCTATTGCAAAGAATAGGGGAAGTTCCCTAACACCAGGGCAACATTTCCCCATTAGTATAAATACCACCTCAAGTCTCCCCTAAAAAGAGGCTACTAGCCTAGTGGCACTAATTCAGTCAACAAAGGATAAATAAATAAATAAATAAATAAATAAATAAATAAACTGTTTTAAAGTCAAAAAAGCATTTCCATCTACAAACTCTCCCTAATATTTTTCAGATTAATATACTTATTTCTTGTAAAACTGAGGGGATAATTTAGATGTCAGGTTATTCATGTTCACCTTTTTATGCCAGCAAATCTTGCTTATGATTTGAAAAACAGAGGATATGTGTGACATTGTAAAAAGAATACAAATGATCTATATAAACATACTTCATATCATAAAGAAGTTTAATTTTTATAGATGGTCATTGATGTTGTAGTGTCTAACTGATTAAGAAGACTGATTAAAATAATTAATTGTTATGAAAAGAACAAAACTTTGTTGTTCTGAAAGGTGCCATTTATAAACCTGTTTTAAATTTAAATTTATAAAAAATGTGTCGTTTTTAATTTGGCCACTAGATGTCAGCATAGTATAACCTATTGAAGTTAGTATTTTTCATCTAATTTCTTATAAAAATTGTTTTATTTTTATGGCAAAATGAAAGACTTAAGTAAATTAATATAATATACGTTCACAAACTTAGTATATGTTTTTCAAAAAAATGTATTAATGCATTTACTTATTTATTTACTGACAACATTATTTTGGCACCAAAATCTAAAGTTTAAATTAACTGTCAGAAAAATTGTGTTTAGATTTGAAGAAAGATGCAATGAGCATTGAAATCATTTCAGTTCATTTCCTTTGTCCTTTGAATTACATGAGCTGAAATTGTACACTTTGGTGGGAAACTGTTAAAACATCACTAATATGGTGCTGCCTTTTGTCTGAATTGATATAGGTATTGTAGTTCGTGCACACAAATTACATCTCTAAGAGCATTGAGGTGTGTTTTCTGGTTTACATATTTATGAAATGCTTCCTGCGATGACATATAATGATGAGGTAGAAACAAAACCATCGGATGAAGTACATAAGGTGATGCATATTTGGAAGATATCACTGCCACTTGGAAGTGCTTCCCTGTCTGAGATATAATGGGGGGATATTATCAACAACACTGGAGCAGGATTGAGGTTTGTTAACAATGGGGTTATCATCTCCACCTTAAACTGCTTATCGGGGACATGTAAAGGGAGGGTTAGTATGACCACTGGATGAGGTGTGCAGGGTGATATGTATTGGGAAGATATCATTGCCACTTCAAAGTGCTTGTCCTGGGTGAGATAATGGGGGGGGGTATTAGCACCATACAGGAGCAGGAATGAGGGATGTTGACAATAGCGTTATTTATTTATTCTTTGTTAATCAGGTTAGCCTCCCTAGGCTGTTGGTCTGTTTTCATGGGGAGACATGAGATGGTATTTGTTCTTTTAGAGGGAATTTGGCCATTGCATCGGGAAACCTCCCCTACTGTTTTTAACAGGTACCATGGGATCTTTTACATCCACCTCAACTAACACCAATTCAAGCAGATAGGGCCTTGACTTTACATCTCATACAAAGGATGACACACTCTCAGAAGTTCCGTTCCCCCCTTTCCCCTTATGCTGCACTTCTGTGTTAGCAATCAATCTACCTGGTATGGGAATAGAACTCAAAGCCTTCTGCACCAAATGCTGATGTGCTATCTGTTGCACCACTGACACTGTGTTATTATCATGTCCATCTCAAATTGTTTACTGGGTAACCTATAATAGGAGCGTTTGCTTGGTCACTTGCTGAGATGCATGAGGTGATACATATTAGTGAGGTATTATCATTGCCTCATTGAATTTCTTCCCAGGTTCTCTTGAATTTGTTTATTACCACTGCCAATGCATGAGGTGCATTTGAAATGCGTGATGGGGTATTGGTATTATTATCACCACTTCAAAGTGCCTTCAACTGTTTCACATAATTGAAGTTTTTAGCAGTGCTACCACTTGAGATATTTGGGGTGATATGTAATGGAGTATTATCAACACTTCCAAGTGTTTCCCAGGGTGATACATAATGGGAATTATTAGCTGCTTCACTGGAGGAGGTATATGGGGTGATGCACAATGGACTGGTATTATCATCCCAATCTCAAAGTGCAGTGTGGAGTGACACCTAAAGGAGGTGTATTAGCAGCTCCACCAGATGAAGTATATACAGTGATGCATATTGGGAGGTATTGTCATCATTACTTGAAGTACTTCCTAGTGGATAATAGCACCATGACTAGTTGAGGTACCTGATAGTGATGTGTAATGAGGGATATTATCATTACCACCTTGAAGTACTACCAGCAGTGACACATAATAGCTATTATTTACACCACTGGCTGAGGTGATAGGATGATATGTAATAAGAGGTACTGTTTTCACCAATTCAAGTTGCATCCTGGGGTAAGAGGTAATGGAATAGCAGCACTGTCACCATATGATGTGTATGGGATGATGCATAACTGGATGAATTATAATTGTAATCTTGAAGTGTGCCCTAGGGTATTACGTAATGGAGGGGTATTTGTATAGCCATTACTTAATATGCTTGGGGGTGTTACATTGTAGAGAGCTATTATGATTGCCACCTTGTAGCTCTTCCAGGGGAGACATTAATGGGATCATTAACACCACTACCAGATGAGGTGAATGCAGTAATGTGTAATGGGGTTATTATCATTACTGCTTCAAAGAACTTCCTGACGTGACACATAATGAGGGATATTAGCATTGCCACTTGATAAGGAGCATGGTGTTATGGGTAATGGGTGAAGTGTCACCACAACTTCAAAGTGCTTCCCACAGTCACAAAATTGCTGGAACCTGTGTTCTGAGAGACTGCCCTACATATTATCTGCAATTATACAGAGCTGAGTATATATTTTTTTGGTTATAGAGTTTAATTGTTGCTTAGATCTGTGTTGAAACTGTTGTCTCACTGTTCTGAGAGACTGATCGGCAAATATACAGAGCTAAGAATATTTTTTTGGTTTTAAAGTTTGTACTGTTAGTTTTTGCTTAGATCTCTGTTGAAACTGTTTTGTCCCACCCGACCTCTTTATTTTTGGTTGGTAGTTTAAGGTGGCTTTTGCAGTTGCCCGCCCCACTGTAGATTTGATCTGAGACACTCCCCCGTCCCATCTCTTTACCACATTCTACCTAATAAACTCTTTCTGCACTTGCTTTTAGTCCTTTTTAATTTAATTGCAGTTTTAAACTGTGTTTGGTCTAATATTGTTGCATACTCAAGTGTGCTAGCTTACACTGCATGTGAAATGTTTTTACTACTGTTTTTGCTACTTTTCCGTAAAAAAAAAAAAAAAAAAAAAAAAAAAAAACTGTAGGCCTGTTTCCTACCTTTCCTGTAACTAGTGTTCCAGATACAGATTTGCTGTATCCAGGACTGTATGTAAGCTTCTGAGTCCCCCAAGCCTTTCTGTGTTGGAGGGGAAGCCTTCTAGCTTATCAGTGGGAGTGGTAAGCACTAGGTAACCTGTCTACTACATAAGTAGTGGGTCTGGCCCAGAATTTGTAGTTATTGGCCGTTTGGGCAATCTCTTCCATCTCTCTCAACTTTCTGATTTGAAAGTCTGTATTTGAACTTGTTTCTGTCCTGTAACTCATCTAGTGCAGATACAGATTCTTAGTTTTAGCACTTAAATTTGCTTGTTCATGCTCAGCACTTGTTCAGAACTTGTAAGCACTAAATAAGCTACTAATTACTATAGCACTCTATCTTCCTCATTACCTAGAGGAAAACAGTTTTTGTCCTTACTTTTCTCACTTGCTTAGAGAAAAACAGCTCTTGTACTCACTTTCCTCACTTATCAAGAGAAAAAACCCTGCAACTCTCTTTTTGCGTGGTCTTGCGCACAGAGCAGCGTCGGGCAGTGCCGGTTAGCTGGGATATACTATGCCCGGCCCCACAAAGTCTGCGCTGTAAATTTTCCTTTAGAACTAGGCAAGCCTCAACCCAAGTGCTTCAGATCAGCTGCTCTTATTGCAGCAGTTGCAAAACAGAAATCAGCACTTGTCCTAATCTCCTAGACAGCACTATTATTCTCCAAATTTTCTAGACAGCACTATTATAATATAGCATAAGACCCTCGATTGTCTGCAGGACTTAAGTTCAATTTACTCTTCAAAGCATGTCCAGAGGTCAGCTTCAGGTGTACTCTCCAGTTCATCTGGTGGAATTGGGAATCCTGAGGCAATGTCACAACTGCCTCATGTATCCAGACAACCCTCTCCTCTTACCTCTAGACACAAACACTCGTGAGAGATGCAAATACACAGCCAGACTGGAGGCTAAGCACTCTCAACCCATGACTGTAACAGACAGTCAAGAGGATAAGGGAAACACTTGCATCACACCACCTGTCACACATGAATCTACAAAACAAGCACCGGCAAAACATACACATAAATACACAAAAACATATTTGGAGGCACTAGGTACCAATCTGAAAAAGAAACAATGCCCTCCAAACAGACAAGCAAGCAACCTGCACCCCCAAACACAAGCCAGAAAACACATAATTCACCTCAGCAGTGTGCCTCACAATAGCCCTTAAGGCAAAGCACCATACCTAACATGCTAGTAATAGGAGACTCTATAGTAAGGCACACAGATGTTCCACTCACCAGGCTGAACAAGGAGAAGGTTACTGTCAGCTGCCTGTCAGGTGCTTGGATCTGCCACATAACACAGGCACTTAGGTCACTCCAGAACAAGTACAAGTATGACGCTGACATTGTACATGTTGGTGTGAATGATCTAAGACGTACCTCCCTGGACTACATGAAAAGGACATTGATCTGATCATGTAGCCCAAGCTGGCATGACCCTGACCTTGAGTAGCATACTACCTTCACCTAGAATGATACCACAATACAAAGACAAAATGATCAATTTGAACAATTGGCTAAGCTTCTGGTGTCATTCTAAGGGGATCCAGTGTCTGTCTGCCTGGGATGACATGATAAACAAGCCTCGCTGTTTTGCCAGAGATGGGTTGCACCTGTCACCCCTAGGTTTTTGAATACTGGCCAAGGCTCTTGCCGTCCCCATAGTGCCTTTTTTAGGCAAGGCTCAAAGGACAAATCAACCACCGTAACTAGCACAGGTAACCAAAAACTTAGGGTAATGCTACTCAACACCAGAAGTCTCAACCTCAAAATGCACACACTCGAGGCTCTCCTCAGCATGGAGAAAATTGATGTTTGTGCAGTGACGGAAACCTGGTTCAAGGCTCAAGAGAGCACCCCAGCACTGACAGGTTACAATTCATATCATACCTTCTGGCCACAGTTATTGAATCACAGTGCAAAGGGCGGAGGTGTATCCATATTCATCAAGGATACCCATATCTCCAGGTTAGTAGCGCAGCATGATGCCCCAGAGATCATCCATGCACAACTATCAGCAGGCAAAACCACATTTCAAGACGTAGCCGGTTATAGATCGCCCACCATGTCCCAAGATGCTCACTCTGCATTCCTTGAGACATTGGAAAATATAAAGGTCCTACCCAACACCATAATCTTGGGTGATTTCAACTACCCTAGTATAGACTGGACGAACTACCAATGTTACAACTCCTATGCTCAGCGATTCATAGAATTTATAAATCCAAATGCCCTTGAACAACTAGCATGTTCCCCCACTAGAGGGGACAACATATTGGATTTAATTATCCCTCCTTGGTCAGATCTGACCACAAACTGATAACCCTGGACATCTTCACCCCTCCACCTCCCCCAGTCAAAGAAACCATAGTCAAAAACCTTTCCAAAGCAAACTTCAAACTACTTGCATCCGAAGTGAAAAGCTTCACTATTCTCTTGCAGAAGGATAATGATATCCAGGATGCGGAATCCTACACCAAGGCACTCTATATGCATCTTCAGGATTGCATGGACTGTGCTATCCCAAATAAAATCAAGACTCCTTCCTCAAGCAAGAAAAACCCAGTCTGGTGGACCCCGGCCATAAGCAAACTTTACAATAAAAGGAGGAGACTTATACAAAAAATGGCCAAATCTCAAGTAGAAAAATCATCCCTGATCAGCATTAGTAAAAAATTGAGGGCCCTCATCAAGTCAACTAAAGCTAATTTTGAAAAGAAAGTTGCCAAGGATGCCAAGGATAACCATAAGGCTTTCTATGGCTACGTCAAAAACCTAAATGGAAACAATCAGGTCTGTTCTGAGCTAGTACAAAATGGAACAAAATACACCAACCCTTCTGACATTGCCAACATCTTGGCTGACAGGTTCAGTGCAAATTCCCCCCCTCACAACCTACAGGGCCTATTACCATTCCAGGGGATTGTGTAAGTCCAATACGTTGGTTAACAAGGCTCTATCTAAAGCTAAAAACACTGCCCCCATGGGACCAGATGGTATCCCAGGCTGTGTCATAAGCGAGCTCCGAAAGGAATTAACCCCGCATCTTAATACCCTGTTCAGTTTCAGCCTCTCCACATGATATGTGCCCATAGAATGGCGCACAGCAACAGTGGTCCCGCTACACAAGGGTGGGGCCACAACTGACCCTGGGAACTACCGACCAATAAGCCTGACCAGTCTGATCTGTAAGGGTATGTAACAAATCATTATGGAATTCATAAATGGAGAGATTGGGAACCTCTAGTCGCTGGACCCCACACAGTTCGGCTTCGTCAAGGGCAGATCATGCCTCCTGAACCTGGTGGATTTCTTTGAGACAGTTACTCAGGCTATAGATAAGGGAAAGGAGGTACACACGGCTTACCTTGACCTTGCTAAAGCATTTGACACCATTTTCCATTCAGGTATTATTGATAAGCTCACCAGCCTGGGCATAAACCCTTACGTCACAAGATGGATCACAAACTGGCTCTTAGACAGATCCCATAAAGTAAGAGTAGCGAGATCTATGTCCGAATCCAGACCAGTAATGAGTGGTGTGCCTCAGGGCTCTGTCCTGGGGCCCCTCTTGTTTGGCATATACTTCTCAGAAGTACAGGCAAGCAGGGAAGGGCTGTGGCTGACTAAGTTTGCGGACGACTGCAATCTAGGTGCTATAATAGAGTCTCCGGCTGACATGGAGATCCTCCAGAAGGGCCTAAGTGAGACTGATGTATGGTGTCAAAGCCATGGTCTCAAGCTAAATGCAAAAAAATGTGTAGTAATCCCCTTTGGAAAAAACAGAGTACCCACAAACTACAGCATAGGAGGTAATCCCCTGAAATCTGAAGAAGAAATAAGGGATCTAGGGACCCAAGTAGATAGTCAGCTTTCCTTTGATAACCATGTTGCCAAAGTAGTTAGAAAATCCTTCTATGTGACCCATCTGATCACAAAAGGGTTCACATCAAGATCTAAGGATGTAATGGTGCCCCTCTACTCTTCCCTAATCAGACCCATTATTGAGTACAATGCACCAATTGGAATGTACCTGGCTAGACATCTCCAGCAGCTGGAGAGACCACAGAGGTACCTAACCAAGATGATTACTGGCCTCAAACAGTTGCCCTATGTAGCACGATTGAAAAAGCTAAGACTGTTCTCTGTTGCATACCGCTTTCTCAGAGGCGATCTCTGTCTAACGTACAGAGCCATGTTTAACCCAGAATTGTTGAACATGCTCCATCTTAGCAAAACCAAATCTACTTGAGCTACACGCTCTAGGGATATAAACCTCAACACAACAATGAATAGAACATGCTGGAGGG
This sequence comes from Protopterus annectens, assembly GCF_019279795.1. NCBI lineage: Eukaryota > Metazoa > Chordata > Ceratodontiformes > Protopteridae > Protopterus > Protopterus annectens. Next base: position 1,290,949,915 of record NC_056733.1, on the reverse strand, counting down.
ATAGATTCCCTTCGCAGAGACTTCCCTTACTATGGAACAGGGTCCCGATCTACATAAGACAGAGCCCCTCACTATCACTCTTCAAGAGGAACCTTGATGAGTGGATGGGTAACAGAAAGTTCACACCGGGGATCACACCAACAGCACTACTAGATATGGGCCAAGGGTATTAGCTGCTAGTACAAGGGTCTAGGGAACTACTAAAGGGGCGGTGAATACAGCACAATGTGGCTGGGCTAATATATGCCTTCGAGCAGATAACCCAGTACCAACCTATGAACCTATGAACCTATATGGTTGGGGGTATTAGCACTGCCACTGCATGAGATACTTGGGTGACATTTCATGGGGTATTATCATCAACATACCTCTCAACCTCCAAGCAGTAAAATTTAAAGTACTGGCCTTTAAGGTTCAGTGGTAGGAGCACTTTGTTATTTTTCACAAAGGAAGCTCTTTTTATACTGGACCTATGTAATTAATGGCAGTGAATCTTTGCAGTGGCTTAGTGTATGTACTTAATAAAGTAAGTATCCATAAATGGGTCTGGTTTTAAAAGGAACATTGTAAAGTTAGGAGGAGCAAGGCTAAATCTGAATGCCAAAATCACACCACTATGCCTAAATCATAGCAGCTGAAAGGTATGATCATCAACACCTCAAAGTGTATCCCAGGGTAATACATAATGGAGGTTATTAGCTCCTTCACTGGATCAGGTATATGTGATGATGCACAATGAGTTGATATTATCATCCCAATCTCAAAGCACATCCTGGATTGATATGTACTAAAGGGGTAATAGATCCATCATCAGATGAGGCACATGAGGTGATGTGCAATGGATTGGTATTATCATCACAATATCAAAGTGCATACTGGGGTGACATTTAAAGTGGGATGTATTAGCACCTTCACGAGATGAGGTTCATAATGTGATGCACATTGCTGGATATTGTCATCACCACCTCAAAGTGCATACTGGGGTGCCTCATAATGTGGGGATATTAACACTACAACTAGATGAGGAACTTGGTGGTGATGTGTTATGGGGATATTATCATTGCCACCTTGAAGTGCTTTCTCGGGTGACATGTAATGGGGGTATTAGTTCTACCACTGGATGAAATGATAGTATAATTCATAATATGGGATATTTTTTCCACCATATCAAAGTGCATCCTTGGTTGACAAGTAGTTGGATACTAGCACTGCCACTACATGAGGTGCATGGGGTGATGTATAAATGGGGTATCTGTCATTGCCTCTTCAAAGTTTACCACCGGGTGGCATGGGATAAATGAGTATTTGCACCGTGATTAGATTAGCTGAGTGGGATGATGCATAGTGGGGGGATATTATGATTGCCACCACAAAGTGCTCTCTGGGTTGACCGTAGTGGGGGTATTATCACGGTCACAAAATATCAATGGATGTGTGTTGGGGATATTATCATTACAACCTTGAAGTTCTTTCCAGAGTCCCCTATAATGGGTGTATTAAAACTGCCTTCACATTAGATTATTGGGTTGTGCTATCATTGCCACTTGGAAAGACTTCCTAGGGTGATATGTAATGGGGAGGAGTTATGTGATGTGATAATAATGAGGATATTATTTCACCACCTCAGAGTTCATCACTGGGTGACACATAATGAGGTTATTAACTCCTTGACTTATTGACATACGTGAGTGATGCACAAAAATATGACATAATCACTCCTGTCTGGAAGTGCATCCTAGAGGGATAAATAATGGGAGGGCATTAGATCCATCACTGAATGAGATATGTGGGGTGATGAGCAGTGTCTTGGTATTATCATCGCAATTCTAAAATGCTTCTGGAGTGACACATAAAGGCAGTCTATTAGCGCTGCCACTTGATGAGGTGAGGTAAGTTGAGTGAAGTGATGCATATTGGGGGTATATCATTGCCACCTCAATATGCTCCCTGAGGTGACACAAAATGGGGAGATATAAGCACTGCCACTGGAGGAAGGGATATTAGAACTTCTTCCTAAAAGTGTTTCTCGAGGTGATGTAATGTAGGCTATTAGCACCACCATCACTAAATGAGGTGTACTGAATGGTGTGAAATTGGGGGAACTATCATAATCACCTTGAAGATTTTCCTGTTCTGGAGAGCTATACCAGCTCACTGTATAAGGCTGATGTCTGGAATTATTTTGGGCAAGGTTATCACTTTTGCTTGTGGCATCCCACACACAGGAGAACAGTGTCAGCACCATTACAGTGACATGAGTGCTGCAATCTTGACTTCCTTTGATAATGTTAAGGAGCAGTCACCACCTCTGTACTATAGGTATAACAATCTGACAATGTCTGCCTCCATTAAAGTTTTTATTATGGAATTTTTAGGTCTTTGGCTCCTGAAGAGATCTAAAAGAGGCAGTTGGACAGGAGCAGTCAGGAGTGCCTAAGAGAGAGCCGGGCTGAGTATGCATGCTGCCATGAAAATGTCTGGCTTTAACAGTAACAGTAGTAGTCATTAAACAGTAATAGGTAACATTTGTAAACTACTGCTATATCTGTCAGACTGGCAGAAATTAGAGGTATAAGTGTGATTATACAATGACTCCCTATTAATATTTGAAAACGTGCACACTGATTGTCCCAGCCCAGCCAGCGTGCCCATTGTAAATCCCACAATATACCAATGGAAAAAGGTCCGGTCGCCCGGACTTTTTTCTGTTGGTATAAAGTGCCCCAAAACCTTTTTTTTACAATTAATAAAAAAAAGAGAAAATGCAGCAATGGAGACTTTCTTTTCTCCGTTGTTTCCATTTCAAAGCATTGATGTACTTGGTATGCATGGGAATGCAAGTCCCACAGGCATGCACAGTACATCAAAACGAAGAAGCAGTATACCACAACCAGCGGAAGAACATTAATCCCCCGTTATACAAAGACATTATATGAGAAAAGTAAGTATTTTTTTTCTTAAATAATGTCATTGTATAATAGCAATAACTGACTCCGTGGTTGTGGTATATTGAAGATTTACCCACGGTTGCCTTTGTTTAATAATGAGGGTGATAAAACCACACCAGATGTGGGTACATCTTCAATATACCACACCATGTCATCGGTTATTGCTTAACTATATAATGTCAGAAGTATTTCTTTATGCCGTTTCCTGTACAGGTGTGGATCGTAAGGTAAAGTGTCTTTATTGTCACGTTGATGAGGATGTTAGATGACTTACCCCCGCCCATACAATGTTGTGATCCTGAAAAACACTTCTTGTGTATTTTTCTGACCAGTAGTATCACTACAGCAATACAAAGTCCTTATATCTAAGATGAGAGTTATTCTTTTGCTGGATATTTCACAATTTACATTAGGATTGGCTCTCCTTTGCCTATTGCTTGTTAGTGAAATATGTCTGTCAGAGCAGCATGTTTACTTTCCATGTGCACAGTATTCTCAGATATAAAAATGCCTCTCCAAACACAGGCACACTGTCATCTGGCTAAATAACCTATCGAATAATGTTCTATCTGTAATACTGCATGTCAGGCTGGCTGTTGTTTTAGGCCTCCTCTGTGCATCTATCTATCTATATCTATATCTATATTTCTCTCTGTCTATATATCTATATATATATATATATATATATATATATATATATATATATATATATGGGTCTACTTCATATGATCAACAGACCATTTGATCGACATTCATTTGGTCAACAGCTTATTTGGTCGACAACCAGTATTTAAGGCACTTAACAGGGATTTGCCCCCCTCCCCAATGTTGTGCGATCCTGGAGTTGTTATTTATAGTTAGGGGGGGGGACACAGCCCCCCACCTATTTTCATTTAAAATATGCAGTTTTTCTTGTATTTTCATGCTTTTAAATGAAAATAGGTGAGGGGCTTCACCCCCCCACACCCCCCTAACTATATATAACAACTCCAGGATCGCACAACATTGGGGAGGGGGGCAAATCCCTGTTCAGTGTCTTGAATACTAGTTGTTGACCAAATGAGCTGTCGACCAAATGAATGTCGATCAAATGGTCTGTCGATCATATGAAGGAGACCCATATATATATATATATATATATATATATATATATATATATATATATATATATATATATATTGTGTGTGTGTGTGTGTATATATGTATATATTATCATGTATGCATCTCTTTCTCTCTTTTATATATATATATATATATATATATATATATATATATATATATATATATATATATATATATATATATATACGTGTGTATATGTATATATCATCGTGTATTTATCTCTTTCTCTCTCTTTCATATATATATATATATATATATATATATATATATATATATACTTCTTACTTCCGTGATTATTTAGTCTTTTGCAAAGTATAATGTTTAACTGATTTAGTAAAATAGTTAGAATGTAGTTTTCTTTGAATTTGTATTTTTCTTCCCCCACCCTCTTTGTTGCTATCCTTTCTCTTACATACATTTTTTGTTTTTTTTTCCATTTGTTTTACTGTTATATGTAGCAGCACAGTGACCTGCTACTAGCCCACCAGCAAGGCCTGTTTGCCCCCCCCCACTGATAGCAGCTGCAACACTAAGAACATCTGGATCCCAAACTGCCACAGTCCTGCCCCTGTCAGGTAGCTCATCACTGGACTCTGAAGCAGTGGTACCTGCCAGTAGCAGTCCAAGTAGAGATGACACATTTGTCACCCATCAGCAGCTAACAGACATTGTGGGTGATATCAGAAGGTTGGATGCCTGCACTAGCCAAATGGAGACCATACTCCACTAACTTACTGAGTCACATCTCCATCAGTTGTTCCATCTTCTCAATTACACTTAGTGTTGACAATACCCAAGGTATTGTGCAATCTCTGAATGTGTGTCAGCTGATAGAAACTACATTTGCAAATACACTAGCCTATTTCTCAACCAAGTGTTCCCCTCCCATTTGTGTTCATGCCCTACCATGCTGGTTTAACAATGCTCCTTTCAATGCTGTCTTCCTTTTGCTTTTCCAATGTGCCCATCAACATTGGGTTCCCCCTCCCTCATTGTGTTACCCCACACCTTGTTAGTCTTATCTTTCTATGCTTCTTATCTTTCTTCTACCAGATTGCCTTCTCTTAATAGAGAAATTGGTACTTCTTGGTACCTGTAGCACAAAAAAGGTTTGTTCCTCCTACTGGACTTCCATCCACTCATTTCTAACCTGCTTAGCTTCTGTTCTGCTCCTTGCTTGCTTCCCCTTTTAATCTCATTCCTGCACTCCTATTTCCAAACTTTAGTCTTGTCAAAAATGAAATAAACACACTGCACACATGTCCAGAAAGGGCTTTTAAGAATCATATTTTGTGATTATACATTGTACAACAGGTTATGAAAGCATGCTTAATGCCCGTATGTATACTGTGTTGTGTAGCAAAAATGAAGTTCATTCTGTCTCATGCACAATAGATATTGCTACCGATCACACAAATAAGCTGAATGCTTTTCAGCTGTGGTTGTCAAGTATGAAATGGAGTAAAGCCAATGTCCTTATTCTTAGTACTGGCATGGTTCATCTTGTAAATGGCCTACTTTATAGATTGTCAGTGCACAGAGTGGGGTGTACTTATTCTCTTGGGGTTATATTTTTTTTATTTTAACTGCCTCCATTCTGTTGATGTGTAATATTTCCCTGACAAGATGCTTCCCTGCCACTTTCATTATGACTTCTGAAATGGCTCATCTGATTAATACAGCATTTAAGAAACTATCACTGAATAGATTCCAAGGCTCAATTTCCATGAGGCTTGCCTGTGGATTTTTGCTTCCAGTCTGTTGTGTAACACTCCCCTGATATGTGTTTTTCTGATACGACTTCTGCAATGGCTCAAGTTGTTAATGCTGTATTTAAGACACTGTCACTTCAGAGAGTCCTGGGTTCACTTCCTTTGAGGGCTGCCTTTTGATTTCTGCTTCCAGTCTATTCTTGCGTAACATTCACCTGATATATATTTCCTTGACTCCTTCATAAGTAAGTACTAGGCTAGCTGCCCTTGTGGGCCATTTAAGCCTAGCCCAATTTCCCTCAAGGGTGAAAATCAAACACTGTACCTCGTATTTCTGAGTTAAACACCTTAAGCCTTATGCCAACCTCCAATTCCATTAATGAAGATTCAGATCCGGCACCCTTGCCAAAGGAAGCAGATCATTAACAAGTTTGAGCTTTAGTCTTGCACTAACTGCTAGACTTCAGTAAGACTTTTGCAATGGCTCATCTTGATAACATTGTGTTTAAGCGACTATTATTGCAGAGGGCCCTTGGTTCATAAAGCCTGTCTTTACATTTCTTCTTCCAATCATTTCTTGTGTAAAATTCTCCTGATATATATTTCCATGACCCCCTTCAGTATAACATCTGGAATGTCTCAGTTTATTAATGTTGCATTTTAAAGACTCTCACTACAAAGCTTATGGAGTTCAATTCCCTTGAGATCTGATTCTTGATTTCTGCTTGCAGTCTGTTCTTGTGTAACATTCCCCTGATATGTGCTTCCATGATCCCCTTCACTACAACTTCTTCAATGGCTCAACTTGTTAATGTTGTGTTTAAAAGAATAGAACAGTTTTATAAGTTCAAATTGCTTCAGGGTTGATATTTTGTTTTTCATTACATTCATATTATAGAACAGGTACACTGATAAAATAAAAATGTGATGATGTCAGGAGTGGTGTAGGTCAGTGCATCGTGGTACTTTATGGTATCCTTCCATACTGTCTGAGTTTCATAATGTTTATGTTCAGGCATTTCAGAAGAATGTATGCATATATTCATCACACTCCTTCTTCATTGTGCTCGACATCCATCCTTTGTTTAATAGCTCCCTTTGTAGTATTTTGTCCGTTTCTGTTTTCTCTGCCCTACTACTACCTCTAAACTCAAGCCTTAGCAGCCATAGCCTTAGTGGTCTGCACAACAATTTTCTGCATATATTTTTCCTTAAGACGTGACAGTAATTCAGCACCTTAGTATTACCATTTGTTCTTGTAGTCTAGATATGACTAAACTAGATGCTAATGCACGGTCATTATTTACAACAGCTGCACATACTTTACTCTGGTCATGGGCTGGTCAAACAAGGTCTTCCCATGGGTTACTGTGGCCATAATGAGGAGCTGCTCATCGTGTATACTGGCATGGCTGTCTGCATTCATAATGGGCCTTGAAGCTCATAACTCTCACATAGTAAACAGTGTTGACTTAACCACAATAGGAAATGTGTTGTTTTGAATTCCCAGTTCATAAGAAAGAGACATTCAGGCTTGTTTGAAAGAGATATATATGCCAGAATTGTAAAATGAGACTACAGCCTTACAGATTTAAAGCACGATCAAATAACTGACAAACCAAATAAGGATGAACTGTTGATATATAAAAATAATGCAAGGACAAGTCATAGATTTTTTCCCCCTACTATAACCAATGAAATATTTTGAAAGCAGATAGTACCCTTTCCAGAATTTTACCTGAAGAGGACAAATTATATTATAAAAGAGTTAAGAATATATGACAATATACTGGCCATGTTAACAAAAAGTAGGTTATTCTTACTTTTGGCAGTTGCTGCCTGACAGTGTAAAAAACTCTAGGTTCTACAGCTTGTTGAAATTGTTCTTTGTGTAAAAGTACTTTAAAATCAAAAGAGTTTGCACCTGAAAAGACTCCTAGGATTGTTTTAGTCTAATACACTTATTACATGCAGACTTATTGTGATAATTTCCGTAAGATGTTATTCATTTTCAGTTTTAAAATGACAAAACTTCCAGGATGCTTAAGGTTTGAATAATGGAGTATACAGGTGGCATACATTGTAAAAAGAATGCTAATGCACTGTATAAATGCACATTAAGAAGTTTCATTTTTGTTCATTGGCATTGATGCTGTAAAGCTTAATTTGATTTATAAGAATGGTTTGAATTCATATCTCTCAACTGTACAGATTTTTGCAGACTACAGATTTTTGGCTGTAATTTTTGGCTTGTCACTCATAAAATTTGTGGTTTTCTAGTAAATCACTGGGATGATCTGAGTATTGAAGTCACTAAATAATGACATACATTTGAGTTTCAGACTTCAAATCCTTCAGAAAATGTATGTTAAAACAAACACTGTTACTCTAGCAACTTTCTAAGTTTATAAGAGCAATATTTAAAATATGTCCTTATTTTTGGGCCTTTGTACCCACATTTTGTTAGGTTTTGTTCAGATTTCTTGCACTAAGAGTTGAGAAGTATGGTTTGAATAATCAATTGTTTTGGAGAGAACAAAAATTGATTATTCAGCTAGGTGCATTATTTAAACTAAATGAAAGTTTATAAAAAAGTATTGCCGTTTTTAATTTGAACACTAGATGTCAGTTTAGCATAAATTATTGAAATTTTTATTTAAGCAATAACCCACGCCTGGGTGTGGGTAATGCTGGATTTACCCGTGGTTGGTGTGGTTTGGTCACGAGGGCGAAGACCGCGTGGCCAAACAAAGACAACCGTGGGTAAATCCAGCATTACCCACACCCAGAAGTGGGTTATTGTTATTATACAATGACATTATTTAAGAAAAAAATACTTACTTTTCTTAAAGAATGGCATTGTATAATGCCTCCGTGCTGCTCTTCCGCCGCTGTCTGGTATTCTGCGGCAGTTCTGATGTACTGCGCATGCGTATGCTTACGCAGTACATCAGAGCTGTGTGTGGAAGGAACGGAGAAAGCAAGATCCCCATTGCTTTTTAAAAAGTGTCTTGCTATGTTAAAGGAGTTTAACATAGCGAGATAGCTTTAGAAAAAGCAACGTAGATCTTCTTTTCTCCGTTGCTTTTTTTTAAAGCTGTCTCACTATGTTAAACCCATTTAACATAGTGAGATTACAGCAATGGAGCTCTTCCATTCTCCATTGCTGTAACAAAACAAACAAACAAAAAAAAGACATACTAATGGAAAAAGTCTGGGCGACCAGTCCTTTTTCCATTAGTATAAGTCTGATTTACATTGGGCACGCTGACCAATCAGCATGCACATTTTGGAATATTAATGGGGGGGGGGTCATTGTATAATTAGCAATAATCTTACTTTTATATATAAACTGTTTTTTAAAGTAAAATAAATGATATAAGTAATATGTTATATATACAAAAGCTTATTTTTTAATATTTATTAATGCATTTACTTATTTATTGATGACATCATTTTGGTGCCAAAATCTGAGATTTAAATGAAGGGCCACAAATGATATGTCATATGAGATGCTTAGAGTAATTTGCAATGTGGGTGCATTTTCAATACCACCTTAAAGTGCTTCCTGGAGCGACATGTAATAGGAATATTAGCAATGCCATCTGACAAGGTGCAAGCAGTGAGGCATAATGATGGGATATTATCATCACGACTTTAAAGTGCATCCTGTGGTGACAAATGATGGAGTGTTAGCATTGCCATCAGTAGATCTGTGTGGGGTGATATGTAATTGGTTTGTATTGTGATTACTACCCTGAAAAGCTTTCCTGGGTGACACATAATTGGAGGAATTTAAGCACTGCCACCAGATAAGGTATGTTAGGTGATGCATAATGGGAGGGGACCATCATCGCCTCAAACTCCACCCTAAGTTTCATATAATGGAGGAATTAACACCTCCACTGGATGACCAGGGTGGGTTAATGTGTAGTGGAGGTATACTATCATTGTGACTTGGAAGCGCTTTCCAGGGTGATATGTAATAGGGTATTATCCCTGCCCCTGCATGAAGTGAGTGGAGTGATGTATAATTTGGTGGTATTATCAGTGCCATATCAAAATGCTTCCATAGGTGACTTATAATAGGGGAATTAATGCTGTCACTGGGTGATGTGAATAATGTCATGCCTAAGGGGGTATTATCATCACAATTCCAAAGTGCATTCCAGGTTGAAACATAATTGCAGGTATTAGCTTCATCACCAAATGAGATGCATGGGATAATGTGAAAAGGGGGTTATTATCATTGCGACCTCAAAACTCTTCCCTGAGTGACATGAAATGAGAGGCATAAACATTAACACTGGAATAGGTGTATGGGGTGATGCATAATGGGAGAATATTATCATCACTGCCTTGTGGTGCATCTCAGTGGGACATATAATGTTGAGTAGTAGTTCTGCCACCTGACAAGATTTGCAGTGTTAGGTGTAATGGCGGTAGTGGTGCTGCGGTAGCGTTGTCGCCTCACAGCAAGACGTTGTCCCATTCGATTTTCAGCTAGAGCGTCTTCTGTGTGGCGACATGTGTGAATGGGCGTACCTTCATTGAAGGTTGTGCATCAGGGCTAGTAACTTGGCATGTAAAAATCCACTACCAAACATTAGCGGACCGGAGTTCTGCTGTGGTGACCCCTAACCAGGATAAGCCGAAAGACACAGCAGACACAGCAGGTGTAATGGTTTGGTATTGTCATTCCCACCTCAAAGTGACTCCCATGGTGACATGCAATGGTTGGTTAGTAGCACTGCGACCTGATGAGATGTGTGTGTAGGTTTATGGATGATTGGAACAGGAAAGAACTTTCCTACTAATTGGTTAATCATTGCTATAATAGAGTAATTGTTTTACTGATTGACAATAATTGTTAATAATGTTATGTATAAAAGGAGCCAAGTTAGATGTTTTAAATTGTATCTGAAGAAGCATGCAAGACGCATGCGAAAGCGCTTATTCATTCTTGTTTTATCGATTGGAATAAAGAATATATTTTTTGAAGAATCCAGTGTTCTCGTGGTGTGTCCTGATAGTTTTGTTGTGTAATGATTGTAAGTTATTAACATTGCTACCTCAAACTGCATCCTTGAGTGATGTGTAATTAGCACTATCACCTGATGAAGTGTATTGAGTGATGTGTAACAAGGCTATTATCATAGCTTTCTTATGCGGCATCCTGGAGTTACACATAGTGAGGATGTGTTGGCTGACACATAATGGAGGGTATTATTATTTGTACCTCAGAGTGTATTCTGGGGTGGTACATAGTAGGGGAGTATTAGCTCTTCACCTGACAAGGTATGTGAGGTTAGTTAAAACATGGGGGTATTATCATTGCCACCTCAAAGTGCAACCTGACGTGACAGATTGGGAGGTATTAACACTGTCACCTGACAAGGTATATGGGTGATATGCGATATAGGGTATTATCGTCACCTTGAGGTGCATCACATTATGACATGTTATGGCAAGTGCATTATTAACAGTACTTGTTGAGGTTCATGGGCTGATGAGTAAAGTAAGTGTAAAATTATTTCCATGCCATACTGGCTCTAAGGGTGACATATAGTGAGGGGTATTATTATCATCATCTAATGATTTGCGTGGTGTGATGTGTAATGGAGTGTTATCATCTCCTTCTCAAAATGCAAGCTAGGGTGGCATAAAATGGGGAAATTAACACTGCCACTTAATGATGTAGTATTGTCATTACCACTGCAAAATGCATTCTGGGGTGACACATAATTTGAGGTTTGAGTACCACCACCCAATGGGAAATGAGGGGAGAAGCATAATGGAGTTACTGTTATTGTTACCTCAAAGTGGTTCCTGAGGTGGCATGTAATGGGGTATTAGCATCACCACTTGATAAATTGCAGGGGTAATGAGAAATGCGGTGGTTTTATCCCCACCTCAAAGTACATCCCAGGGTGCCATTTAAAATGGGGATACTAGCATCATCTCCTGATAATGTTCTTTGGATAATGCATAATGGAAAGGCATTATCATCACCACTACAACATGCAGTCGTGGAGTGACACATAGTGAAAGATATCAGCATCTCCATTTTTAATTTTGCCAAATCTTTTGGGTTTCTAATACCATGATGGGAATGGACCCCATTCCTAAGTCAAAGTACAATTAAAGTTCATGAAATTAGTATTGTTTCACTCTTTGATGTCAGCAAAAAATGCTCTTTACAGCACCCACAATGTGCCCAGTAATAGCTCCTTCTGCAATTCGTATGGAGTTACATGTACTGGTAGCATATCTAAATATGATTGTAGACTCTTTTTTATAACACCCATTGTTCCTACTACTATTGGAGCTATCTGGGTATCTTTCTTCCACATTGCTCTCATTTCTGCTTGCAAATCCTGATATTTTATGACTTTGTGTTGCTCTGTACGCAGAATATTGTAGTCACTGGGTGTGGTGATTTCAATGATCAATGCTACTTTTGTCTTCTTTTCTTGGACCACTATATCCAGTTTTCTAGCATATGTCTTTTGAACTGTTGGTAATGGATGATCCCATGTGATGTAGACTTCATCATTTTCTATCATGCTTTGTGGTTCATGTTTCCAGTGTTTTTTCAGCCACTTCAATACCATAATGCTTGCACAATCCTCAGTGCAACAGTCTCAACACATTATTATGCCTTTCAGTATACAGTCCTTCTGCCATTAGTATGTCCACTCCACTGGATGAGGTGAGTGGTGTGATAATTGATGGGGGCTATTATCTTTGCCACCTTGAAATGCATCACAGGGTGATACATAACTGAGAGTATTAGCTCCATCACTGGATGAGGTGCAAGGGGTAATGTGCAGTGGGTTTGTATTATTTTCCTAATCTCAAAGTGCATCCTGGGCTAACATGTAATGGGGATATTAGCAATGCCACCTGAAGTAGTGCATGGGGTGATACGTAATGGGAGGCACTATCATCGCTACCTTAATGTGCATCCTGGGTGACATATAATGGGAGGTATTTGCAAAGGTATTAGATAAGGTATATGGAGTAATGCAGAGGGGCAGATACTATAATTACCACCTCAAAATGCTGCCCAGGGTGACACATACTCAGCTGTATTAGTACCACCACTGGATAATGTGGGGGGGGGTATCATCATCAGCTAGAAGTGCTTCCAGGATCACTCACAATGGGGTATTAACACTGCCACTGTATGAGGTTCTTGGGAAGATGTGAAATGGGGGAGTATGGGGAAACACCTAATGAGGGACTATTAGTACTACCATTGGATGAAGTGCATGCTGATGCATATTGGGAGGAATTATCTTTACAGAAATAGTGCATTACCTATTGCACAAATGGCCATTTTGTTGGCCAGTCTCCTGATACCTTACTTACAGCTACAACATGGGGAGTCTCAAACAATACTGAAAATATGAGAATGTAAGTATTTTTCAGAGTTTTGCTGTAATGACATAATTTACTCCTGTTTACCACAGCCATCATTTAAAACTTATTTGTAACACTGCAATGTGTGGCACACCTTTTCACTGAGTAGACATTAGCAATATGGCTCTTTAAAACAAATTGATGGAAATAATCTAAACAACTAATAAAAGATATGGCTGAGGTCCAGAAACACGTGAAACAACAAGGAAGAGGTCTCCAATAACAAGAGTAATAGCTTTTATTGAAATAGCAAAGTAAATAAAGTCATAAAATGCTTAATGTTGTCAGTCCGTTTTTCATCCCATACTCTAGGACTTCATCAGACACAAACACTCTTATGTCACCCCATTAAATACTATTAAGATACAATACAACAATATAACAAGCAATTAAAAGGCCAATCAGCAATAAAGTGTTTACAATAAAATAACTAAAATCAATAATCAAAGAATGCCTAATACCTTATGCTTAAATCTAAGTAAAAACCTGTTTATAAAACCAGATATCAATCATATTCCAATAAAAAATGTCAATTTAGATATATATTATAAAAGAATTATATGTAGTTAAATAATAATCTCAAATAAAGAAATAAAAAATGCACGAATAAAAAAGATGAGTACTTATTAAATCATATGCTACCCTCTAGTGGCCAAACTAATAAATACATCCTTAATCAAACAAATACTAATAAAAACAATTATGCCCTATGCTAAAATACCTGTTATGCGATGTTATGAATGAATAAAAAATGTAAAGAAATATTTTTATTAATATCAAACCTTAATCAAAGACAAACACCACCATACATATTCAATTAGCAACCCAACTTCAAATAAATCTTTAAACAATGTGTTCATAATCTATCTGCTCTTAATTTTAATACAGGTGCTAGGAAAATATTGTCGTTTAAACGAGGGGCCTCATTGGCTTGCAGAACTAAGTGCCAATAAATCGCTCAATACTCTATTTTTAATTCCCAGAGCGTCCCCTCTAATATCTCTCTGCATTGTTTCTAATACAAAAAATGAAAAGTTAGCCTCATTACAACTTAGACTATGATTATACAAGGCATTATTTGTATTTTTAATTTTAATGTCATAATAATGTTCATATATCCTCTTTTTAATTTCCCTTTCAGTTTTTTTCTACATAAAACACCCTAAATACTTCACAAGTAGCCAGGTATATGACTCCTTTGCTATCACAATTACTATAACTTCTTGCCTGTATAAATCTATCTCTACTAAGAATGTAGATATTACTAGTATTGCTATTAAAAGTGCATAATTTGCCCCTCCCACACTTCTATGTGCCTGCTTTTCCTCTTCTGTTTATTTGTTCATCACTTTTCACATTTTCCAAAATATTCTTAATGTTGGTTCCTTTTTTGTGAATAAATTTTATAGGTCCATTAAATATATTGTTTGCATCTGAAAAAAATTTAAATAGCTCCCAGTACTTACTAATAATACTTTTTATAGTACTTGCATCTATATTATAAGTCATTAAAAAGTTCCTTTACATAGCTGGCTTTAGGCACCAGCGAAACCTGCAGTCACTGGGGCCCCCTGTTCCTGGGGAGCCCCCAACCACAGAAAGTTGCCTTATCTTGATATTTTGTAACATCTGGCAAATCAATAAAAGCTAGTACAGCAGTCTCATATACTTAATAAACCAAGAGTTTTCTGTGGTTATAGTAACAGTGTTTTATCAAGTAACAGCCTTCACAATTCCACTAAATATTTTATCAATAACATAGTGCCCCTGGCTTAGTTAAACCCTGCTGGTGGACATTCTCTCTACTAAAACTAACAACATAGCTAGCTTTAGGTACCTGCAATAGCCATGGCTGCAGGGAGGGGCCCCTTCATCATCATTGACTGCACGGGGGCCCCAGAAAAGCTTCTTCTGGTTGGGGAAAAATGATGAGAAAAAATGTATTAATTTCCTAGTTATCTGCTTTAACCCGAACTCAGCTTTGATATCACCCTATTAGGATAAAGCTGATAATGAACATGAGCAAGGCAAACAGTAGAGAGAGCAGCAACCCAGCATGACTTATGTCACTGCAAACCTTGAAATTTAAGAAGAGCTGATGTTTTCAATCTATAGCGATGATTTTCTTTTTCAGGGTATTTTTATAAATACTGACAGAACACCAGATACTATAACTCTTAACTTCAGTGCAGTGCCAAACATAGCAGAACAGAGGTTCAAAATCAGGAACACATTTTAAATATTATCTTAATTCACTTAAAAATGTAATACAATAATGTCTTTTACAACAACATGCATGTTTTTGGACAATAAGAAATATAAATCTCTGATGTCTGGATTTATTGCCTGTCTGTAATCCTTAATGATTTACCAACAAATTAAACTTTTTTGAAAGACAGAGCAATATTATAAGCAAAATCAGGGAAGATCTGTGAAATCAGGGGCAGTGACAGCTATCCATTACTTTTAAACAGCAGTCACTGATCTCATGTAGCAGTACCATTGTTGCACAATGTATTGCTATTTGCTGAAATAAGTAAAAAAAAAACTAGCATTGATATTGCTAATGTGTGTGTGTGTGTGTGTGTGTGTGTGTGTGTGTGTGTGTGTGTGTGTGTGTGTGTGTGTGTGTGTGTGTGTGTGTGTTTTATCACTGATTTTTATCTGTGCCTACACCCAGTAATGCCAGGACAAACACATTATTCTTCTAGTTATCAGTAAAAAAAAATGCAGCTAACAAGTAATTGTATTTCAGAAGTTCGGCATAAAATATATCACACAGCATTCAGACACTTAGAACTTCCCCCACTCCTCAGACTATGTAAATGGATACAGGGGTATCCCTTAATTATTAATGACTATGTCTGGGACCCCACAAGCGCTGTTGCTGGTTGGGGAAAAATAAGGAATAAAAAAAAAACATATTCCTTTTCTGATTACACTCTTTAACCTGAACAGGACTGTGATATGACCCTATTAGGATAAAAGCTGATAATGGCCTCTGCTCTCAACTGCACCCATTCTAAAACTAGCCCTGCTTAAATGTGTGTGTGTACAAAAAGTTGCTGTAGGTTATGTGGAGGGGGGATTGTGTGGTTATTACTTTAATTTTAATCACAGTCAAACATTAGAGGTTTGCACAGGAGGTCATTATAGCTTGTGTTTGGGCTGGGGACAGTGTGGTCATTGTTACTTTTACTTTTCTTATAAACCTCAGTGGTGTACAAACACGGTTACTGTAGCTTGTGTTTGGGCTGGGGACAGTGTGGTCATTGTTACTTTTACTTTTCTCACAGACCTCAGTGGTGTACAAACACGGTTACTGTAGCTTGTGTTTGGGCTGGGGACAGTGTGGTCATTGTTACTTTTACTTTTCTTACAAACCTCAGTGGTGTACAAACACGGTTACTGTAGCTTGTGTTTGGGCTGGGGACAGTGTGGTCATTGTTACTTTTACTTTTCTCACAGACCTCAGTGGTGTACAAACACGGTTACTATAGCTTGTGTTTGGGCTAGGGGCAGTGTGGTCATTGTTACTTTTACTTTTCTCACAGACCTCAGTGGTGTACAAACACGGTTACTGTAGCTTGTGTTTGGGCTAGGGGCAGTGTGGTCATTGTTACTTTTACTTTTCTCACAGACCTCAGTGGTGTACAAACACGGTTACTATAGCTTGTGTTTGGGCTGGGGACAGTGTGGTCATTGTTACTTTTACTTTTCTCACAAACCTCAGCGGTGTACAAACACGGTTACTGTAGCTTGTGTAGGAGCAGTGCACTATCTATGAGAAGCAAAGTAGAATACATTATTGTAATCATTAGTTTTTTTTTCACTTTCCTCACAATCACACATCAGGCACATATACAGGTGGCTACCTTTGGGGGTTAAGGCTGAGAAGGCATGTGATGTGTGTGTGTGTATGCTTGACAGCAGTCACTTGAAATACATAACTGTAGCAATTTCAATCTCTACTTTCATCCTAATTTAACACCAGAAGGATGTATAGGCAGTGACTGTCTTTTTCTTTTTTTTGGGGGGGGGGGTAGGGACACAGGCAGTTTTCCCAGATGAGGGATTAAAGATTAAGCCCTGTGTATCCTCACAACAATTGGCTTGTTAGTTTATTGTGAGCTGCTATTTTGTCAGCTTTGAACATTAAGTCTTTGGCATAACTTTTTTGTTTTTTTCTTTCAAAGAAGACATAAACTAATTATTTTTGTACTAATGATTTTTGTTTAGGCCACCATTGGATTAAAAGTTGGGAAAATGCTCTAAAATGCACACCAGAGCATCTATAACCCTATGGCTTCTCAGGCCCTGATTTATTTCACTTATTTCCTAAATGGTTATTGCTTTCTTGGTTAAGAAAGTTATGTTGAAAGGATGCAAGAAAAACCAAAGCTTCACAACAGCAGTGAATTTCTTTCCTTAATCATAATTTCTATTCAAGACATCATTGGATGAAAAGACTGTGTAAAAAGAAAAACAGACTTTTAAATGCACTTCAGAATACATAGAAATGTGTGTATTTTTGAAAAAGCTGAAGTGTGAGGTACAATGTGGGGAAAGGAAGAAAAAAAGTAACGTGTATGGAATGGGATGCTAAGATAGGAAAAAGGACTGGAGGGCGTGGCTGTGGGTGTGTGTGTGTGTGTGTGTGTGTGTGTGTGTGTGTGTGTGTGTGTGTGTGTGTGTGGAATGGGAAGCCCAAGATAGGAAAAAGGACTGGAGGATGTGTGTGTGTGTGTGTGTGTGTGTGTGTGTGTGTGTGTGTGTGTGTGTGTGTGTGTGTGTGTGTGTGTGGAATGGGGAGCCTAAGATAGGGAGAAGGACTGGAGGGTGTGTGTGTGTGTGTGTGTGTGTGTGTGTGTGTGTGTGTGTGTGTGTGTGTGTGTGTGTGTGTGTGTGTGTGTGTGTGTGTGTGTGTGTGTGTGTGTGTGTGTGTGTGATTGTGTGGAATGAGGAGCCCAAGATACGAAAAGGGCTGGTGGGTGTGGTTGTGTGGATGTGTGTGTGTGTGTGTGTGTGTGTGTGTGTGTGTGTGTGTGTGTGTGTGTGTGTGTGTGTGTGTGTGTGTGTGTGTGTGTGTGTGTGTGTGTGTGTGTGTGTGTATGGAATAGGGAGCCCAAGATAGGGAGGACTGGTGTCTGTGTGTGTGTGTGTGTGTGTGTGTGTGTGTGTGTGTGTGTGTGTGTGTGTGTGTGTGTGTGTGTATGGAATGGGAGGCCCAAGATTGGGAAAAAGACTGGAGGGTGTGTGTGTGTGTGTGTGTGTGTGTGTGTGTGTGTGTGTGTGTGTGTGTGTGTGTGTGTGTGTATGGAATGGGAGGCCTAAGATAGGGAAAAGGACTGGAGGGCGTGTGTGTGTGTGTGTGTGTGTGTGTGTGTGTGTGTGTGTGTGTGTGTGTGTGTGTGTGTGTGTGTGTATGGAACGGGAAGCCTAAGATAAAGAGAAGGACTGGAGGGCGTGTGTGTGTGTGTGTGTGTGTGTGTGTGTGTGTGTGTGTGTGTGTGTGTGTGTGTGTGTGTGGAATGGGAAGCCCAAGATAGGGAGAAGGACTGGAGGGCATGGGTGCGTGTGTGTGTGTGTGTGTGTGTGTGTGTGTGTGTGTGTGTGTGTGTGTGTGTGTGTGGAATGGGAAGCCCAAGATAGGGAAAAGGACTGGAGGACATGGGTGTGTGTGTGTGTGTGTGTGTGTGTGTGTATATGGAACAAATAGACCAAGATAGAAAGGAGGACTGGAGGGCATGGGTGTGTGTGTGTGTGTGTGTGTGTGTGTGTGTGTGTGTGTGTGTGTGTGTGTGTGTGTGTGTGTGTGTGTGTGTGTGTGTGTGTGTGTGTGTGTGTGTGTGGAATGGGAAGCCCAAGATAGGGAAAAGGACTGGAGGGTGTGTGTGTGTGTGTGTGTGTGTGTGTGTGTGTGTGTGTGTGTGTGTGTGTGTGGAATGGGAGGCCTAAGATAGGGAAAAGGACTGGAGGGCGTGGGTGTGTATGTGTATGTAATGGGAAGCCCAAGATACTGGAAAGGACTGGAAGGCGTGGGTGTGTGTATTTTGTGGGGGCTGAAACAGTTGGCCTAAGACACATTTCACCTAAATCCAGACCTATATATAGAGTTGTTGTAATGAATCACTGTTGCAACTAAATGCTAGCAACTGTAAATGTCTCTCTGTATGATGGCGATGGGCCAGCATAGTATGGTACATAGGCCTGTTGCAATGTAAGAGCATTGTAGCTACAATTCAGTCTCTGCTTACTACTCCTAAATGTCTGCAGAATGAGCTAAAACATTGCTTGGGAGGGGTGTCAATGACAGAGTGATTTTTAGACTAGAAGTGCCTAGGGGGGCCCCCTACTTGACATTTGCTTGGTGCTCCCAGAATGCTAACATCAGCCCTGTTCCTTCGTATCCCATTCTCTCTTCTATACTACAAAATTACTTAATATTTCCATTATTTTTATCCTCCACCTAGTTCTTCATTAGTTTTTCCTAAAATCAGGGAGTATTTGTCCTTCCTGACTTGTGTTACTTCATAGACTACCTCATCGATTAATTTTAAAGGATATTTTCTATCCAAGAACATAGTCTTTATTTTCTTACACTCCAAATAAAAATCAGCCTCCTCTGAGGTCATCCTGGAAGCTCTAATGAATTGATCTTTTAAAATACACCTTTTTTGCTTGTATGGATGTGCACTTATAAAATAGAGGTATGAATTAGAAAATATTCCCTTTCTATATATGGGTGAGTTGAATTTTTGTTTATCCTTTACAATATGAATCGTCACATCCAAATAGTTGACCTTAGACCTCTCAATATTATAAGTAACCTTTAAAAACTCTGTAGTCTGCCCGATATTTTCCAAGAATTCCATCAACTTCTGTTCTGTACCTTTCCAAAATATACAAATATCATCTAAGAATCTCTTATACAGAGTCGCGGTGGTGCAGTGGTTAGCGTTGTCGCCTCACAGCAAGAGGTTCTTATGGTCGATTCTCGGCTGGAGCGCCTTCTGTGTGGAGTTTGCATGTCCTCCCCACAGTCGACTGACGTTAAAGACATGCAGGTAGGTGCGTGCATGAATAGGTGTGCCTTCTTTGAAGGTTGGGTGTTGGGCTGGCAACTTGGCCCCATAAAAAATCCACTGCCATCATTAGCAGACCGGAGTTCTGCTGTGGCGACACCTAACTGGGAAAAGCCGAAAGACATTAGTATCTAAGAATCTCTTATACAGACTCCAATATTGCACACAAGGAGAATTCAATGTAAATTTCCTCTCCCAAACCTTTAAAATTATGTTAGTGTAGCTGGGAGCGCACATAGCTACCCCACTGATCTGTTTTGTTAAATTCTCCCTCAAAAGAAATGTAATTGTTCTGAAGCACTATATCCATAGTTTCTAAAAAAACACATTGTTTAAAGATTTATTTGAAGTTGGGTTACTAATTGAATGTGTGTGGTGGTGTTTGTCTCTGATTACGGTTTGCTATTAATAAGAATATTTCTTTGCATTTTTAATTTATTCATGACATCTTTTAAAATATATTTTAGTGTAGGGCATAATTGTTTTTGTTAATATTTGTTCCTTTAAGAACATATTTATTAATCTGGCCCAGTAGAGGGTAGCATATGATTTGATATGTATTCACATTTTTTTATACACGCATTTTTTATTTATTTGAGATCATTATTTAACTACATATCAAACATGTTTTGATAATAAATACCTAAATTGACATTTTTATATTAGAATGTGATTGATGTATGGTTTTATAAACAGGTTTTTACTTAGATTTAAACATAAGGTGTTAGGCATTCTTTGTCTGTTGATTTTAGTTATTTTAAGACGTTGTCTGGTTTGATTCTCAGCTAGAGTGTCTTCTACGTGGAGACATGCATGAATGGGCGTACCTTTGTTGAAGGTTGTGCAAGCCAGTATGTAAAAATCAACTGCCAATCATTAGCGGACCGGAGTTCCACTGTGGCGGCCCCTAACCGGGAAAAGCCGAAAGACACAAACAAACTTTATTGCTGATGGGCCTTTTAATTGCTTGTTATATTGTATCTTCATAGTATTTAATGGGGTGGCATAAGAGTGTTTGTGTCTGATGAAGTCCTAGAGTATGGGATGAAAAACGGGCTAACGTTAAGCATTTTATGACTTTATTTACTTTGCCTTTTCAATAAAAGTTATTACTCGTGTTATTGGAGATATCTTCCTTGGTGGTTCACCGGTCTCTGCACCTCAACATTGTCTTTTATTAGTTGTTTAGAGCTCGTGCTTTTGTGCTCTTGGAACTGTTTTGCTCGCTTTTCTGGAGTGTAAAAATAATCCTTCTGAGGTGAACCTGGAAGGTATGAGCCTGACTATGTTACAACACCTTCTACATGCCCCCCCCGAACCCATATAAACAGATTTGTATAGACCTCAACACAATGTTTATATGGTTTGATCACTGCAAAACTGCTGTTAGAAATGCTAATGAGTTGTTTAATTATTAGCATGTACATTGTTCCTAGAGGGAGGAATCAACTCAAAATGAGCATGATATGGAGTATCCTATGCATGAGTCAGCACAGTCTACTGGGGGATGGTATGTATGATTGTTACTTGTGTATCTCTTTAGTTGTACTGTACATATGCAACAGGGGTTCCTCCCCCACCTGTAGAAATTATGATGCGTGTCATGTCCTTATAACATTCTGACTTAAAATGCCTGTATCTGATGCAGATTGGCCAGCTTGTGCATGGTTAAGCACAATCTGGTGATTTTTATGCATCATTTTACTGTCTGCATCTGTTTAGCTCTTGCATATTTTTATGCAGCAAAGCTATGTACATTGCACTGCCTGTTTGCTAGTGCCATAAAGTACTGTGCCTGCCTTTATCTGTCATGGTCACGCCCTGTTGCTGGCTCCTCCTCCTCTAACTCCTCCTGTGTCACAGCTGCCACTGCCTGTGGTGTAAAGAAGTACAGACCCCTGGCCACTGCCACCCTGTTCCATCTGCTTTCTCAGTGTTATATTATGTAGCAGGGCACAGACTGTTAGAATTTTTGCATACTTGACAGGATTGTTCTGTAGGGCTCTGCCTGATGTATCCAGTCAGTGGAACTGTAACTGCAGCATCCCAAGCACATCATCTGTGATGTATCTGGTTTGCAAGTGGACATGATTGTAGCACACTTCTGTTGGGTTATGTGGATTTCACACTGGAGTAACGAGCTAAGTTTCAAGGGGATATTCAGCATCCCCCCACTAGATGTCTCTGTGGGAAATAACTTCTGGCAAACCATTGGTAAAGGTCACATGTGTGTCATTTGTGCAGGGTAGTGAAAACTGCCTGGGTGGCCTGCACATGCACATTGTAGATGACACCCTGTTCATTACTGATCACTGGAATTTGATGGAGTGACAATCTGCAGTTCATATACCTCCTTCCCAGTTCAGCAGGTGGGGCCCTTATTTCTATGTGAGTTTAGTCTAAGGCCCTCAGTACCTCTGGGAAATTGGCTATGGCATAGAAGTCCCACTTGAAAAATGTACTTTATGATTTAAATCCCCAATGAATGTTAATTTAAATAACGATTTTGCTCTGGGACTCCAGCCTAGAATCTGTGATTATGCTCTTTAATCTGCACCCAGCACTGATATCTTTGGTAAAACAATAGTTTTTTACAAAAGCCTCATACCTCTCAACTGTCCATAATTTTGCAGAATGTCCATAATTTTGCCTCCAATTTTTTGGTCTGTTTGTCATAAAAAATGCGATTTTATGGCAAATCATTAAAAACTGAAGTCATTAAATAATAACAGACATTTAAGTTTCAGACTTCTTATTCTTCAGAAAGTTGCATGCTAATGCAAAACATGTTATTTTAGTAACTTTCTAAGTTTACAGGGGAAATCTTAAAAATGAGTCTCTATATTTGTGCTTTTGTTTACGCGTTGTTTTTGGCTTTCTTCCTGATTCTTGTGCTAAGTGGTTGAAAGTTATGTAAAAGTTAGCCATAGTTTAGGTAAAACACACTACAGTGCTGTACATCATTACTGCTTGTGAGTCACCTGAAGACATGAGGGGAGACACTTGTCTGTAATTAAAGCTGCTTCTTACCTGATGAGTGCAGCAGAAAGCTTATCAGTTGGGAAGCTTTAAATATTTGGGTTACTAACATCAGCTGAGTATAAATGGCAGGGGATCATACCTCTCAACCGTACAGATTTTCGCCTCATATTTTTGGTCCATTCCTTATACAAATTGTGATTTTCTGGCAAATCACTGAAGATTGAAGTTATAAATAATAATAAATAATGAAAGTCATTTGAGTTTCATACTTCATATCCTTCAGAAAATACACAGCAATATAAAACCTGATATTCTATCAACTTTCTAAGTTTGTAAGAGTGGTATTTAAAAAGTGTCCCTATTTTGGGCCTCTGCCCCCACCCCCCGCATTATTTTTGGCTTTTTCCAAATTTCTTGCTCTGAGAGGTTGAGAGGTATGGCAGGGTTTTGTATTTTTTTCCCTTTCTCTTTCTTTTGCAAGATTGGTAGTTAGTTGCCTAGCTTATGTCATGTTTTAGTAGTTTGCTAGTCATGTATTAATGTTTTCTTTTTATTCTTTTCTGGTCTTTAATGGACAAAAGATTTGTGAGACATAAGTTAACCATAGGTTACAAATTGAGTTATTTTTTGGTGTTTAGTTTCTTTGTCTTTAACTGTTCCTAGCTAGGAGTTTCCTTTCAACTCTGATATGATGAAATTCTTGTTACCTGCTCTTGATAAGCTTTTGATCTATCTTCTGTAAGGATGTTTATGAGCTGTAAAGTATTCTATTGGCTTTACAAGTTGTTCTACAACATTCTCTTAGATGGTGGTTTCTGCATGTGGCACAAACTTCTTAAGATATTTCTTCTCTGTCCCTAAAAATTCTGATTGTTTTATATGACGAGTCCAGTATAGTTCAATTGCCTTCAGGTAGTCTGCACAAAGATGCCTCTCTACCTAGAGAGGCTTAACTGCTGAATGAAAACAGTAGATTTGTGTCTCATCTTGTTTTTGGCTCCTTGTGGGGAGAATATATTAAGCATTTTCCTTTTATTGTTCCTTATCTACCAATGACATAATTTAGGAATGGAAACAGTCAGTGCTTACAGATTTAAAAAAAGAAATGGGTGAGGACCATTCTTTTTTTTTAAAACAAGTTTATTAGTTTTAACATACAAAATAAATATTATGACAATCTTATGTAAGCAGTTAACATATAAACAATTATAACATTTAATAAAACAACTAAAGTACTTACAAAGACATCCACTCTAAATTAAATCAATTAATTAAACTGTAACATCTTGTTAATAAAACTAATACTGTTTTAACAAGTTTTGTAAGATATCCCATATATTATAGTAAGATGTTTTCCTAATGGTTCTTGACTTTATTGTCATTAATTCCATATGACACACTTCAATCATAACATTTTTAAATTCATTAAATGAAGGAGGAGTATCTGAAATCCAGTTTCTGGTTATTATTTTTCTAGCCACTGCTAGAATTGACCATAGTAAAGGAAGTTTAACTTTTTTAACACATTTAGGAACAGGGGTGTTAAATAATATAAGTGACTTAGAGACTATGAAATTATCTGTAAAAAGAGCCTGCAAAAAATCATTAATTAACAACCAATATTCCTTCAGTTTTATACAATCGTAGAACATATGTGCCAAATCAGCATTTATTTCTACAGTACATCTCTTACATATGTTATCTTTTTTGTTAATTTTTTTCATCATTAGGAGTGTATAGAACGATCTATGCAAAAATTTCCAGGTATAAAGTCTCCAATTAATAGAAGAAGTAGTTTTATAAGCAGATTCCAATATATATTGTTTATCTTGTTGTTTTGGTAATTCACCATTAATGGAATTGAAATAATTCCAGTAATTATCTGAACTATAATAGGTTTCATCTCTAATAATTTTATGTATGTGTGAGAGCCTACCTTTATCAGAAACCTTTTGTTGTAAATTTAGTATCAAGTAGCCAATCAATGTTGGAACAGATTCTTTAACTGTTAAAGACATTAAGTCAAGTTTGTTAGCAAGATGTTGTCTAAAAGTCTGAATCTCTAACCAACAAATCAAATTCTTGCTTTAAGAAGTCTAAATGTTTTACTTTATTGTCTGACAGCATCTGATACCAATACTTTAAATTATTCTCTGTGACTAGAAGAGTTCTTTCAGAGGTGGATGATAAAAGAATACCTTGTGTATATATTATGGGAAATAAGATAAAATTCCATTCCTTATACTTAGGATGCATATATATAAAATTACGATATCTAATAATAATATTTAATGGGTAACTAGTTATATATTTTGGTGTAATAGATGAGGTACAAAACTCTTTAAGTAACCATAACATGGGATTGTTTATGATAGTATTTTTGTGTGTTAACGGTATTTTTGTGAAGTGCATGCTAATTAATTCCCAATATTCCTTCCATTTTGCAACATATGACTGATCTATTAGTAATGTTATAACTTTTATAATAGAAGAGATAACATATAAATCAAAGTCTGGAAATGCTATACCCCCTTGGGACCAACTATTAGTATGTCTCTTTAATGCAATCCTAGGTCTATTAGGTGCCCATAAGAAATTTAACATTTGTGAATTTAATTTCTTAATAATTATTTTTGTAGGTGGGAGTATTATTGATTGTATTATGTATAATATCTTTGGGAATATTATCATTTTAATAATTGTGAGTCTTTCTTCCATGGTAAAAAACATATTGTTCCAGCTATTGAAATGTGTTTGTATATTATGAAGACAATTACTATAATTATGATGTATAATGGATTTAATATCTTTAGTTAGTATTATGCCTAAATAAGTTATTTGACCTGAATTGGGTATGTATTTAAGAAAATCACTAGTGAGAACATTTTTCCCTGTGTATATTGGTAATATTTTAGTTTTTTCTTCATTAAATATCAAACCTGAAATATTCTTGAAATCTGTCATCTTCTTAAATAATGACTGCATAGAAGAAATTGTCCCTATTGATGTAATTAAAACATCATCTGCAAAAAGTTGGATTTTAAATTGTATTTTCATCTATACTAAATCCATCTATATCATTGCTGTTCCTAATCAAATTAGCCCAAGGCTCCGTTATTAAAGTAAATAACAATGGTGAAAGTGGACATCCTTGTTTTGTGCCTTTTAATATGGGTATCTTTTGTGAAACATATGTTCCAATTTTAATGTATGCCAACGCTCCTTTATATAAATGTTCAATTAAATTCACAAATGTATTAGAGAAATTTGTACACTTCAATAAGATAAACAGATAGTCCCAACTTACTGAGTCAAATGCTGAACTTATATCAAGGCTGATAAGTGTCAAATCTTTCTTTTTTTCTGTTTGCATAATCAATCAGAGTTAAAGTTCTCCTTATATTATCAAAAGTATTTCTATTTGTAATAAAGCCTGTCTGATCTATATCTATTATACTTGGAATGATTGTATTTAATCTGTCAGCAAATATATTCATGAACATTTTGTAGTCAACATTAAGTAATGAAATGGGTCTGTATGATGTGCATTTAGTCGGATCTTTATTGGGTTTCAAGATTGGTGAAAGAAATGTGTATTGCCAAGATGGGAGAATGATCAATTCATTTTGAGCTGAAATAAAAACCTTATGTATTAATGAATAGGTACTCTTAGGAAGGATTTTATAAATCTCAGGAATAATACCATCATTACCTGGTGCTTTGTTTAATTTAAGTTTATTTATTTGTGTGATAACCTCTGTATATGAAATATTTTTATCTATTAATCCAGCCTGTTGTTTATTAAGTTTTTTGTTCATGTTTATAATTATAAAGTTCTTTATTCTGTCTTTAGATTCCATATTAATGTTATTATGATTAACGTTATGAAAGTGATTTCTAAATTCATCTAATATTTCTGGTAAACTAGAAACATTCTTATTTTTCCTTGAAGAAAACATTTCTTTGATGTGATTTTGTTTATTAAGCCTTTTCGTTTTATTTTTAAGTCTATGTAAGTATTTGGGACTTATTGAGTAAGACAAAAATTTATATTTCTCTAATGTTATTTTGACTTTGTGATTTAAAATTTCTTTGTATTTCTCATTTAATTTATTTATTTCCTCAATGACTTTTTTGTCCATAATATTTTCCTTATTATTATGTTTATATGAGTCTAGTTTGTTTTGTATATCTATTAATTCTCTATCCCAAGTTTTCCTTTTGTTATTATACCATCTGATACTTTGTCCATATAAATAAGATTTTAGAGCATCCCAAATGTAAATAATGGAGACGTCAGGTGTAGTGTTTATATCCAAAAAATGTTGTATCTCTGTAAGTATATAGTCTTTATAATCTTTTAGTTGAGTTAAGTATGCAGGTATTCTTTTGATCTGAACATTATGAGTAATATTTACCATAAATTCAAAGACAATTGAATTATGATCCGATATAGGGCATGAAATGATCTTAGAATTAGTTAGGTCATTTACCATTTGGTTAGATATAAAGACTCTATCTATTCTTGAATAAGTTCTATGTCTTTTAGAAAAAAAGGTATATGGTAATGATTTAGAATCTGTCTGATTATTAATATCATTCAAATGATATAAATTAATGAAATCATTTAAATGTTTTGCATTAGATGTGATTTTCCTTTTTCCTATAGTAGTAGTATCTTTTTCATGTAGGATACAGTTGAAATCTCCTGCTAAAATAATATCTCCTTTAGAAAATGATATAATCTTATTGAGATGGTATTTCACTGTATTAGTGCCAATTCCTGGTATCCAGTATACATTAATCAATGTATAGATTTTCCGATTAATCTGTATTGTAACCAGGCAGAACATTCCTTTGTCATCTTTATATGACTTAATAATTTTAGGTGTGGGCATATTTTTGTTCCATAAAATAGCCACTCCTCTTTTTTTTCTGTGTGTGTTCTGAGCTAACCAAGATTGTATATTTATTAGTGGCTAATTTATCTATATCTTTTTTCAGGAGATGTGTTTCCTGAAGGAATATTAAGTTGGCTCTATGCAGTTTAATATATCTCATTAAACTTCCCCTTTTACATGGGTTATTCAATCCGTTAATGTTTAAAGAAATTCCTTTTAAAGTTACCATTTAACTTTTATAAACATATAAAACATATAATCAGAATAGCATTTACTAAAGTAAGTATTATTATGTCTCCTCCTTTTTAGGTATTATATTAATTATAGCTGCAATTAGTGAAAATCTTATGCAATTTTGTGAAATTTTAACTTTTATTTGTAGTGACAGTGAGTTTATAAAATGTGATGTGGATGTCAAAACTATGTACACATAACAAGAATCAAGTGAAAATATTGTTTGGATTAAACATTGCATCCAGCCTGGAGTTAAAAACTCCAACTTCGAGTAGCAAATACCACTCAAGTTATCTCCCTATCCTAAGCAGCAGTACCCCAGCTGCCACCAAAATTAATTAAATACTAACTTTTATTAACTAAAGTTAAGCTCATTATTTTGATTATCTATTATAGCAGGACTTAAACAATTTATATAACAGCTTCTTATTTTACAGTATAATAAATAAAAGAAGATCAATTATGTAATTAATATAATAGTTAGATATGAAAGTTAAGAAATAGGTTATTATAACATTTACACTAACTAATCTTTATGATAATATATAAGAAACTAAAATAGAACTTATAATCATTATCACTAACATGTATTATGTATATCTCATATTTGTTTACTTTAAAACTTATACAATAAAAGACATTATAAATTATCTTTAAGAAAAAAAGCATTACCAACATTATTTTTGAGAATACCTTTGTATTATCATATAAAACTTTTATAGTCATCTTAACAATGTTATGTATATCTATTCTATATAATGTGCACATTATCATAAAAGCATTCTAACAATCTTGAAAGAGAGAGCAGAGGAGAAAAAAAAAGAGATACCCTTTTAGTTGTTTAATATAAACTTGTAGTGATAGGTTCTTATTCTATGTTTATGTTCATTTAAATTTAATAACATTTATTATCTAACGCTATTATGACTCAAAATATTATTTACATTAGAGTATTCATATTTTCTGTCATAACAGTACTATTAGTAGTTTTAAAACTTTAAACTACATGTACTACAAGCTTCCTTCTCTTACCTGTTCTTACCATTTAAATAAAAATGATTATTCTCAGTATATAAGATAAAAGGACAGACTACAAAGCAATGTTGAACTCTAGTTATGCATGAATCAATGTGATAAAAGCCTGCTATGTCTCATATATCTGCATTGCAGCTTTAGAATGTATCACATGACACTTTCTTCTGAAATAAAATCATAATAATGCACATACTTATTTATCTTTGTTAAAATAAATGCATTATAATGTTATATATCATTAAATTATAAGAACCTATATGCATTGAAGTGCAGCAACTATATAAGCTTTCAGAGTCATATATGCATGAGTTTAGCTTCTATGCATTCTAAGTTATTACATTTGTTTACTATGGCATATTAAGACATTAAAAAGCATTATAACTTTTACATTTTATAAGTTACATCTTAAATAACTAAATTATTATAAAGAAAAACTCACATTTTGTTGTCATAAAGTTAGTTTTTCATCACAATATCACATTTACAGCAGTTCTACTTCCTGAAACTGGTTTACTTCTTGAATTTGTGACGTGTCTGTGTGAAATCAGGGGTAAACGTTCAAAATGGCTGCTTTCAGCTTCTCTGTGCATTTGCTAAATGTTGAAGCTTTTAAATCGGCTCGAGGACACTATTCACGAGGATACCAATAACTAAAATTGTCTCATAACATTCTGGCAGGAATTTTAGTAAAAGTAAGTGACAAACATTCATTTTGAATATAAAAGGATTTATACAGTGTAAAACCTTCTCGAAGCACTCCACAAGTCATTGCAGTCACTATGGCAGTGAAACCAAGCCTTAGATTATTTAACATAAACATTTCTTATATTTATGTATCCCATTTCATTTTCTCATTCAGAGTATGTTACAAACACATATCAGTATTATCAGAACCTTGTTACTTCTTAAAAAAAAAACCTACCTACACATATATTTACTTGCTGTTCCTTTTAGTAAAGTAAGACCTGAAACACATTACTTACAACTTCTTTAATTCTAGTCAACTACAGTTATATCATAACTTATTATTTGATATTATGTGTTTAAGCAATTTAATCATAGTATAATATAAAGCAAATAAGAAAATAAATAGTTTGTCCCTGGACTCCAACAATAGCACAAAACCAGAACCAAATCTGAAACAAGTAACCAAGGACGATACCAGGATTCAAGCAGTAGTGAATTTTCTTTAATTAAAACCACAAAGGAAATAAAACGTTGAGCGCTTTCATCTAGATACATAGACTTCTTCAACCTGAAGAAGTCTATGTATCTAGATGAAAGCGCTCAACGTTTTATTTCCTTTGTGGTTTTAATTAAAGAAAATTCACTACTGCTTGAATCCTGGTATCGTCCTTGGTTACTTGTTTCGGATTTGGTTCTGGTTTTGTGCTATAATATAAAGCAGTTTTATTTAAACAGCATAAATAATTTTAAAGAGATAATATTTTATTTTTCCCCTTTTTTCCTTTTTTTTCATCTTTCCCCCCTCCCTGCCCCCCTCCCCCAACCATATGTGTTTAGTTTAAATAGGGTGCTATTATTTAAAATAAATAAAGAAAGAAAGATATAACATATTACTAACCTTAGGTCTCTTAGTTACAGAAGAGAAACAAGTTGATTTATATCAGGTTATTTGTTCCTCATGAGAGTTTGATTATCCATAAAACAAACTTCAGTTCTTGCACATTAGTATAACTTTGTACAAATCATTAAGATAGCTATATTTTTTTTGTAAATGCAGAAACTGTAATTAAAGAATTCAAAGAAAAATGAAACGTCATTTGTTTTTTAGTCTTTTTTGTTTCTCTGATGTCTTCCAAGATGTTCCTGTTGCCATTCTTTTTAACGAAGGACTTGCCCATTCCATGTCCTCTATTTTGTCTAGTATTTTATTTTTTTTTATATATACCAAAGCAGAGTCCAGGTCTTCAAAAATGTTAGGGCCATCAGGTAAAAAGATTTTCAGTTTGGAAGGAAATAAAAGATGAGTTTTGAACTGTGCTTTCTTAAGCTCTCTTATTAATGGTAAAAAGACCTTTCTTTTTGATATTACCAAAGAGGAATAGTCATTATCAAAGCGCACAGTTGCTTCATTAATTTTTATAGGTGATTTAGCCCATGCAGATTTTAATGCCATCTCCTTGTCATAAGATGATAAAAATCTTACAATAACTGATCTAGGATCATTTTTATTTGTATTAGAAATGGATAAAGACCTGTGGGCTCTTTCAATGCCAAAAGAAAATGCCTCTGACAAATCTAAAGTTTTGGGAAGCCAAGTGTTTAAAAAAGATGTACTCCCGGATTCATGAAGCTCGGCGCAAGGCCGGTGTAAGGCTTGCGCCGGCCGTGCAGCGTACAAATGGCGTAGCAGCACCACATGCATAGTAATGAGTGTGCGCTGCAACCACAACCACGTGCATAGGGCACGTGCGCGAGTCCAGGGAGCCTAACTAGGTTGCGCTCGGAGGCGTGGCTAAGTCGGCAGGCGATGAGCAACCTAAAGTGCTGACTCTTACAGGCCGCCTGCAATAGTAACCGCACCTACCAGTGTCCGTGGATAATGAAACGTATGCAAAGTATGCTACATAGTACCCGTCCACACAAAATGGAGAACCAAAACATAAATGCACGACATACAAAATGTTCCCGTTCATGGACCACATGATACTTAGAATACTGTGTCCATTACGTATTGCACTGTCAGCAGTCATACCCAGTGGAGGTGTACTGCATCATGTCAGCGCACCACAAATACACACGACCAGCCCCATGGGCATGGTCACCAGCAGTCCCACAGTGGTAGTGATAGTACACAGCTGGGCAGTCGTGGCCATATAACAACCATAAAGAAACTAGATATCCCAAACACACACAAACATATGTATAGTAAAATGTGCTATACACAGCAACGTAACTGTCACATACACATAGGATGGCATATACCGAATCGGAATATCCAGAAGCAGAACCCATGCATGCAAATGTAATACACAACAACCCCTTCATAGCACGTAACCCGCACCCATGTCCGAATGTCCACCTAATCCAGCTAGCAGCCATGCGCAGCTGCACACCTACACAGAGCGGGTATACCCCATATGTAGTAGGAAGTATTGTCCTAGGCAGTGACAGGCTTGCAAATATGTACCCCACATATGTCAACAACCCATCCCAGGTACTGAAATCCAAATGGCTGCATGTGAATGTGTCAGCAGAATGTGTACATCCCGCGTATGGTTACTGACCTGTTGAAACCCCATAGGTGTTCACACGCCACGGTGTCCATAACTGTACACATCTGGACAAAGCAGTATGTGTAGCCACGGTACTGATGAGTAGCTATGCAGACATGCCAAACATAATACACAGGGTGGAACAGCTCTCCACCAAGCAGGCCACCCCAGCAGGGTTGCCACATGTACAGATTGTCAAGGTGGGACATCACTCGTAGATATGTGTGGATTTGCATGGTAAAACACCCACGGCCAATGCAAAGGATAGAATAACACGTATATGCCAGAATGAAAGGTTATTGCATAGCATGTGAATAGCTTGAGCTATCCAATATAATAGTCATGTGTACCAGATACAAAATGCTTGTAACATGCAAGTAGTAATGAAGGTAAGAAATACACTACTGTGTTAATATCACAGGACATATGGCACGTGTCAGGTGTTGACGCAGGACACAAATGTCCATAATGGGGCCTCCCCCGCAAAGAGGAACAAGTTCTAACCCTACCCCCCACTGAAGTATCGGCAGTATAAATACAACCCAATGACACACCAACACCACCGTCCAACCCATGACAGCAACAAAAGCTGGACAAAGACTAACACGATGCGTGCACAAATAGGGACACATGTAATCAGTGCTCTCACAAGCTTCTACAGGCCACTGAATAATAGTATGTACATACGCATGAAATGCTGCGAAGGATGTGTGGTAGTCCCCAGTATCACAGAGGTACGTACACATATACACTGTAACCAACCATCACATATGTTCACTGTAACACAGCATACCTGCAGGTAATACATAGTTCAGTCATATGCTACATAACTATCCACGATGAATGACTACAGGAATAGACAATTGTGAATGGGAACAACGCACAACATGGAATATGTATGATAACCAGCACCACCCACATCATTGTATGCCAACAGCATAAGCTATTGTCGGTTGTCCAAACACCCGTGTCTGTAAACACAGATTGAATATTATAGCAATAACCACGCCTGGTGGGTAATGCTGGATATACCCACAGTGTCGCCCTCAGGACCAAACAAAGCCAACCGTGGGTAAATACAGCATCACCTACACCCAGAAGTGGGTTATTGCTATCATACCATGACATCATGTAAGAACATAAACTATTAATTCCCTTACATAATGGCATAGTATAATGCCTGTCTGTTGCCCTTCCGCAGATGTCTGCATCCGCGGCAGTGCTGATGTACTGCGTGCCTGCGCAGTACATCACAGCTGTGGGCAAAAGCAACGGGAGAAAGCAAGATCTCCGCCGCTAGTTGTGTTTCGCTATGTTACATGAGTTTAACATAGCGAGACAGCTTTAAAATAAGCAACGGAGATGTCCGTTGCTAATTTTAAAACTGTCCTGCTATGTTAAACCCAGTTAACATAGCAAAACCCCACAAAAAAGAAACGGAGAGCTTGATTTCCCTGTTGCTTTCTTTTAAAACCTGTCTCACTATGTTAAATGTGTTTAGCATAGTGAGACAGCTTTAAAGTAAGCAACGGACATCTCTGTTCCTTATTTAAAGCTGTCTCGCTATGTTAAACCCACCTAACATAGCGAGACAGGTTTTAAATACTGAGTTATACTAATGGAAAAAGGTCCGGGCGACCGGACCATTGTCCATTAGTATAACTCGATTTACAACGGGCACGCTGGCCAATCAGCGTGCACGGTATGGAATAATGGGGGGGGGTCATGGTATGATAAACATGGACAAACCATGCCCATGTGCCTCGTCTGACATTCGTACATGGTCAGGGCAGTGCTGTACAGTAGGCGGACAAGACCAATCCCAGTGCACCACAGGAACACCCTGACAATTAAAGACCTGTATGCATTGGGACTATAAGCCTTTGTGTTCTGAATATCCCTGCAGTTACGCCATATGCATCCTGGGCCAAGAGCATTAGGGAATAGGGAATGTGTAACATGTAGTACCACACTTTTCCCAGCAGGAGAATGGATGCCTGTGACGTAAGTGAGTGCGGGGGGGGATATGTTAATGTAGCTATGTACCATGGGTATGCATATAAATGAGACAGAACACCAAATGTGTAGTGGTCACAGCAACCGGCCAACGTAAATGCAGTCCCGTTTGAATTACGAGTATAGAACATATAAATGTGAACATGTAACTAATGCGTCTGTGCCGCAAAGACAGTTACATATGTAAAGGTGAAAGTGTGTTTCGCATACGTCTGTTAACCGGATCAGAGATATATTACTGGTACTCTCACAACTAATACAGGCCACGTAAGCACAAAGACACAGTAAACATATGTAACCCAGAATACGGATATGCATGTGCGCCTGCGCGTAACCCACAATAAGGAAATGCAAGTGCGCCTGTGCGTGTGTAATCCGCTCACAGCAGAGTAAATTAATGCTGTTTCCCCCACGTTAGTTATACATGTCTCAAAACTGTCAGCCTCTGAAAGTATGGAACCGGACAATGCCATGTAAAGTACTGGTACAAATAGTGAGAAACAAGATATGTGCTAAAACAAACATAGAAAGTGGATAGAATAACGGGTGTGTTAGTAGCAGGGATTGACGAAGGGTATGCATCCGTAACCTGAACTACTTGTCAGAAGGTGCCACCATAAGTCTCAAATGAAATGCCAGCAAATTGCCAGATAGACACCGGTCAATGTAAAACACACCTAAGATAAAGGGTCAATCATCCGTACACTCTGCCAGTAGCTGTACAGTGGGAAGGTATGGTATGGTTATAGATGTGTGTACACAGGTAATCCACAGACATTAACAAAGCAAGGTATGAAAAGAGGAGTTTACATGTATATATGTACACACAACAGACCTATGTCCCGTATATATGACATATGGATATAAATATGCCAAGTAATAGCTAATATGGGTAGTCAAACAGACATCCACGAATAGGGAATATACAGCAGCAGTCAAAATCATTGGTCAGAAAGTGACAGTCCAGCAAGTTCTACATGTTAAACATGCATATTGGTGTCCATTGTAGGACTCCAAAAAGTTATCCATTCGCAGTACCTGCAACGATTGACGCAAAGGAAGTGACAGCCGCATATACGAATCAGCTGTATATGCACTAAAAGCAGGTGCAAGGGTGATGACACATGTGTCCATGAAATGCAGGACGTATGCACAGATATCCCTAGAGTGGGGAGTGCATAAAAGTGCGTCCACATCGCAGTACCGCACACATTAACCATGTGTAATGTGTACTGTAGAGGGTTGCAGGCATGGGAACCTGGGTATGCAGAAATGGGCCTAGGTGTTGTTTGGCAGAGATTTCATAGGCCCGCCCCATGGGAGGGATGTGGGTATAGCACATGCCTTTATTCTCAATAATGGTGCAAAGCATCCACTGGATAGTGAGGAAAGCAAGTTGGAAATATGTACAGCCCTATATCAGT
Organism: Protopterus annectens; assembly: GCF_019279795.1. NCBI lineage: Eukaryota > Metazoa > Chordata > Ceratodontiformes > Protopteridae > Protopterus > Protopterus annectens. Next base: position 1,290,913,792 of record NC_056733.1, on the reverse strand, counting down.
GTCCTGTAGGTGATTCCCATGGATGGACATGCGTACGACCAAGATGGTACCCATAACTGGAAAACTGTCAGAATAACACAGCTGCAGTAAGGCATAGTACAGGAAATGCAGATAGGGACTACATTATAAATACCCCATACAAACTCAGACCGTTGTGAATACTGGCGAGCCATGAATACGGATGTTATGAGTGTCACTAATCATGCAATGGAAATAGTGGTCACTATCACCTACCGCACAGTCCGTAATGCCTAGACAGCAATCAGCTAGAAAGGCACATCACTATGTGAAATGTAACAAGGGCAAAGGCCAAACGTCAGAGCATGTACACATAATGACAACAGGTCAAGGGTATGAAGGAGCTAACCTGTCTGAAATACATGTACTGAACTGGTGATATTAGGCGGACAGGTGAGAAGAAAGACAGCAGGACAAATGGGCAAACATGTATAAGTCATACCCCGGAAAATGTGAATGACAACATATGCCCTGCGAAGGTCAATGTGGAAGGTAATTAGACACAAAGGTAAAGTGTCCCCCAGGGTGTCATGAAGTGTCAACATAACAATTACCAGACCCCCATAGTCGTACGTGAGCCCCGCCACTGACAGAAAGTGCAAATACAACGCACACATATGGTACATGAAACAACAATTAGTGTGGATAAGCAGATGTAGACCTGTGTGAGGAATACAGCTGTCTGTGTGGGTGTGTCGTGCAAATACAAAGTAATGCCACGTGGGCTGTCATGCTGCCATACACTGTGTGTGTATTGTAGTCAGACAGTAGGTATGTTGTATCAGACACATACTCTGCAACTGTACAGATGTACGCAGACTGTGTAGAGGTATGCCTCATATGTTTGCTGTGTTCCACATAACAGTAACAGTCTGGCACCCTCATGATAACTGACAACAGGAAACAATGACAAACATGTGATGAAGACACCAAATCAGACAGAAATGCCATACTCATGCATAACATATCACTGTGCTCACTAGCAATGTTTCTAAGAGCAACATGTCATTACTGGCCCTGAGTGTCCCACTATCACATAAGGCCTTGTCCAGATATACGCTCCTTGAGGTGGAGTGTTATGAACAGAAACAGATACATGTGTGTGGAAACATTATTATCCACTGCAAGATGAAATGTGCTGCAGTAGGAACTGCAGTACTGTCCGCAGGTATGTGCTGAAATGCAAATTAAACAGCAGTCTACATGAATTACCTATATTGGCGACACCTGCACAGATGATTATAGTGGGACATACACACGACCATGCACACAGCTCAGATAGACATACACACATCATAAACAGGCAATGATACACAAAGTCTATGGCGTACGATGAGTACAGTGACAGTACAGCAAGGATAGCTGTCTGCCAAGATATACAGCGGATGTCTGTAAGGGCGGTAACACTTCCAAGAACACGGATGTTGCATGGACAATGTTTGGATTTGCATCATACCACATTGCTATGTGTAAGCTGTGCAAATATGCGATACATGGGACAGACAGCTGTCCATGCAAGAGCAGCGCGATGGGCATAAAATATGTATATATACATACATCGAGAAAGATACAGACAGACACATGTGGCAAGGCCGGTAGTGGAACCTACACATCACTACCCTATCATACCACAGCATGACACACGTAGAGAATACGCTACGGAGGTCGCTAACCACAGCAGACACACAGGCAGTCCACTAGGTGCGTCTCAACATCCGCAAACACAGAGACATCAGCAGGATATATGTGTTGCGCCTAAAACCATAACCTACGAACCCATGTGGCTGGGAGCATAGACACACACACACATCTGGAAGGTATGGGAATTGACCTTACACCTACCTACCCTATCGCACGACAGTATGACACAATTACAGAATGCGCTACTCAGATTACTGAACACAGCACTGTCAGAGGCATATGTCTAGGTGGGTGACATCATCCGCAAAGGAATAGACGCTGATAGCAAATGTATGTGTTGTGAAGCATCTAAAAGCATCACTGTCTCCAGAGGCAGCTGAAAACACACACACACACACACACACACACACACACGCACTTGGAAGGGCTGGGAGTTGAACCTACACCTACCTACATGAACACACTACAGCATGATGCATTTACAGAACTCGCTACCGGGAATACTGAGCACAGTACTGTCAGAGGCATACTTCTAGGTGGGCGACATCATCTGCAAAGGAATAGATGCTGATAGCAAATGTATGTGTTTTGAGGCGTCTAAAAGCGTCACTGTCTCCAGAGGCAGCTGGAAACACACACACACACATACACACACACACACACACACACACACACACACACACACACACATGCACACGCACTTGGAAGGGCTGGGAGTTGAACCTACACCTACCTACATGAACACACTACAGCATGATGCAGTTACAGAACGCGCTACCGAGATTACTGAGCACAGCACTGTCAGAGGCATACTTCTAGGTGGTGACATCATCCGCAAAGGAATAGACGCCGATAGCAAATGTATGTGTTGTGAGGTGTCTAAAAGCATCACTGTCTCCAGAGGCAGCTGGAAACACACACACGTACTTGGAAGGGCCGGGAGTTGAACCTACACCTACCTACATGAACACACTACAGCATGATGCATTTACAGAATGCGCTACCGAGATTACTGAGCACAGCACTGTCAGAGGCATACTTCTAGGTGGGTGACATCATCCGCAAAGGAATAGACGCTGATAGCAAATGCATGTGTTGTGAGGCGTCTAAAAGCATCACTGTCTCCGGAGGCAGCTGGAAACACACACACACACACACACACACACACACACACACACACATGAACACATGAACACATGCACTTGGAAGGGCCGGGAGTTGAACCTACACCTACCTACATGAACACACTACAGCATGATGCATTTACAGAAGCGTAGGAATGTAGTACCACACTTTTCCCAGCAGGAGAATGGATGCCTGTGGCGTAAGTGAGTGCGGGGATATGTTAATGTAGCTATGTACCATGGGTATGCATATAAATGAGACAGAACACCAAATGTAGTGGTCACAGCAACCGCCAACGTAAATGCAGTCCCGTTTGAATTACAGTATAGAACATATAAATGTGAACATGTAACTAATGCGTCTGTGCATAAAGACAGTTACATATGTAAAGGTGAAAGTGTGTTTCGCACGTCTGTTAACCGGATCAGAGATATATTACTGGTACTCTCACAACTAATACAGGCCACGTAAGCACAAAGACACAGTAAACATATGTAACCCAGAATACGGATATGCATGTGCCTGCGTAACCCACAATAAGGAAATGCAAATGCGCCTGTGCGTGTGTAATCCGCTCACAGCAGAGTAAATTAATGCTGTTTCCCCGTTAGTTATACATGTCTCAAAACTGTCAGCCTCTGAAAGTATGGAACCGGACAATGCCATGTAAAGTACTGGTACAAATAGTGAGAAACAAGATATGTGCTAAAACAAACATAGAAAGTGGATAGAATAACGGGTGTGTTAGTAGCAGGGATTGACGAAGGGTATGCATCCGTAACCTGAACTACTTGTCAGAAGGTGCCACCATAAGTCTCAAATGAAATGCCAGCAAATTGCCAGATAGACACCGGTCAATGTAAAACACACCTAAGATAAAGGGTCAATCATCCGTACACTCTGCCAGTAGCTGTACAGTGGGAAGGTATGGTATGGTTATAGATGTGTGTACACAGGTAATCCACAGACATTAACAAAGCAAGGTATGAAAAGAGGAGTTTACATGTATATATGTACACACAACAGACCTATGTCCCGTATATATGACATATGGATATAAATATGCCAAGTAATAGCTAATATGGGTAGTCAAACAGACATCCACGAATAGGGAATATACAGCAGCAGTCAAAATCATTGGTCAGAAAGTGACAGTCCAGCAAGTTCTACATGTTAAACATGCATATTGGTGTCCATTGTAGGACTCCAAAAGTTATCCATTCGCAGTACCTGCAACGATTGATGCAAAGGAAGTGACAGCCGCATATACGAATCAGCTGTATATGCACTAAAAGCAGGTGCAAGGGTGATGACACATGTGTCCATGAAATGCAGGACGTATGCACAGATATCCCTAGGTGGGAGTGCATAAAAGTGCGTCCACATCAGTACCGCACACATTAACCATGTGTAATGTGTACTGTAGAGGGTTGCAGGCATGGGAACCTGGGTATGCAGAAATGGGCCTAGGTGTTGTTTGGCAGAGATTCCGTAGGCCCGCCCCGTGGGAGGGATGTGGGTATAGCACATGCCTTTATTCTCAATAATGGTGCAAAGCATCCACTGGATAGTGAGGAAAGCAAGTTGGAAATATGTACAGCCCTATATCAGTGTCCTGTAGGTGATTCCCATGGATGGACATGCGTACGACCAAGATGGTACCCATAACTGGAAAACTGTCAGAATAACACAGCTGCAGTAAGGCATAGTACAGGAAATGCAGATAGGGACTACATTATAAATACCCCATACAAACTCAGACCGTTGTGTGAATACTGGCGTAGCCATGAATACGGATGTTATGAGTGTCACTAATCATGCAATGGAAATAGCGGTCACTATCACCTACCACACAGTCCGTAATGCCTAGACAGCAATCAGCTAGAAAGGCACATCACTATGTGAAATGTAACAAGGGCAAAGGCCAAACGTCAGAGCATGTACACATAATGACAACAGGTCAAGGGTATGAAGGAGCTAACCTGTCTGAAATACATGTACTGAACTGGTGATATTAGGCGGACAGGTGAGAAGAAAGACAGCAGGACAAATGGGCAAACATGTATAAGTCATACCCCGGAAAATGTGAATGACAACATATGCCCTGCGAAGGTCAATGTGGAAGGTAATTAGACACAAAGGTAAAGTGTCCCCCAGGGTGTCATGAAGTGTCAACATAACAATTACCAGACCCCCATAGTCGTGACGTGAGCCCGCCACTGACAGAAAGTGCAAATACAACGCACACATATGGTACATGAAACAACAATTAGTGTGGATAAGCAGATGTAGACCTGTGTGAGGAATACAGCTGTCTGTGTGGGTGTGTCGTGCAAATACAAAGTAATGCCACGTGGGCTGTCATGCTGCCATACACTGTGTGTGTATTGTAGTCAGACAGTAGGTATGTTGTATCAGACACATACTCTGCAACTGTACAGATGTACGCAGACTGTGTAGAGGTATGCCTCATATGTTTGCTGTGTTCCACATAACAGTAACAGTCTGGCACCCTCATGATAACTGACAACAGGAAACAATGACAAACATGTGATGAAGACACCAAATCAGACAGAAATGCCATACTCATGCATAACATATCACTGTGCTCACTAGCAATGTTTCTAAGAGCAACATGTCATTACTGGCCCTGAGTGTCCCACTATCACATAAGGCCTTGTCCAGATATACGCTCCTTGAGGTGGAGTGTTATGAACAGAAACAGATACATGTGTGTGGAAACATTATTATCCACTGCAAGATGATGAAATGTGCTGCAGTAGGAACTGCAGTACTGTCCGCAGGTATGTGCTGAAATGCAAATTAAACAGCAGTCTACATGAATTACCTATATTGGCGACACCTGCACAGATGATTATAGTGGGACATACACACGACCATGCACACAGCTCAGATAGACATACACACATCATAAACAGGCAATGATACACAAAGTCTATGGCGTGTACGAGTACAGTGACAGTACAGCAAGGATAGCTGTCTGCCAAGATATACAGCGGATGTCTGTAAGGGCGTGTAACACCTCCAAGAACACGGATGTTGCATGGACAATGTTCGGATTTGCATCGTACCACATTGCTATGTGTAAGCTGTGCAAATATGCGATACATGGGACAGACAGCTGTCCATGCAAGAGCAGCGCGATGGGCATAAAATATGTATATATACATACATCGAGAAAGATACAGACAGACACATGTGGCAAGGCCGGTAGTGGAACCTACACATCACTACCCTATCATACCACAGCATGACACACATAGAGAATACGCTACGGAGGTCGCTAACCACAGCAGACACACAGGCAGTCCACTAGGTGCGTCTCAACATCCGCAAACACAGAGACGTCAGCAGGATATATGTGTGTTGCGAAGCGCCTAAAACCATAACCTACGAACCCATGCGGCTGGGAGCATAGACACACACACACATCTGGCAGGTATGGGAATTGACCTTACACCTACCTACCCTATCGCACGACAGTATGACACAATTACAGAATGCGCTACTCAGATTACTGAACACAGCACTGTCAGAGGCATATGTCTAGGTGGGTGACATCATCCACAAAGGAATAGACGCTGATAGCAAATGTATGTGTTGTGAAGCATCTAAAAGCATCACTGTCTCCAGAGGCAGCTGAAAACACACACACACACACACACACACACACACACGCACTTGGAAGGGCTGGGAGTTGAACCTACACCTACCTACATGAACACACTACAGCATGATGCATTTACAGAACTCGCTACCGGGAATACTGAGCACAGTACTGTCAGAGGCATACTTCTAGGTGGGCGACATCATCTGCAAAGGAATTGACGCTGATAGCAAATGTATGTGTTGTGAGGCGTCTAAAAGCATCACTGTCTCCAGAGGCAGCTGGAAACACACACACACACACACACACACACACACACACACACACACACACACACACATGCACACGCACTTGGAAGGGCTGGGAGTTGAACCTACACCTACCTACATGAACACACTACAGCATGATGCAGTTACAGAACACGCTACCGAGATTACTGAGCACAGCACTGTCAGAGGCATACTTCTAGGTGGTGACATCATCCGCAAAGGAATAGACGCCGATAGCAAATGTATGTGTTGTGAGGCGTCTAAAAGCATCACTGTCTCCAGAGGCAGCTGGAAACACACACACGCACTTGGAAGGGCCGGGAGTTGAACCTACACCTACCTACATGAACACACTACAGCATGATGCATTTACAGAATGCGCTACGAGATTACTGAGCACAGCACTGTCAGAGGCATACTTCTAGGTGGGTGACATCATCCGCAAAGGAATAGACGCTGATAGCAAATGCATGTGTTGTGAGGCGTCTAAAAGCATCACTGTCTCTGGAGGCAGCTGGAAACACACACACACACACACACACACACACACACACACACACGCACACATGCACACATGCACACATGCACTTGGAAGGGCCGGGAGTTGAACCTACACCTACCTACATGAACACACTACAGCATGATGCATTTACAGAACGCGCTACTGAGATTACTGAGCACAGCACTGTCTGAGGCATACTTCTAGGTGCGTGACATCATCCGCAAAGGAATAGACATCGATAGCAAATGTATGTGTTGTGAGGTGTCTAAAAGCACCACTGTCTTCAGAGGCAGCTGGAAACACACACACACACACACACACACACACACACACACACACACACTTGGAAGGGCCGGGAGTTGAACCTACACCTACCTACATGAACACACTACAGCATGATGCATTTACAGAACCCGCTACCGAGATTACTGAGCACAGCACTGTCAGAGGCATACTTCTAGGTGGGTGACATCATCCACAAAGGAATAGACGTTGATAGCAAATGTATGTGTTGTGAGGCGTCTAAAAGCATCACTGTCTCCGGAGGCAGCTGGAAACACACACACACACACACTTGGAAGGGCCGGGAGTTGAACCTACACCTACCTACATGAACACACTACAGCATGATGCATTTACAGAACGCGCTACCGAGATTACTGAGCACAGCACTGTCAGAGGTATACTCCTAGGTGGGTGATATCATCCGCAAAGGCAAGGATGCCGATGGGGAATGAATACAGAGTGAGCAGTCACACAGCATGTTACTATCCCAAGGTGGATGTACAGTAACACGGCAGTGCTGCACTCGGGAATACTAACTATCTACGGAGCACTACATCACGAAATGGATATGGGCTGCACCACAGACAGTACACCCTTTGAGAGTGCAACCAGTGTGTTCGATGTAGGCATCCATTGTGGCATAGCAACTATATATAATTCACCTGGATGGCCACCATGGCTATGCAGGATGTCAATGGCCATGGCTGCACACCTAGTATCAGACGTCGGTGCCGAATGTACTGTATGCCCATGACTGGCGTACTGGGCATGCTCACACACTTAGCCTTTGCAAAGTGCAAACATGCATACACATGGAGTGTAATCATGAAAGGGCAGAGTGTGGAACGTACTGTGTGCCCACCTACACAACAGCAAACCGGGCATGCTCACACACTTAGCGTTTGCTAAGGGGAAACATACATGCACACAGGGTATAATCACAGAAGGGCGCAGTGTGCAATTTACTGTGTGTCCATCTACACAACTGCTTACTGGGCATGCTCACACACTTAGCATTTGCTACGCGCCATCCAGCATGCAGACGGAGTGTACACACAGAAGGCATACACATGGAGTGTAATCATGGAAGGGCAGAGTGTGGAATGTACTGTGTGTCCACCTACACAACAGCAAACTGGGCATGCTCACACACTTAGCAGTTGCAAAGGGGAAACATGCATGCACACAGGGTATAATCACAGAAGGGCCGCCCAGCATGCAGATGGAATGTACACACAGAAGGCATACACATGGAGTGTAATCATGGAAGGGCAGAGTGTGGAATGTACTGTGTGTCCACCTACACAACAGCAAACTGGGCATGCTCACACACTTAGCAGTTGCAAAGGGGAAACATGCATGCACACAGGGTATAAGCACAGAAGGGCCGTCCAGCATGCAGACAGAGTGTACACACAGAAGGCATACACATGGAGTGTAATCATGGAAGGGCAGAGTGTGGAATGTACTGTGTGTCCACCTACACAACAGCAAACTGGGCATGCTCACACACTTAGCAGTTGCAAAGGGGAAACATGCATGCACATGGGGTATAATCACAGAAGGGCGCAGTGTGCAATGTACAGTGTGTCCATCTACACAACTGCTTACTGGGCATGCTCACACACTTAGCATTTGCTACGCGCTGTCCAGCATGCAGACGGAGTGTACACACAGCAGGTCACAGTAAGGTAAACCTGTCCACACGCACAGTGTGGTCACACATGCAGTTACTCATACACACACAGATGACATCACAGGTGTCACTGGTGCAGGTCAAACATGTACATACTGCAGTGAACACTTTAGCTGTCATGCTAGCACCATGTCATCGGTGCAGCAGTAAGCCTCACGGTCCAACAGCATGTGACATATGTCCACAGGTCTGTATAGCAGTGTACACCAGTTGTGCAGAGTACACATGTACTAACAATGATCCAACATGTGTGATGTAGTCCACCCATATCAGTATACATGGACAGGTTGGCTCCACACATGCCACAGTCCTGACACAGCTGTGACACATGACTGCTGCTGTACCACAATGAACAAACGTCTGGATATGTCATACATGTGATTGTCTGGATGTGTGCATGGACTGCACACATGACACATACAAAGCCTGTGATGTACCACATGCATAACACTGGCGTACGCAGTGCTACACACACGAATGGAAGGTGGACCCATGTCTGTGGAATGCTCCCACTACAGGGTGTAGCAGTGTTGACTGGGATGCATACCCTTGTATTGTTCGCCTGTGACAGCTGTGATACCATACCACAGTCCATGTTTTATGTATGTCAACACACATGTCAAAAAGTAGCAATGCATACACACATAGCAGCAGGAGGCACATGTGACATGTGTACTGTGCATGGAGCAGCCATGCATGAGCAGTGGCCAATGTCCATAACATAGTTGCAACAACCTACCACATGCATACTCATCATAGGGGCCATTATACGGTGGCATAGAAACAGCATGTATGGAGGTATGTGTGTACATAATGTGTTTAAACACCTGTCTGCATGCATGTGTGCAGGTGGTGGCTCACAGTTGTGTCACACACCATCCTACCCTGCCATGTGCATACAGTATGCTATGGCACTGTTACATGACAGTGCTGACATAATGCATACCCAGTGGTCAGGTGTTATCGACAGTATGTCACATGGCAACTGTAACACCTACCACCCCCCCAAGTGCATATATCAGCACATCTGCTGGATACAGTGTTGGTACACATAATGCACTACATACCGCTGCATGCCTGCACACGCATCATATGGCGGGTGTAGTATTCCCAGCACTGACATGTGTGCATGACTGTGTGCCCATGTATGCCACATATCAGGGGGAATATGTCCCACATGCTACACATCCCTGTACACCATAGTAGAGATCTGTACATACCTCAGTGTGGGGAGCATGCATTTGGATGGTGCAGTACATGCAACACGTTGTCTCTCTGTGTACACATGTGTGGTCACCACAATGTGTGTGTGTCTACATGTTTGTATGTCTGCTGCTTGGTGTGAGGGTGTATGCTAATATACTGTTGTGAACGAACACGTACCACACATGGTGACTATCCCATAATGGTGCTGCATTGCACAACCCTATCGATGCCATAGGTGTGAGCCATACTGTCTACCTGTGCAAGTCCGCTCCCTGTGACATGGCGTGTGGGTGCATAGTATTGTGAGGGTGCTGACCAGACAGGCAGGTGTCCCCATCTGCACACTATGGGGTGTGCATCATAGTGGTGTACACCCCACGATTGAGACCATGTTCCTGTACTGTTACAGGGTCCTACTGCTGTACAGCGTGCCCCACAGCTGACAGGAGACACCTGAAGTCAGTGGCCATCACGCTGTGTATGACACCTGCACCATGTCACCATACCTGTAGTGTGTCCTGCTATGTATGTGACGTCTCTGTCCACTGTAGCCTGTGGCACCGACCACATGCGTCAGGTGCAGTATATGTGCAGACATGTGTGACATGTAGGTGTCCAGGCAGGTTGCGGGTACATGTAGTATGCTGATATTGCCAGATGTGCCTGTGAGTAATCCACAGCTACAAGTGGGGGACCGATAACGGTGCTCCCTGTAGGCACATGCGAGTACACCACAGGAGGGATTCAGGGTATCAGAACCAACATGGTGCTACACATGTAACCGTCACACATACCGTGACCACATCACAATGCATGCTGCACCTGCACTACATGGTATGTCTGCTGCATGTTGACAGTACACAACCCACGTCACATACGCATCTGTCAGTATTCATACACAACCGCTGCAACATACACATCCCACGCTATGCATACACAGGTATCACATACGCATCTGTCAGTATTCATACACAACCACTGCAACATACACATCCCACACTATGCATACACAGGTATCACATATGCATCTGTCAGTATTCATACACAACCACTGCAACATACACATCCCACGCTATGCATACACAGGTATCACATACACCTCTCACTATCCTGTCCACCCTGTGCATCAGAATATATTTGCATAACTCTGCACCGATGGTGTGGATGATAGGGATGCGGCAGAGGCTTCATCATATGCACAGCGTGATATGTTTGCCAGGGGCATAGGCTGCACCAATGGATAACATCATGTGTGTGTGTGTAAGGGCCGGTGGGTTTACTGGACATGTCTGTGCAGAATGCATGTGGATGTGGTGGAGCCCTACAGCTGTGTCTGCTGTGTGTGGGTATGTGTGTACACAGTTCAGCCATATGTGATGCCTACACGGGGTATAATTGACAGCCCCAGACTGTACAGTGCAGGTTGTACAGCTCACTGTGTCCATCCACGGCCACGTGACCTGTGCCTGCCTGGGGTTGCACGGGCACTACCGGGTGGAGGTACAGAGTGGCTACTGTCTGATGACACATGTCCGCTGGAACCGTGTCCACGATGGGACCGGCCAGGGCCACGTCCACGTGGCCTGCTGTGTCCTGGTGTGGACAGTGCAGCACCAGCTGCACTGCTACTGCTACTGGCACTATGTGAGTGGGCATGAGAGGTGGCACGCACACGTCAACCTACACTAGGTGGTGTTGCGGGCCTACGCCCACATGTCCTATGCCTCACCCCTACCAGGTGTTCCAGCACAGACAGCTCGCGCTCGCGGATTACCATGCCTCGGTCGAGGATTCCAACCATTTCACCTAATCCAGTACATTAGCAATCTGCTGTTGAGCATTTGCCAATGACTGGATGTTGTCATTCAGGGTACGGATTGCAGCCCTCTGCAGCCTCTGCCCTTCTTGGTTCTGCCATTCTGCACGTGCCTGTGCTGCCATTACAGTCTGGAACATGCGTCTGGTGATACCAGCTGCTGCGCCCTGTGCTGCAGGTGCATGTCTGACAGAGGTCCTCCTACGAGCAGCACCAGCCACATGCCTGTGTGGCACATCACCAGTCATTACACTGGCAACATGTTGTGTAGTCACACCTTCTGTAGCCACCACACATTCCTGGTCAATGCCAATAGATGCTGACTGTCCTTCCTCTATGGGCAACGGTGATGTGGTATGTGTTGGCATCAGAACCGTGTGCGGAGAAGAGGAGGACATAGGTGGGATTATAACCAATTGCACAGATTCCGCCCCTGATAACCCTGCCTGTACCTCATGCATATGGTCATCACCGCTAGTATCTGTGGGGACACTAACATCAGATGGACCACAGGAGGGTAATGCACCTACACCACCTGTGAATGCAAAGACATACTGTAAGGTACATTACACACAGACACACACACACAGACACACACAGACACACACAGACACACCATGCATGTGATATTTCAGATGGCATGCAGCATTCCTGCACTACAGCACAGGGAATGCAGCTCAGACATTAATAGTGTTAGTATGCATACCACCCTGGGGTGCACACTACGTCAAGCAGGTGTCATATCAGTAGGCATGCAGTACACATAATCATGGTAATTTGCATGCATCACCGTGATACACCATGTGGCCACAAACAGGTTAACAGTACACATGGCTGACGTTACCTTGACATGTAATCCGCTGACATGTGCAGTAACATGTATACATGTTTGACACAATGGTGTCCTGACACACGCACAGCATCATAATGGGCCGCACAGTGCAGTGTTGTATGTACAGCCTACAAATAGAATACATGTTTAGCAAATGTGTATGTGTAGGTGTGGTTAGTGTGAGCTGTGTACATAGCTATACAGTGTGGAGTACAGGCACTGTGCCATTGTATGGCAACATGATGCCTGTATGTTGCTGTGCAATGCATAACATAGACACATTGCATTGCCATGACTGCAACACAGTCATGCTGTTCCACAGATCGTATATGGTAGACATCGGTGACACCTCCGGTGGCTGCAGACAGGCATTCCGGTTGTCCGGTGTAACACATCAAATGTACAAGTGGTCCACTACGGCTATGATTGCACTATGTGTGGACAATGTGCAACAGGGTCTATCCACATCAGACGTACTGTGTGGCAACATGCCTGAGGCTATCACCCATGGCCATGTGTGAACGGTTGTTGGACAATTGTGTGTGATGGGCATCTTGTACACATGTCTGTGGTGTCCCATGTGACATACACCCATACATGTCAGAGGTGTCACAATCCGCAGGGCTATGCAGACAACAGTGTGGATGTGTGTTATGTCAGGTGTAGGTCATGTGATGGTGTGACAATATTGTGGACAGAACACCACAAGCTTGGAACATGTCGGGTGGTGTGTCACAATATGTGCACACAATGCAGGGGCATATGTCACAATGGTGACACCTGTGTGCTGCCCAGATCACTGCTCACTGTGTGGTACTGTGTGCGTACCACAAATGTTGTTCCAATGCATACTACATATGCATCCATTGTAGAACACCTCCACCGTTGTATGCATAGCTGACCGCACATATTACATTGACAGGTACTGTGGTTTCATGCCGGTGTATACTAATGGTGTATCTATTGCACATGGGTGGCATGTGTGTGTGTCTGGTGGTGCAACCTGTATAACGTGACTGGAACAAAACCCGGGTGTGCATGTTATAACTGGCCACATGGCAAATAACTCTACACTGTAACATGCCTGATACTGACAACAGTCTCACCTGCAACGGACCGATGTCTGTGCGACACGCCAGAGGTACCTGTATAGGGGTGACACAACAGTATAAACATTATCCATGACTGTATGACAGCCACAGTTCGCACTGTGCATGTGAACACATGTACCTGTGTGATAGCATATGGTATGCACACGTCTGCATACACAACGTAGCATACTGTAGTATGCAGCTTGTGTGCCCATATACCTGGCATGTGTTGTTACTTTACATGATGTACAGTGACACCTGCAACTACAGTGGATATCATACTCATATGCAGGACTGACTTACCAGGCAACTCCAGGCTCATTGGTTGGGAGACACCCACCTCCACGATGGCGGCTAGTGTTTCCGCATGCTGTTCCCTGAATGTCCCCAGACTGGCCAGTAGCTCCTCTGTGTGTGTGAGTGGGGACTGGGTTGGTGGCCCACCACCTGTTCCACCTTGTTCTCTGGCGATTGCAGTGGCACGCTGTTTCGCATGCCGTATCAGGTCCGTGCAGTGTCTGCGTACCTGCTGGTAGGTGCGGTTGTTGCCACCCACGTCATTCACCCTCCTGCGTATATCCTGCCACAGGTCATCCCGCTGCTGAGCATGCTGTGGCACATGGCTGAACAGCACGTCATAGTTGTCATGGAGCAATGGTATGATGACATCATCCTCCTGGCGGCTGAAGGCTGGGAGTCGTGAACGTGGCATTATCTGTAAGACATAATGATGGTGACAGGTCACATTCACACTGATGTACTGGCATACCGCTGAACATACATTGCTATGACATATGCGACATCTGCACAGTAATCTCTGAGAAGCATCATGGCACTGACACAGCTGACGTGTTGCTGTCACACCTGTCACACCGTTATGCAGTGGATATCATATCTCTGTGTCAACTCATCACAGTGTACATACTCCATGTAGATGGTAACTTGCTGTGGACATGTGTACTTGCCTGCACCTGTGTTCTTACCAATCTGCACTTGGCCCGATGTGTCCACAGTACTACTGTTCACCTGGATGCTGTGTATATGTCACATAGCATCAGACGCAGCCGTTATGGATGTCAGCAGTGACACTGCACACATACACATGGACACCTGTACATGCATGTGTTTTGCCATATACATCTACTCAGCACTGTACGGGTGTTGAACATCCTGCCACGGCTCACCTGTATTGCACATGTGATACACATGGGACAATGTCTATTCATATGACATTTGCAGGGATGGGCAAACATAGCATGTGCGCGCACGTTGTACACACTGTCACACAGCAATTGTGACACCACAGGGTGCATCAGTGCCACATTACTGATCCAGTCAGTTGATAGTGCATGTACCATGTGGCCATCGCACCATGTATGACTGTGGCGACACGTGCAGCCTTGATGGATAGGGTTGCATGGTATGGCAGGGTATATCACATATATGGCACAGGGATGTGTCCAGCCTGTGGAATACCAGTATTAGGACGGTGGCTGTCCATTCCATATGTCATTTATATGGGTATATGGACATGTTGCATGTCCATCATCATGGTGTGGACAATGTCCTTCTGCAAGGTAGGCAGCATGCTGCATGGTGGGGGTGTGTATTGTGCATGCTGGTATCGCACATCCATGCATAAACATTACCCCTGACAGGTGCTATGTGCTGTACTATTGTTCAACACAGTGCTGTATATGCCCACACGGTGATATCCCATGCACATGGATGGTACCCCGACCTGACATGGGTACCTCATATGTCTACATCCAGTGCCTGCTGTCACCACCATGTCGGCGGGTGCACTGCACAGCACCATCCCTTCCACAGTGACCATGGTGTTGGGCACAGCCTAGGTATTCATTTATGGGGATGGGGATGTTCACATAGCGGTGGCAATGCTGGTATCATCCATCAGACCGTACACTTATGACACACACCTCACACACACAGCCCATTCAGTATGTTGTTCGCAACACTGACACAGCTATACTGCTAGGTCAGGTCCATTCCCAGCCGTACATACACAGATGCATAACACTTCTCTCTGTGGCATGGGCTACAATGACTGTGGTGTTCAACACATACCGTGTTCGACTGTAGCTGGTGCTGATGTTCTGTGCACATGTCAACACATTAACCCTGTTCTACTGTAGCCAGCGGTGATGTGCTGTGCACATGTCAATGCTGCACATTGTGTTGATGTCTGTCTGTCAACAGACCACTGGTGGAACACACAAAGGTATTTGTAATCAAATATACATGCCGCCCTGTACAGCTGTACTGCTAACATCTCAGGTGCTAATGTGTCATGGACATGCACACCTTACCCGGAAAGGTGATAGTTCATTGCCACCCTTACTCATCACCGCTTGTGGGTTGCTATTATCCAACACCCTATTTGTATTGTACGGTCAAGCTATGCACCTGTGCAGGACATGTGAGCATGTAATGCGCTACTGCTTACCTTTGCACCCATTGCACAACATGTCACACAGGTACGCTGGCAGTCATACACTTCGCAGCTTGCTGAAGGTACATCAGGTGTTGTACACACTTAACACACATATCCTGTGGGACATGGTCTTATGTACAGGCATGTCCAACCGTCACGTGCCAGTGCTACCCCTATATGATGGATATGTCGTACATGTGGCAATACAGCAACTGTCACATGTACTCGTGCAATGCTCCCCTACCAACGTACAGCGGTACTGCCTGTGGGAGATGTGCTTCTGCATCCATGCTGTTCCCACGTGCAACGTACCTCATTTGGTGTTCTAACAGGTGCATGTTCATCAAGGTTCCACATTGGAAGGGTCTGTCACACATTCATTGTTGTACACAGTTTACATGCCAGCCATGGCTTACTAGATGGGAATCATAGTAATTCATTGGGATATCATATTTTTACATTAGAGCAGCGTATTTCAGCCATCATATACCCTTCCTAGTTGACACTGTTAGTCAGCCAGTAGTAGGTGTTCTACGATCTGCACATTAGTCACACAGTAAGAGGGCTACTGTTACCCATTCTGGGGACAGGGTGCTGACAGCTGTGGATGGGGGTGATGCTGTCGACAACCATGACTGCACCTGACGGTCATGTCTAGATGTGTAACATTCACATCACACACCTACCATCACGCAGTACCACATCGTCTACAACAATGGACATTCCTGCAAGAACAACGTATGCAATATGTCTGTATAACCACTGTAGGCACCACTGGTGGCCCCCAGCATGGCAGCCAACATCACCAGTGTATATCCCGCAGACTTATGGGTTACAACATTCACAACACACCAGTCACGGATGACTCTGTTGTGAATCCCAATGCAGTTCCACACATCATGTTACACAAGGCATCATGCACTGAGATGTTGCGGACGGGTGAACACCTCTGCAACTCAACATATGCACACATGACACATCACCTGGTACAATATATCTCTCATACATCATGTTATTGTGACTGCCCTGTGATGGCAATACACAGACTATGTGTACTGGGACATGCAATGGCTCCCCAGTGTTATAGCCCTCTGGGTGTGTGTCTAGCCATGGTGTACATTCGGCAGTGGTCTGGACACAGTTACACTGTACATTGACCTACTTTGTCACTGCAACAGTTGCCTATGCTCCTGCTGTTATTGTACAGGCATGTGGTATCTGCCCGCTATGACAGTCCAGGTCAAACACAATGCTGTGGCACGCATGACCTGCAGCCATCGGCCTGGGGTGTAGAGCACACATGTACATCTTCACATGCTATACTGCCTCTCTGGCAGTTTCACATAACTGTCACCGGCAGGGCTGTAACTGGCAGGCACGGCATGGGGTCATGTGGAACAATGCTTGCATCTTCCACTGTGATGCACACATGCGAGGCACACACACTATTGCACCACTCACATATCTCTGCGGTGACTGGGACCTGCCTCCATGCTCTGCACAGAACACCTGCGATTACGGATTGTACACGGACTGTACCTTCCAGGCACATACCTGGACCAGAACACCCACAGATGAGGGGTTCACACATCACACAGTGTTTTGCACACATCCTGGATAGTTGCTTAGCACAATGCATCATTGGTGCTCCACGTGCAGATAACCGTGTTTGTGACCGCTATACACATTGTAACACGCCACAGAATCGACATTGTACACCACAGGTTACATACCGTCTGTGATGTTATAGTGTACATTGGGCCTCAGACAGCTACTACTGCTGTGTGCTGACAGTAACCCACACTTCCCTGGGATAGACACCCATGTACCTACACATGCTTGAGTCATGCACTCTGCTCAGCTGGATGACACAATACACAACACATACCATACCTACACTACCCTTAGCATGAACACTACCTCCATGTGACTGGTGTGTCACACCTGGGGTTATCCCCTCTTTGGTGGGTTCCACACATATGCTACATGGCCTTGCTAGCCACACCCTGGAAACACACCCATCACAGCATACACGGAACATGTGTACTACAACAACTACTACAGACGTCTGCTGACAGCAGTTGTTAACATCATGACACCCGAGCAGATGGACACTACATATACATATGCTGACACATACCACTGTGCACTTCAGTAGCATGTACACAATTGCAGGAATCATGCTATTCCACACAGAGACATGGCGGTACTGACCAGTTCACAGACGCCACTGTGGTGGTCATGTTCCATGCACATATGATGTACAACCACAAGTACAGGCTGTTGCACAGTGGTGTACATTCACATGTGTGGGGTGCATCACTTGTCAGCCATGGTGGGTCCTCAAGGTCCATCATCACATACTCCAAGGCTAGCTACGTAAACATGACTGCCACACATGGCGGTGTGGGGCCTCAGGCATTGTGGTGGTATGTCAATATTCTTTGGCAACATCCACATCTGATGTCACATACAATAGTCAACCAAGCATTGCAGACCGAGGTAATGTTGGCAACGTGCCAGGCGATGGCGTACTTACCGACAGTACACCCTCTCACTCACTACAGGGTCGCAATCCGTACATGAACATCGTAGTGTCCCTGTGGTCACATACACAGTACTGACATACACACGATATGTCCTGGGACACTGGCCCAATGTCACCTTCCAATGTCCCTGGCTGTAATGTCCCACCAACCTGTTCAGTATATGTCACCACACCAGGCCACTATATTCACTGCTAGCCTTTTGTCGGACATTGTGGACCCTGACTGCCGCACAGTGGCATTTCACACTACACGGGTGGCACTGCATTGCACGAGTGGGACTATAGTCATACACTCCTGACTGTACCATTCTGCATGGCAATGGGGCACATCATCAGGAACGTGATTCCCACACACATTGATGGCCTCCAGTCCTTTCCTAGCACCCGGGTTGGGCTTGTGAATGCCACGGCAAGGCACATACACATGCTGGGCACCTGTCATACAGTTGCTAGGGCAGTTGAGGATGGTACGGAGGCTAACACATCATACGTTGTCCTCACATTGCCTTTCAGCACCATTCCACATTCTGGTATTGACAACATACACATCCACCTGCACATCATACCCTGTGTCTCAGGATGTTATGCTATGTGGCTCGTGGACAGTACACACAGTGGTGCCAGCATACCATAGTACCTACTACATGTCAGGTACATATTGCATTACACAGTCCTCAGTCATAGGGCCACTCATGTTCACTATATGCTTACATACAGTACATGCTGTCACAGAGTACTGTCCATGCCTAGATTTCCCACACCTACATACCAAACGCCATTATTCCTCCACCAGCTCATACCGATACCAACCATATGGGTGTCAGTGTGACGGATACTTCATATGAGTATCATGCCATCAAGATGCATGACACATAGTGCATGCACATCACCTTTGCATAACATCATTCACCCACTGACTATCACATGGATAGTGGTCCCCTACATACATATCACATTGTACATGGTTGCAGTACACACATACGCAACACACAGTCCTGTGGTTACCGTATTCCACTGTGGCATGGATATCCTTCTGCAAGGCCACACCTATCTGTACTGTGTGTGATGCTGGTACATAGGTGGGCATTGTATCTGTGAACTACACACATCTACACTCAGTCAAGGGTACAATACCACATTTATGGTGTACCTTCAACAACAGCTACAGCTTTACATGGCACAACATTGACATGCCATGATGTTTACTGGGCTCAGACAGTTTACATATGCGGCTGTAATATGGACAACACATCTGTACACATCTGCATACCACATACTCAGGGGTGTCTTCTGCTCTGACACGACCCATGTCCACCACATTATTGATGCATATACTCCTCATACATGACATCTGCGGTGGGCACTGTGAACAAAATACTCCTGGATATGTGCACACACACCACGCTGCATGGGTTGTGCTTCTGTGTTACTTCCACAAACCTAACACACACCATGCTGTGGCACATAGGTCCTGTGTACATCCCGCAGGGACACACAGTGGCACTGTTCATGTGATACCTCCCTTGCTGTTTGAGTGACACATAGTCCTGGTATCACCACAGCAGCTGTACTGTGTAGAGGTGCAGTTGACACCTGCCTCTGCTGTTCACAGGACACTACCATGGAGAGGTGACACTACTGTGTACACTGCACATGTGCTTACACATGGACGTGCCAGACTGCATTGTAGCCCACTGTGCACCTGTGCAGATACTACAAGTCCTTTGTGCATGGTTACTTGGTGTCCCTTCCATTTAGAGTAGCTATCATGCTACTACTATGTCCCATATCTACAGGCCATATGTATCCTGTTATTGTACATACCAAAAGGCGATACCTGTGTTATGCATGATATGCCTGTGATACTGTGTATGATATCTGTCATATCTACCTAGACAACTATACATTACACATATTTCACATAGTATCCCCTAATGCAGAGCATACTTGCACGTCGGCCACACCTTACATATGTCATCAACAGTATATGCTCATACACATGTGTGCTGTGACAGTATACATACATGTACTATCCCCTGCTATGGCACTTCCTTGTTGGACATCCACTGCCAGCAACAGTGTGTGGTATGGCATTGTTCTCTTTAATGCCCTCCTGTAGCATCCCTTGTGGTGTCTCTGCTGTGTACATGATGTCCCACTGCTGTACACATGGTGTTTACAAGCGTTGGTATGCTCAGCAAGACATCACTACATAACTACCTTTCACCACTTTCTGCATTACGGACAAGTGTAATTAATTACAACCACCATTCACATACAGTACAGCTTATTAATACAGATCATGCATTACACAACCTTACATATCGTGTGTTCTACATACCTTGTTGGTGTTTCGTTCCGTTTATTGTTTTCCCATTTCCTTTCATTTTCAATAGTACAACGCTGTTTCAGTATGAGCATACGGTTTGAATATCCTGAGAGTCATCCTTATATACGTCGATCCCTGCAACATGTGAATCCATCCCACCAATTGCTGTTCCTCAGTGAGTAATTACGTGCATATCACCTGTGCATCTACTCCATTCAGAAATTACGTGTCGATACTGGGGTATAATTGGAATCTCCACCTGGGCGTTGGCTATTTGCCCTACCTTCATGGAGATAGTCTGTATTGTGTTATGTTATGTGTAACTGCAACTGCTATGCATGAGGACAAGTATATTTTGAATTCATGTCACCTGTGGATTGTGTGTGACAGGTGTAGTATTTGGTTCAACATGTGGGTGTACCTGTCCTGCCGACGAATGATAACGGTGTATTGCATTCCAAACTGTAACATGGCTGTTGTTTTCCTTTATACAATGCATGCAATTATGCATCCACCTTTAATTGTGTCTCCCACGCGATATGTTGTGGTTATGCAGATGTCATTAACTGACTGTATGTTTGTGCTGCTATTACAGTTTGTATTCCTTTAATATCTACGGTGGGGGATATCGGTGGTTGTACGTAATGGATATGGTTTGTGGGCCTTGCATCTCTACATAGACAGTATAGTTGTCTGTGTGCTCCATCCCTACTTGGAGAGTTAACAGTTAATAGTCTTTTGTTATGGGAGTGTAGGTTGGGCTGTTGTTAATTGGTTCCGATATTGTCTGCAGGTGAGCGTGCTGCATGTATATTTCCGTAACTTCTGTGGTATATCAGCGGCTATGTGTACGTGAGTAATTACGTGCATATCACCTGTGCATCTACTCCATTCAGAAGTTACGCGTCGATACTGGGGTATAATTCGATTCTCCAACTGGGCATTGGCTATTTGCCCTACCTTCGTGGAGATGGTCTGTATTGTGTTATGTTATGTGTAACTGCGTCTGCTATGCATAGGGACAAGTATATTTTGAATTCATGTCACCCGTGGATTGTGTGTGACAGGTGTAGTATTTGATTCAACATGTGGGTGTACCTGTCCTGCCGACAAATGATAATGGGGTATTGCATTCAAAACTGTAACATGGCTGTTGTTTTCCGTTATACAATGCATGCAATTATGCATCCGCCTTTCATTGTGTCTCCCACGTGATATGTTGTGGTTATGCAGATGTCATTGACTGACTGTATGTTTGTGCTGCTATTACGGTTTCTATTCCTTTATTATCTACAGTGGGGGATATCGGTGGTTGTACGTCACGGATACGGTTTGTGGGCCTTGCATCTCTACATAAACAGTACAGTTGTCTGTGTGCTCCATCCCTACTTGGAGAGTTAACAGTTAATAGTCTTTTGTTATGGGATTGTAGGTTGGGCTGTTGTTATGTGGTTTCGATATCGTCTGCAGGTGAGCTCGATGCATGTATACCTCTGTAACATATGTGGTATATCAGCGGTTATGTGTACGTGACAACTATCCCTTGTCATTCGGTCCCAGATATTTGCAGTCATTGTGGTCCTGTTGTTGGCATATCCTGTTTGCCAGTGGTTGCCACATATTCAAATGGGAATTGATTGTTTGACACTTGTGGAACACACAGCGGTGTTTACGGGCCAACACGTGGCCATGGTCAGTACTGGGGTAGCACATACTTTTTTCCGCGGAACATACCTATTGCTGTGTGATTTTGCCAACATATCATATTGCATGTAACATATCAGTGTCGTACATACAGGCATGACTATTACATATGTCCTTTCCATTTCTTATGGTGAATATTCCTGTGCTACCATCTGGAACATATTCACTTTGTATCGTTCTATGTCAGGACACACCTAGCCAGGGTGGGGCTGTCACTACTACTCTGGGACTAGTAGTGAACATATGCCTGAGGCTAGTGTACCGTATGCCTACACCTAATATTCTGCTCTGCCTCTACTTTGGCACCAGCATACACATGTTGCAGACACACACACATTACACTCACACAGCGACGCACACGGCACCCTCAACGCACACGTACACATACTACGGCACTCACGGGGACGGTTGCACACAGTACCTATGTGGACCGCAACACTGGCAGTGGTGACTACCTCTCCCTTCATATCATCATACTATCACACGCGCATGTAATGTTACAGTACTGTGTTCTGTCGGTCTTTCAGCCTTGCGGTTATGCATATCGGTATGTTACACGTTCCATGGTTGGCGGTTTCCTATTATTGTGAACCTCCCTGATGTTGAGAATGTCATTGCACTATCCATACTATGTACAGATATCTCTGGATACATCTCAGCCACCTTATATCCCTCTGCTTCCCTTTCTTATCTGTATTATATATATGTATATGTGTACATATTTATCTATCTATATATATATATATATATATATATATATATATAGATATATATATATATATATATATATATATATATATATATATATATATACATATATATATATATATATATATATATATATATATATACATATATATATATGTATGCATCTTGTGGCAATGGCAGGCACACAGCAACGCCATATGCTGTAGGACTCACGTACTGTTCAGGTGTTGGCGTTACATGTTCCACTGGCTGTTGGGTTTACAGTGTTTGGGGGCTGCCTATGTTGGAGTCACACATAAGGCCACCCATACATTACACTTTACAGGTGGTCATGTTTGTGTGCTGTCCATTTCACTGTGTGTGCAGGTGGGGAGGTGTCAGTCCATGGGGCCTACACTGTCAGAGTATGTGCTATACGTTCCCTCTTTGCCAAGGCGTAGGCATATTAGGTATGCCTCCGTCTGCCTACTGGGGCTGGCACAGTGTGTTCATGGTCTGGAACCCTCTGTGCCTGGACTGGTCTTGGCAATTGTGGTGGGCTTTGTTGCCCTTCACCATTATGTCCCTGCAGCAGCTGCTTCCACAGGATCATATTATGTAGCATGGCACATACTATGAATATGTGGGCACATGTGCCTGGAGAGTACTGCAAGGCTCCACCATAAGTATCCAAGCACCGGAACCGTGATTTCAGCATCCCGAACACACGCTCTATGATTATTCTGGTTTGTGCGTGTGCCTCATTATGGCGTTCTTGCATGTGTGTGTGTGCATTTCTGATAGGAGTCATCATCCACAGCTCCAGTGCATAGCCAGCATCCCCCACAAGATGGCCTTGTGGGATGTCCCCCCTGACAAATACCTGATACAGCTGTGAGGCATGCCAGATATGGGAGTCGTGGTAACTTCCAGGGCTGCCAGCACACACATCCATGATAATGCCCTGGGCATTGCACACAACCTGGCAATTGACGGAGTGGAATCCCTTGCGGTTTATGTAGCGTCTACCCTGCTCGCCAGGTGGTGACTTGATTTGTATGTGCGTACAGTCTATCGCACCCAGTACCTCCGGGTATTGTGCCACACGGTGGAAGTGGCGCATATTGCTAGCCAAATCCTCCTGAGATCTGGGGAAGTATATATGCTCATTGGCATGTGGTAACATGGCATCCAGGAACTGGTGTAGTACCCTGGATGCTGATGCCTGTGAGATGCCCATTATATCTCCAGTTGGCCTTTGAAAGGTACCTATGGCCAGTATTTGCAAGCTTACACATACCTTTGTGTCCACTGGGATGGGTTCCCCTCTGTTGTTTCTTGTTCTCAGGCATGGCCGGCACAGCTCCACTATTTGCTGTAACATGTCCATGTCCACCCTGTAATGCTCTACTATCTCCAGGTCATGTAGCCCCTGGTAGGTTACCCTTGGTCTGAACACTCTCCTTCTCCTCCGAGGCCTGCGGTGGTTGTTAGCATCCTCCTCCACAACACCGTCTGTCTCTAACACATGCTGATGGATCACAGCTATGGCAGCACCCAACATGTACATTTTAAAAGTTCCCCGTGTGTTTACACCTATGGTGTGGCGTTTGGGAATACACGGCTGTGTGTTGTGTGCATTCACACTTTATACTATTGTGCTGTGCACACCGATGATGTCATAGGGTGTGTTTGTATGGCCGTATCTAAGGGTTATCTTCCGTGTTTTACCGATGAAACTACAACGATGTTGCCTTTGGTGTTGAATTACTCTTGCCTGCCATGGATTACCTTTCGACCTTCCCTTACTATTTCTGCACGTTGCACCTACCATTTTCTGGCATGTATCCTGCAGAGCACTGTCATTTGTACTTGCATGGACATGGCATATCATGCATTTTGTGTGCTACTGCCGTTGTGCTGCCAGTCTGCTTTGCTCTGCTGTGTCAGGTCTTCTATCTTTGCAATCTGCTACCTCCCTTACTTTCTTTGCATTCATATGCCTCCCCTATCCTGTTTTGCAGTTTTCTGCATACAGAGTTGTCAGCTGCCATCGATTGGCCTTCGTGGGTTGATTAGTGTTGATTGCTCATTAGTACTCCAATTACACTTCTTCCGCATTTCCTTATATTCTTCACATCACCTTCCTGTTTCCGATATTGTTTGCGGGGCGTGCATCACATTACTAGGTTCCGGGAATGTTGTCATCCTCGTACACATGCACTTTTGCACGCATTGTGTGCTCTCAGCTAAACTATTACCCCACACCCCGGTCCTGCAGCTTTGATTTGCGATGTACAGCCCAGGTTTGCTGTGCTCCAATGTGCTTACAGCTATGGTGGCACACCCCTCTGCAGATGTCATGTATTCCCTCTGAGCCACTCCTCGGTGTTTTACCGCTGCGCCGTTTGGTACAACCTTACTCTGGTGGGGCATTTGTGATTCAGTATTATCTGCCTCATTTGCATGGCATTGACTACTAATTCATAGTTACCATGCCGAAGACTGCCGCGAGTCCTTGGCAACCCTTGCACCGTGGTTGTGGCGTTCCATGCATACCATGGTGTATTATGCTGTGAACCTGGTGTCTATTACGATGCTGTTTTATAACATTGTTATATTATTTCATTATGTTGCACCTTCCGCACACATGTCCTGCGGTTCTGATGTGAGTTACTGTGGACATGCCATTTAAGTTGTTATTTATGTGTTGTGCATATTTTCTTTTGCCATTGTCTGTGTATTTCACCATTGGCATATGTTAACAGTGTGATACCTGGGTCTGACACTCTTCCATTACTCCGATGTTATGTTTGGGAAAATGTAAACTGTTTTTTTTTGTTTACATTGCCGTGGGCTTATGCTACGCCTGCACCACTTCGTGAATCGCTATATGCCTTCATTTGCATGGTGACACACCGCACATAGGGTGTTTAGCATACCTATGCCGGGGCTGCGCAGATCTGGCGCACGCCGGTAGTGCACGTGGAATTTGATCGTACCTGAATCGCTCGGCGGCCATATTTGGCATTATAACGCCTACGATATGCGTGCGCCTGGCGCAAGGTTCATGAATCCCGGGGCCAATGTTATTACCTTCTATATTTTCTGGCAGTCCAAAAATCCTTATATTGTTACGTCTGGATCTGTTTTCCAAGTCATCTAGTTTGGATTGTAGGTGGGTGTTTTGTTTCAATAAAAATTCAATGTTTATTTCTTCTTCCTTAATTCTGTTGTCCATATCATTAAGTGCCTCTTCTATACCTGTTATCTGGACTTTCTGATGTTGTAGATCCTGGTGTAGCACATCCATTTGTTTTGTGGTTTTCTCTATAAAATTGTCAATTTTAACATCCAGTCTGTCCATTTTAGTTGTTAGTTGCTGTATAGTTGATAATAATGTCTGAAGCTCTTTCTTAATGATGGAATCCTGACTGTTAGCCTTGCTGGAACTCATTCTGAACAGAAGTGATGAGAGAGAAATTTCCCAAAAGATTTCTGACAGGAAAATCAGTTAAATTTTCTTTCTTTTTTGGATATTATTATAAGTAATGATAGTCCAAACGTTTTTAGAAAGAAAATTATTCCATTAGTTGAGTTTTGAAGTAATAATTTCCTGTTAATGTAGTTATGTTGGTGGAGCTGAAGTAATCTGCTGCTATCCTGTGTTCATCCTTGGCCATGCCCCCCGGTGAGGACCATTCTTGAATACACAAACATCTATCATTTTAGTAATTACCAGTGTTAACTCATTCACTCCAATGGTAGTGGGGTTTGGCTTTATTGGCCTGGAATTGTCCTTTAAAATGACAAAACAAGTCATGGGCATTCAGAATAGCCAATTAGCTGAAACACCTGAATGGGGAATCCAGTTTAAAAGATTGAATGGTATTTTCAAACCATTGTTGGCTTATAATGATAGAATTGATATTGTTGAACTGGTTGAATTTGATCTTAACACCAATACTGACCCTTTGGAAAATAAAGGATATGAATTAGCGGCGGGGTCTAACAGTGTAGCACCTGATTCTAACCAACTTTTTGTTTCTTCTGACTTTGATATGGCTAAATTGAGTTTCATTACCACTTTTTCAGTGGACACCCCTTTACTTAGATCCATTATTTTTAATAATTGGTGTTTTCTCTTGGATGACAATTTGGTTAGAAATAGTGTGGGGGATTCCCCCTTCGTGGCATTTAGGAAAGGTAGGAATCTGAAAGCTTTCCTTGAAAATGGAACCTTGAAATACCATTTACCACATTGTGCCATGTTTAAATGTGAGACTTGTCGTTGGTGTAAATACATCAAAGTTGGTAACTGTTTTATTATCCATGACAAAAAATACTATATTAAAGACAAGTTCAATTGTAACACAAGAGGGGTGGTTTATTTGAGTTCTTGTATGAATTGTCCTGCCTTTTATGTGGGCAGAACATAAAGACCCCTCAAAAATATAATCTATGAACATGTGTATGCAATTGAGAAAATGAACTTGAATAATGCTTTGGTCAGGCATATAAAATCTTGCCCTACACATGGTTTGTTTTTCATGTAATTGAAAAAACTGTTGACAACATTAGGGGTGGACCAATGGATTTGAAGTTGGATGAAAAAGAACTAATTTGGCAACTGAAACTGAATGACTTAGTTCCCCCAGGCTTGAATGATTCTGTTTCTATCAGAACCATTCTCAAAATGAGGGCTCTTACCAAATGAAAAACATATATATATATATATATATATATATATATATATATATATATTTATATAATTATATATTTATTTAATTATATACCAAATATAGATGTATTAGGGTTTATGTGTAACTATTTGATTTTAATTTTATTGTATATTGACAATTTTGTTTTGTATTTTTATATTAGAGTGAATATAGCTTATTTTACTAGATAGGGTTTTAGTACTTTAAATTGAGGCTTGATTTTCTTAATTGAGAAGTGATGTCGTAATTTGAAAGCTTATATAAGGTTTGATACATGTGTTTGATTTGTCAGATGAAGTTTGCTAATATCAGTAAACGAAAGCGCTTACTTTAATTTTTGTGACTCAGTGTGGTTCTTACTCTGTTTAAAGCAGTTTTTAGTTGGTGTCCTGACTTGTTTTGTTTGTTTATTTTCTGGTTAGTAGTGAGTTGTGTGGTGTAGTTGCACCCTTTAGTGATATCCTTTCTGTGAAATGCCATATGACTTTACACATGTATATAACTCTGCACTGTTACCTTCACTCTTCTAGCCTGCTTTTTCATTTCTCCTTACCTGTTTGGTAATAGTAATGGCCTAAAGGTCAATGTATTTTAAAAGCTGGTATACATTTGTCCTGCCTTAGTCTTGCTTATCTGGATAGGTGCTTTCTACCCTTTCCCTGAAGGGAATGCACTGCTAACACTGCAGCTAAGGCCTATGGCTGCAAGGTAGACACTGATACTCTTTTTCTAGACTATTTTGCATACATTTGCCAGACCTCTCTAGTGAGGCTCGGATACATATTCTCTATATGCATGTCTCACTCTTACCCCCACTTTTTGGGGGTAGCCAACTTGGCAGGCATGTGCAATTGCCTGAAGTGGCCTGTAAGTTATCCTTGCTGTCTACCACCAATTAGCAAAAATAAGTTGGTGCCAGGAGTAGAGAAATGATAGGAGTGTTTTCTGCTATCACTCCCAAATGCCAGCATTTTTACTGTCCTCTTAGATTTTTGTGGATATTTTCTGTTTGTACTCAACAGCTGTACAAAAACTGGGAGAGGTGTGCCGGCTTTGATCTTCCCATGCATTTTGTGAGGGCATATACTTAGGGCAAGAATAGAATGGCTGTAGAGTAGGAGCACCCATTTTTTGATATACGTAAAAAGATTTCTATACCAAAATGGCTGGGAAAACTGCACAAACTTGCACTTGCCTACACTGTCTAGTGCTAATTGATTTCATAGATGGGAAGATGATGGTTTGTTTAACTTTGTCTTGTACTACCACCTAGTGTCTGAGGCAGAGTGACAGTGGAAAGGGATGAGCCAGTGAACCACTCTCTCCTACTACAGAGCAGTGAGGCTTCCCCCTTATGGCTAGCCCCAAGGGCAGCAACTTTCTTTATCCTAACCTATCTATTGTTAGATGGGCCATTCCATTAACCACTTCAGGCAAAGGTGGCAAAAAAGCACTTAAAAAATTGAACTCAAGATGTTTCAAAGGAGAATGCGTGCATATTCTACAACACTTTTAATTCTAGAAATAACACACTAGTCTTGTCTTACGCTTGAGTAACACACACCATTTGCCAATGATATCCTTTTTCAATGAAATCTTTGAATACCTCATGAGTCTGAGGACTGTGCTTTTGTGTTGACCAGGAATTTTACCCTCAAATATCTCCATTGAGTCGATTGTTTCCTACAGACTGACCTCAGCCCTCAGAGTATTCATGATTATATTTCAACTTACATAATATTGCTGTTTCCTAATTTGAGTGACTGGCTCCTGTGATAATGCAGGAACAGTCTTTCCTACCAGAGGGAGGTTGTGCTTTTCCAAATTCTTCAAAAAAAGTCAAAACGAACTTTGGAAAACCTCAGTTTCAGCCATCTGATATGCTGACTATCATAGGCTATTCCCTATATATAATGAGGAGTTAGGTAGTTTTCCTCCTTGAAAGAATTCAAAGTATTTAGGAGCAGTCCTTAAGTGTACATCCCACCTCTGTTTCATTAAGCTCCAGGTATGATAGCATTTTTAGATGTTTTGCTGATTTATGCGAGTTTTCATCTCAGTAGTTGCATGGAAATTATCACCTGAGTGCTCCAGTTAGTGCTGAGTGTAGATCAGAGTGTGTGATATACCTTTAAGAAGCATTCCAGTCAGTGGGCACTTGCATTGAAGTACTGAGCACGTGCAAGCAAGAGTGCCATTTTGAGTGAGCAACCAGAGTGAGAGCATGTATGTATGCAGTAGTCAGTCATTTTATTTAAGTTTAATGTTCCTGCCATCTATCCTGATGTTTTTGTATGTAATAAACTACTTACACAAACACCCAAGCCTCATCATCTTATTGAGATACATGAGACAAGCAACATGGTATCAGAATGGGGTCCAGAATCAAAAACCATGAGGTAAGCAGTTAGAAATGGAGGAATATACAGTAGTGGATCATCCATACTGCTTAAACGACTAGCAAACAAGTCAGAAATGATTTCCAGGTACTAAAACTCGCTTAAATGATTTTTCCTCACAATGAATATAAAATGAAACATTCAAAACACTCAAAACAAATTTCTAATTAAATGAAATGTCCGAAACTGTGACATATTGATAAAAATATTTGAAATAATTACATTTGAAACAATATCTGAATTGCATAAAATATATGAAAAAGGGAAAAAGACCATATTTTTTGCAATCTACTACTTTTTCACATTAAATAAAGCTATTTGATGTATCTGAAGTGTGCAAAGCATTGGCAGGTGTGTGTAGTCATACAGTACAGTTATTTCTCAAAGTACAGCCATTTCAAGGAATATTTCGCAAAGTACAGCTTTTGAAGAGATTATTGTGTATTTGTATCTTATTATAAGTACCTGGTGTGTGTGCATGTTCATACACAATTACAAGGGCCAAGACTGCATTGTGTTTAAACTATAATTTGGTGTCATGGCAGGAGGATATGGCAAACCAAGTTCGCTTGTGTTTGATAACAATATTTCAGAAAATTGGAGAGTGTTTGAGCAAGACTACAATATTTTCACACAGACTGCTTTTTCTAACAAATATGTAATTGCAAAGGCATTTATTCTAATTAATTTAGCTGGTTCAGAAACCACTGAAAGAGAGCATTCATTTGTGCATGCACCTGCTATGTTTGCAGGAAAGGAGGAAGACTGCCATATTGTGGTACCGGCCGAAATGCAATAAGACCCTGAGTGCATAAAACATACATATAGAGAAATGTGTAACCCTGAAATTAATATTTCAATAGAAAGGCACTTGTTCTACACAAGAGATCAAAAGCCTGGTGTAACTTTTGCAGCATATATAACTGACTTGAGAAATAAGGCTAAAATGTGCAGATTTGATGAGCTGAGAGATGAGTTGATAAAAGACAGGCTTGTATGTGGTATTAGTAATGATACAGTGAGAAATATTTTGCTTTGGGACAGTGATTTAATGTTAAACAAGTTCATTGAGATTTGTCATATATACAAGCTTACATAAATGCACACAAATATGCTTACAAATGAGAAAAGCACGCATGTGGCTTTTTCTAGTGCCAATGTAAATAGTATGAGGCATGAGGTTAAAAGATACAGGTCAAAGAGTGTGGCAGCCATAGCCCAAGCTCCAGCAAAACCCAGAGCAGCTTCAGTAAGGCCTAGGGTGCATGCTGCAAAGCACAGGGATGACTCAGCAAAACATGTAGCTAGCCTCATAGTTAACTGTTGTAATTGTGGTGGTAATCATGAACCCAAATGAGAAAAGTGCTTAGCTTTGGTCAGCAGTGTCATTCTTGCAATAAGTGAAATCATTTCAAAGGGTTTTGTAAACCAAATAAGGCACATTCTTCTATTAAAAGAAAAATTCAGAGAGACAAGTTGATCAATTAGAAAGCTGAAACCTTACTTTTTATGTTGATGCTGTGCTTGGTGAAACAGTTAATGCAGCAGATTTGTGGTCAAAGAATGAGATCTTTTGTACTGTTTGAATTGATGGGAGTTCCATAGAGCTCAAAGTAGATACTGGCTCAAAGTGCAATGTTATGTCAGCAGAAACATTTGCTAGAGTAAAAGCTGCAAAACAACTTGATTTGATAAAGTGTGCAAAGCTTGTTGCTTATGGTGGTGAAGAGATTCAAATCAAAGGCTCAGTAGTGCTTTCATGTTACTCTGCTGGGAACAGCTATGACTTGCAGTTTTACATAATCAAGAGTCACATGCAGTCATTATTAGGCTTCAGAGACAGTTTGAAAATGGGACTGCTTTCATTTAATAAAGAAGTCAATCATGTAACCTTGAATGAGAACAGCTCAAACTTCATCCAAAGTATTTTTTCTGAGTATGGTGATAATTTTGAAGACAAACTAGACAAACTCCTAGTTGTGTACTCCATGAAGTTAGACCCAGAGGTCAGCCCAGTTAGCAGACCAGCATTGAAAGTTCCAATAGCTATGCAGAACAAAGTCAAAGTGAAACTAGACAAAATGGTGCAGCTAGGAGTAATTTGTCCAGTAGAAGAACCAACTGAATGGGTACCTCTATAGTAGCAGCTCATAAGAAAAGCTCAGATGATATCAGAATATGTACTGATCCAAAAGACTTTGTACAAAGCATTAAAAAGACGTTATCATCCTATGTGCACAGTCAAAGAAGTTGTTGCCATCATGTCAAATGCCACTGTTTTTTTCTGTCTTTGATGCAAAAAGTTCATTTTGGTAAATTTTGTTTGATAGAAAATCTTCATTGCTAACCACATTCAGTACACCATTCGGAAGATACAGATTTCTGATAATGCCATTTGGAATAAATTCTGCCAGTGAAACCTTTCGGCATGGGATGGAACACATTTTTTCTGGCTATCCATGTGCTATTACAGTAGTTGATATTGTTGTAGAAGGCAATGGTAAAGTTGAACATAATGGAAACCTCAGGACAGTTTTAGAAAGAGCTCATGAAGTAAATCTTACGCTGAATCCTTGGAAATTTAAATTCAGGCTAAGAGAAGTTACTTATGTGGGTCATTTGTTTACCAGTTCAGGCTTATGACCAGATTCATTCAAGCAAACAGCAATTCTTGAGATGCCAGCTCCAGACAATGTCCAGACCTTACAACGTTTTCTTGGTATGGTCAAATATTTGGGAGAGTGCATTCCAGATTTAAGCCAACTTTTAGCATGGCTCAGAGAACTGACATGCAAAGACATAACCTGGTCCTCGTCAGAACAACACCAACGAATATCTGATGTCCTGAAACATAAAATTGCCATTCCACCCACTTTACACTACTGTTATGTTCACAAACCAGTAACTCTTTCCTGTGATGCTTCTAAGTTTGGTCTAGGTGCAGTCATTCTTCAAGAGCGTAGACCAGTAGCCTATGCATCAAGAACTCTAACCCAAACTGAGATAGAGTATGCTCAAATAGAGAAGGAATGCTTGCCAATTGTGTTTGCATGTTCGAAGTTTCATGATTATATTTATGGCTGACCTATCCAGAAAGGAGCTGACCACCAGTCTCTAGTCACTATTTTGAGAAAGCCAATGCACACAGCTCCGGTGAAATTGCAATGTATACTCAAATTGCAAAAGTACAATTTCAGTCTTGTGTGCAGAAAAGGTAAACATCTTTATCTAGCTGATACTTTATCCTGATTGCCCAGGAAAACCACAGGACAGCATGAGAATGTGCAACCTGATTTTGAAGTCTTGGAAATGAGACATTTTTCTTCTACATATCTTGATGAGCTTAGAAAATCACACAGCTTCAGATCCAGTTCTTCAGAAGTTCAACCTCTTTATCAGCTGAGGGTGGCCTTCAAAACAATCTTGTTTACCAGTAGTTGTGCAGCAGTATTTTCCATACAGAGATGATATTTTGTCAGACAATGGTATCATCATGAAAGGTCCTAAAGTGATTGTTCCAAAATCCTTATAAGAAGAGTACATTCAGATCTTGCATCATGGCCACCCAGGAACTACCTCTACCAAAAGAAGGGTGAGAGGACTAGTATTGCAGCCTTCTATGTCAAAAGATATTGAGAAAGTACTTTCATCTTGTTCTATCTTTCATAGTACAAAGCCACATCAACAAAAATAACCACTTCATTTAAGCCAGATTTCTGAACTGCCTTTGTCAACAGCAGCCACAGATATCATTGAGTGGAATGGTCAGCATTATTTGGTATATACCATTGTCAAATTGGTTCGAGATTGACCTGCTTCCTAACTTAAAATCCAATACTGTCATTACTAAGTTGAAGAGACATTTTTCTGTCCATGGTATTCTGCACAGTCATTTCTGACAATGGTTCAAAGTTTACAAGTCAGCAGTTGAAGAAATCTTCTGCAAGATGGGAATTTGTTCATATTACGAGTAGTCCTGAGTGCTCACAGTCAAATGACTTGGCTGAAAGCACATTTCAAAGTGCAAAACAGCTGTTAGAGAGATCCAGACATGACAATAGCAATGTTTTTTTCTAAACCTGCTTAATCTCAAGAAACAAATCCTCACAATGATCATCTTCATAGGTTGGTACTAGGCTATTGGCCCTAGGACCTATACAAGCCTAGCCATAACAATTTCCTGGCTATTTCTTCCCACAGTATTTACTTCCCTGGACCCCTGTCTAGCAGGGCGACTGACGTAATGTTGGTTCACCTGCCTAGAGACATATCGAGACAAACCAGGACCACATTACCAATTTGTAGCAATTCTTTGGTTCCAAGTGCTAAAAACAACAAAGCAGTGAAAGCCCAAATGTTGAAAAAGCATTTGCCTCAGAAGTCCTACAATGATAAGACCAGCAAACTGCTCAGTCCATTAAAAGAAGGGGAGATAGTGAGGATGCAGACAATAAAAGGTTTTGATCGCATTGGACTTGTGAAAAGTTTGTGTGAACAGCCAAAATCATACAGGAATGGAATTTTGGTGGAATTGGAAGCATTTACTACCAGTGTCCAAGCCAGTGTTACAGCATCTTGCCTGTAATAAAGACTTAATCATTACAGTGACTTATCCAATGTTCCTTTTCCATTAGACATTTCGTCAGCAATCCCTGTTTTTAAGAATATTCACGAGAGTCCTGAAGTAGAGCATTCCCCAGTGACTGTCCCTGTAGCTGAACCCAGTCCTAAATATTACATTACAAGATCAGGTTGCATTTCCAGATCTAGTTCCAGATACACGGCAATCTGGACATGACTGTTTTGTTTATTAATATCTGTATAATTACATGCCTATTTAAATGTCATTGTCAATGTGAGACAGGTCAGTAAACAGGGATGATGTAGATCAGTGTGCGAAATACATTTAAGAAGCATTCCAGTCAGTAGGCATGTTCATATAAATACTGAGCATGTGCAAGCAAGAGTGCCATTTTGAGTGAGCAGCCAGAGTGAGAGCATGTATGTATGTAGTAGTCAGTCAGTTACTTTAAGTTTAATGTTCCTGCCATCCATTCTGATGTGTTTGTATGTAATAAACTCCTTAAACGAACACCCAAGTCTCATCGTCTTACTGAGATACATGAGATGAGTGACACTGAGGGCATGCAGGATCCATATAAAATGTTCTCTTCCCAAATAGAAATCCTATTCAAGTTATTCACTACATTGTTGGAGCAGCACTAAGGTAGGTGGCATATGGGATGTGGTGCCAGCCCTTACTTTTGTCAGGTTAATTTTTATGGTTTTCCATTAGAAACTTACTTTTTCCCATCCAAACTGTTTGCAGATTAAGTTCTCTTGGGAATGGCAAATTCAAAGCACAACATATGCCGGTTATTCTACCCAGTTTCTATTTCTAGACTTCTATATGCCATGTGGTGCAACGATGTACACTAATAAACTCCCAGGAAAACAGTACTGTCACAGATTTTAATCAGAAACTGAGGCTTACATTGCAGCAGTTAATAATGTTATTGTTAGTACATATTGACACACAATAAACTTATCAGGAAGCTTTATAAAGTTTATATGTTCCTGCAAAGAAAAATACACATCTGTATAATCAATATGCATGTACAAAAATCTTTTGTATATACATGTTTAAAATTATTCCTTAATATCAGTCTTTAATGTTTGCATATCAAAACTCAATGTAAATGCACTTAACACAGCAAAAACTGGAAGAGACTTGTCTTGCTGTTTTACTTTCCCCCTTTTTAAGTGCAACTTAGAAAGCCACATTTAATGTGCCAGTACAGAAACAATCATGCAACTGTGTGCTAGTCTGCAGTTCACTTTCTGTGTGACTTTCTGCTTCTGGATCTTTCTGTGTATGTAATTATCTGTGTGGGCATGAGTTATATTCATAAAGTATAATTGGTATGGAAAAGCCATCTTCCAGCAACGGTAACAGCTCATAACAACTTTCAAGCTTCAGGTGAAGGAAATAACATAATGTAATACAATAAAAGGATGGTAAATCATCTCTGCAATAATGCCCAACCAGGTGAGTTGGACAGAAGGATAGAATAGATGGCCTAGGGGTGTAAAGCACCTCTGCCTGTGGCAAGAGGCCTCACATCACCATCCTGAGACATCCACTGCTTCCTTGCAACAGTGACTTTCATTCTGAAAATCACTTGCCTTGGTAGAGGTTTTTCTTGAGTTTTCAGAGTTTCAGTTTGTGTTTTGTTTGACTGATAGTTTTGTTTTTGAAGTGACTGTCATTCATTACTGCATGCTTTCTTCACAATTACAATTTCTCAGGAAGTGAAAATCCGGTATACACTTCCTGTACAATCTTGTACATGCAACTGATCACTCCTTACTTCAGCTTGACTTTACTGCACTTGAAACAGTTAGCAATTTGACACTATCTGCTTCTGGAGCATTTAACAAGCTCTGCTTAATGGAAAATGCAGTTTCAGTTTAAGTCAGGCATTTATTAAGGGCCACCATGGAAACTATAATTATTCTGAGAACATAATTTGCCACCATTTTGTGAGTGACCACCATTGGTACTGCTGCTTTTTCTGGTTGGTTCTTTGCTTGTTTATTGTATGACCGTTTGCTGAGCTGCAGTCTGCACAGCACTGCACTACTTGTAGCTGAATAGTTGGTAGTAGGTCATTTTTCACTACCTGGATTCTAATGCAGCTTCCACTCTTGCAAGTCAGACTCCAGTCTCCTCAATCACCATGCATGCCATCCATGTATGTTGCAGTACACTGGGAGTGAAGGCTTCAGTATTTCAGTTCCTGAATGTTTGCTGGGGATCCATGTTGGCATAATACTTTAAAAACAGAAATGGACCATAAAGGAGTTACAAATGCTTTTTTTCTTCTTTGGCAGAGGGTACCCATCCATTTGTTAAATCCAGAGATGTCAAATATTTGGCCTTTCCTATCTTCTCCAACTCATCTATTCTGGGCATGGAGTAGCTATTAGATTTTGAAATGCTCTTCTGTTTCTCATTACAGAATTTCATGTTTAAAGAACTAGTACTAAGTTAGTCTATTCACTTTGAGATTTTTATCTTATGGCCACTTTGAGCGTCTAAGTGTTTATAGGTTCATAGGTATATACTAGGCTAACACAAGGGCCTTTTTAATCTTGAACATGCATCCCACATTAATCCAAGTTTGGTGTCCTAGAGGTTGTTTTTAGGGCTATGTGTAAGCTAGGATGTGTGATCAAATATTTACAGTTGCCTAGGTGACAGACCAGGGTGAATTCCCATCCACTGGTCCAGGTTATGCTTGAAAAGGGTCAGGACAGGACACTTTTTACAAAGATGGGAAGCATGTTCCAGAGGAGAGGAATACAGATACATACCAATCTCTCAAGCATGTTCTGTTTGAAACAAGGATGGTTTAAGTCTATATCATTTTTTTTCAGATATACTAGAGATATTCTTTTTGTGAGGAAACGCTGTGGAAGTCCAGTAGTTGAATGTCTACTCAGGTACATACTGAAGGGGGAATTGTACTCTGTAATGGTTCTGTTGGATGAGTACAGTGGAATGATGACTTGGGCCTAAATGCCATCAATTTATTTTGAGCAATATATAATGATTTCCTTACTGTTCAACAACTTCCTTACTGTTGGTCGAAAGCCATGCTAGTGTTGACATGTCCTCAAATCCCTGACTATTGGGTCTACACTTGAGGGTATGTTATCAATGAAGTAATTTCTTGGGATAGCAGTCTCCAAAAGGATACTATTATGCATTTGCTGGCATTGAGTTTTAACTGGTGTGTGGCACCAGTTAATTTGTATTTAGCCCTTCCTGGAAGATAGTATATTGGTGGCAATTATATGCCTGCTGCCACTTTGGCTGATCAAGATTGCAGAGGTTTTGACACGAATCTACTAGGAAGCAGATGCCAAAAAGGAGAGGACATAGCACTGAGCTATGAGAGATTCTACTAATGACTGGCATCTCTGTAGAGGTTGATTCTCCTATCCTAAATTTCTGGGTCCTATCTTTTTTGCCAGCTGGCAAGGTAGTGTGTAATATAGGGGATTTATGCCTACTTTTGTGAGCTTGTTTACAATACCTGAGTGGAGTATTGTAGCACATGCCTTGGCCAGGTCAAGGTAGGCACTGTACACCATTTTGCTCTTGTCCATTGCCTTGGTCACTTGAAGCCTACCAGACTGAGTAGGCGTGATCTTTCTTTGACAAGAACAAACTGTGCTGATTCCAAAATCTGGAGGTTTCCAGTGTTGTTATGTTGGATGAGTACAATGGAATGATGACTCGGGCCTAAATGCCTGTTTAATCTTACTAACTGCCCTTTTATAATATTGTACTTAACATATGTGGGATGTATACTAGAGTAATGCAACAAACCATTACCAGGCTTACAAGTGATGAGACAAAGTTTGATTCTTTAGTGGAAGAGCTACATTGTAGGTTTAAAAACAGAGGATATCCCTCTGAAATAATAAATGAGGTTCTGAACACCAACTGTAACATGGAGGACACAAGAGGAAATATGCAAGGTGACAAAGATTGGGTTACTTCTATGTTGTTAATGTTCACTATAGATAACAAAGAAATCAAGGATATAATATCCAACAATTGGAGAATTTTAGTATCAAACAGTGATTTAAAGGCAGTTGTAGGAGAAGCACCCCTTTTTGTCAGTAGAACAGCAAGAAATTTCAAAGAAATGTTGGATAGTGGGCACAATAATGGGGTCAAAAAAGGTGGAGGCACTTGTCAAAGGAAAAAACTTCAAAGACCAATTCACGTAAGGTTCAAGTATGGCACCCTTTATTACTTGCAGCAAGGAGACAAAGCATGCAAATACAGGATTTGTCTAAATTACTAGTGAGCAGTATGCTACTTTTATACAGTTCTTTCCATGTTACACAGAAATGTTGCTTATATTGTTAACGTAGTTAGACACAGCTTTCTGTACTGTTCTACAGAAAATGTTACTTAGATTTCCTGCTGACATGTTCAGATTTAAAACTCACTATGTGTTACATAGAAAATGTTACTTAGATTTCCTGCTGACATGACTGGATTATTGTTGATTTACAAAAACATTTGAGAAAAACAACCTGGCCTTGGGGCTTATTTTTAGCCCACTACAAACTTTCTATTCTTCAATTATGCAGTTCTAATATATGTGTGTTACATTTTACCTAGATTCAAGGTACATTTCTAGCTTAGGTACAAGTAATGCTGACTACGGTTTATACTTTCAAGCAGCCTTTGTTTTCATTATCAATAGCTTCTAGCAGCTGTGTACTTTTTCATGGCATAAGCAGAAAATCAATAACTCTTTGTTAAGTCTCATGACACTAGTAGAAACACTTCTTATTATTTTCATGACATTAGCAGAAATTAAATGCTTCTTGTTAATTTCCATGACATAAGCAGATCATAGCTGCGCATATTTTCATGACATAAGCAGGATTTTAATGTCTCTAGTAGCTGTGCAGATTCATGCAGTGTGAACAGAATAAATGTATTAACCCTTTTAAACCTCGAATGCACTAAGCATGCATATTACTAATACATATTTTCCTAACATTTCCCCCCTTTTAATACTTTTATTCTACTTTCAAAATAAGCATAAACATTTTTTTTCTTCCCCTAACCTCTTCCTACTCAGGATTTGCAGTTAAGAGAGTCATTCAGTTTAAACTTATGAAAGTATTTTCAATTTGTCAACAATTCTTCAAGTTCAGCACCTTGGTATAAGGTTTCTGAAACTGACATGTCTATAAAGTCTTTAATCAGTCTTTTCATGCACGGGATGCAGCAGCAAACACATACCACCAGCAGGATCATTCCTACACAGATGGCAATCAGGTTGTTCATCAGGATACTGCCACACCCCCCAAATAATCTCTGGAAAAAGTCCGTCAATGGATTTGGTCCTGGCTTGGTCATAGCTGACACTTGCTGAATTATCTCAAGGTGATTGTCTATGTCGTGTTTGTGGTCAGGAATATACGAACAGCACTCAAGTACCTCCTCTCGCCGCTAGGGTGAAGTCAAGAGCCATGCGGTTTTGAAGCATTACAGTTCTCATGGCAGTCAGTTCATCAGTCACCAATTCTAGAGTGGAAAAGGTTGCATTTCTCATTATTTCAAGAAGTTTAGACAGTTTTCTCAGTTCCCAGATTGATTTTGTTGCTCCATATGCTGGCAATACACCTGCCCACGAGATGATGGTATCACCCAAGTCCATATACGACAGTCCATTTTTCCCTAGGCTCACAGCATGATGTTTTTTCCAGCCCACATTGATTTGCCCCACTGGATTGACAGGCTTCTTGATTTCTCATTGAACATTTCGAATTTCCCCTGAGGTAAAACTGCTGTGTGTCATATGGCCAGAACCAGGTACCCCAAATAACAACTGCCAGACCAATTCTCAGGTAGCCACTTGTATGCTTTCCTACCACATACAAAATAACAGTCTTCTACTTTGGTAGTAACTTTACTATGTCCTGGTTCTGGATGAAACATTTTTTTGTCAACTATAATCAGTTGTTTATAAAGATCAGCATTATGTTTTACTTCATCAGTTGTCCTATGCATCGGTTCAAAAAATGAATCATAGCTTGTGTTGCAAAAGGAACTTGTGTTATCAGT
Organism: Protopterus annectens; assembly: GCF_019279795.1. Taxonomy (NCBI): domain Eukaryota; kingdom Metazoa; phylum Chordata; order Ceratodontiformes; family Protopteridae; genus Protopterus; species Protopterus annectens. Next base: position 1,290,872,177 of record NC_056733.1, on the reverse strand, counting down.
TTTATTGTAACATCTATAGGGAACAGTCACATTGCAATTGCTCCAACCCACCTGAACTGTATCATTTTTGTAAAAACACACTGTCCCCCTTCTGTCGAACAGACAAGTGCAATGCTACTTTATCTTGTGATGTAACATCTGATGTATCATAGACTAAATTTTCCCAGGTCTTGTTGGCTCCTAGGGGACTGAAGTTAACAATAACCTCCTGTATACTGTTGGCAAAGCTGTGCAAATCCAGCAATTCGAAACATTGAACTCTCAGCATACACATATTTGATGGCCTGGTAAGTGTTGAAGTTTGGATGCCACTCTACGTGCAACTCTCCATGTTTATTCAGTTCGGTTTGTGTGGCTGGGAAAAGGAATGGCCACAACAAAAAGATTATTGTCACTAGTACAGTCAACAAGATGATTATGCAATACTTCTGAGGAAATGTTTGTTCTGCATTCCTGTTTTCTCCGACTCTTCCGAGTGGTTTTATTTGGATTTTTCTGGATTCTATCATTTTTGCTTTTGACATGTGATCTTACTCTCTGCCCTAATAGGACCTTCAGCACCAATGGTTTCTTCACTGGGGTTGAGATGGATCAGTCCTATTGATCTGACCCCCCCTTTGTAGCCAGACTTTGTGCTGAGGGCCCCGATGGAGAGGTAAGATTTTTGTCCAGTTCAAAGTTCTTAACTAGTTTGCAGTGCGTCAGGTGGATCCACGAGGCTTGCTCTGCTATCTTGACTGCAGTGGATGTTGAAAGAAGCACCTGGTATGGACCTTTCCACCTTGGTGATGTCCAGTTTTTTTTCTTTATATTTTTCATCCACACCCAGTCCTCTGGGATCACTGCTACTTCCGATGTTTCGGTTTGTTCTTTATCTGAAACAGAATTTGACTGCAACAGATGTTTAGAATTCAACAAATTTCTCATATATTCAGCTAGTTTATAGTCAGCTTCCTGGTCTGCGGAAATGAGAAGTTTCCACTGGGGTGTATAATAAGCCCTTCCAAACAGTTTTGCGAAAGGAGTCAATCCTTTTGCAGTCGGAACAGTTCTCATGCTCAACAGTGCCAGGGGCAAACAATACAGCCAATTCTTTCCTGTCTCAGCTATTAATTTTCTTAATTTATTCTTTAATATTCCATTATGCCTCTCAACTAGCCCTGCAGATTGCGGATGGTATGCACAATGATTTTTTAAAGAAATACCAAAATGTTTACTTAACTGCTGTATGGTTTGGTTTACAAAGTGTGTACTGTTGTCACTGTAGATCCTTTCCGGAATGCCGAATCTAGGGATGATTTCTTTGACAAGTATTTTTGCCATCATAGCTGCATCTGGATTTTTGGTTGGAAAAGCTTCCACCCATCTGGAAAACATATCTACAATGACAAGACAATACTTCTTATTTTCACATTTGTTCAATTCTATGAAATCCATACAGATAGTGTGAAATGGATATGGTGGTGTAGTGAAACTCCCTTGCTTGGGCTTTAACGCCCCTTGTTCATGATGTTTGTTACAAATTTGGCACATCAAACAAAAGTTTTTAGAGTAGTTTGTAAATCCATATGTTGTGAACACCTGGTTCACCAGCTGTACCATCCCCACTGTTGAGACATGGCACTGCCCATGGCTCAACAAAGCTGCATATCTAAACAAATTAGGTGGTAGTATTGGTTTCCCTTCTTTAGAGATGTACAGCCCCTTTTCAAGAATTGCTCCTTGTTTTACCCATCTTTGTTTTTCAGCTTGCGTAGTGAGTGTCTGCATTGTTTTTAACATTTCTAAGTGTAAAATCTCAGAGGGTTGTAGTTCCTAATTTAAAAGAAATACTTCAGAAGCTGCTTGTTTTGCAGCTGTATCAGCTCTTGCATTACCTTTTGAAATCCTATCTTGCTGCTTGGTGTGAGCTGTGCATTTACAAATAGCTACTTTCTGAGGTAACTGAATAGATTCTAAAAGATCTAAAATAAACTGTGCATGATTGATAGGTTTGCCAGTAGATGTTATCATTCCTCGGTTTTTCCACTGTTGTGCAAAAACATGTACTGTAGAAAAAGCGTACTGGCTATCAGTAAAAATGTTTACACATTTACTCTTTGATAAGGTACATGCCCGTGTCAAGGCAATCAATTCTGCTGCCTGTGCAGATAAGTTGTGTGGTAAAGGTTTTGCTTCTATAATCTCAGTGTCAGAAACTACTGCATATCCTACTAGGTTCTGTCCCACAGGACCCCTTTTGCACAAACCATCCACGTAGTATGTCACCTCGGCATCATCCAAGGGGACATCTGTGAGATCTTTTCTAGGTAGTGCCTTTTGCTCAATTACCTGCAGGCAGCGGTGTGGTGTGCCATCTGCAGGGGTTGGGAGCAAGGTAGAAGGGTTCAAAGTCATGCATCGTTCAACTGTCATGTGAGGCTGGCTCAACAATATGGTCATACAGGAAAGATGCCTAGCAGGGGAAAGATATGCTACTTTCTCTTGCAGTAAAATACTTGTGACTGCATGAGGCACTCTCAAAGTGAGAGGGTGGAATAAAACTACTGAGGCCGAAGACTGCACTGCCATTACAGCTGCAACTACTGCTTGTACACAGTGAGGTAAGGACCGTGCCACTGGGTCTAGTTGTGATGAATAGTAAGCAATGGGGCATTGCTTGCCCCATGCTGTTGTGTTAACACTGATGTCATATAACCTTGCTTACAATCTACAGTTTGGAAAAAAAACGTTTATGGTAGTTTGGTAATCCTAGAACTAATGAGGATGCTATTAACTGTTTCAGTTTGCAGAAAGCAGATTCTGCCTCTGGTGTCCATTGTAACAAATCCTGTGCTGCCATAGGCTTCTTATATATCAGGTCAGTCAGAGATGCAGATTCCAAGGCATAGTTTGGAATCCAGCTCCGGCAAAAATTAGTTGTACCCAGGAAGGACATAATTTCCTTCTTGGTAGTGGGTTTTGGTGCTTGCAAAATTGCTACTTTTCTATCCTCATCTAATGTTCTACCTTCCTTGGATATCCCATATCCTAGGTATTTGACTTGTATTTTCCAAAGCTGCAGTTTATTTTTGTTTATCTTATGTCCTTCAGTGGCTAAAAATCGTAATAGCGCTATGGTATCTTCTCTACAATCTTGCTGGGTGGGGGCCGCCAGCAAGATGTCATCAACATAAAGTAAAATCTGACTGCCCCTTGGTGGGGTAAAGCCCGCCAAGTTGCTTGCAATTTCTTGTGAGAATATTGTTGGACTTTCACAATACCCCTGTGGTAGTCACGTATATGTATACCTTTTCCCCTGAAATGTGAATGCAAACCAATACTGGCTGTCAGGGTGTATCGGTATCGAAAAGAACACATTGCTAATGTCTACCACAGAAAAATACTTCTGTTGAGGTTTTAAATCTTTCAACAGGGTGTGTGGGTCTGGCACAGTAGGTGCCCTTGGTATTACTGCATCATTTACAGCTTGTAAATCTTGGACCATACGCCATTCTCCATTTGCTTTTTTAACTGGAAATAAGGATGTATTACATGGTGAATCGGGAGATTCTACCAGTATTTCCCCTTTAAGTAAGGCTGCTATAATAGGCTTTATCCCTGCCTCTGCATCTTTTCTTAAGGGATACTGTCTTTTCTGTGGTCTGAATGCTGACTTTGGCGTGATAGTTACTGTTCCCACTGTACGAATAAGTCCTACGTCTGACTTTCCTGTTGACCTGAGAGTTTCTGATATATTCTGTAAGGCATTCTCTTCCTCCTTTAATAGGAGTGCTAATCAGCTGTCCTTGCTAGACTGCAAGTGTACAGCTGTGTGGGTCTGAGTTATGCAATTCAACTTGTGCATTTGTATTCCCTGTTCTGACAGTTCTAATTCTGTCTGTTTCTCCCATCTCGTGACTTTTTCTGCTAGGTTTGCCCATTCTATGTTTTTGTTCTTGGTTAAGCTACCATGTGGTAATTGATTAGATTTATAAAGTGTAAAGAACTCCTGGGGCAATGAACAGCTGGCTACACTGTTCCCTTCTGTGTCCCAGTACAGGTTACGTAATATCAATCTGTTTGCATGATTTTTAAACAATTCTTGCTCATATTCCTTATCAGGTCCTGGTGTGTTACAATAATACAGGGTACAGTGCAACAGATGTTTATCAATGTCAGGGGTGGGGAACTTGCTGATGGCTACATTCATTAATTCTTCGGTCACAGTCCCTGGACCAGTCGTAACCAAGTCCTGGCTGTACCAATAAAACATTTCACCCTCCAATTGCACTGCAAAGGTATCAATTTGCACTGCAAAGGTATCAATTTGTCGCTGTGCTTCCATACCCTGCATGGTTGGGACTACTGCTATACCAAATAGCTGCATGAGGTCTCTGCCCAAGAGGTTTACTGGGCATTTTGCAGAAACAACAATTTTGCTTTTCTGAGTCAATCCTGAAACCAGATCAGTTATTGCAATATTACGGGAGAGGGGCTCCCGATACAGCTGTCCATTAGCTGCTTTTACCAGTATGTAATCAGGTGACTGTGTTTTCTGGCAGTTTGGAGGGATGTATCAGGGTTCGTGATGCCCCTGAGTCACACAAGAATTTGACTTCCCTCCCTTCTACCAAGAGTATAACGTCTAGTTTCGTGTCTGCTAAATAGAGCTCCAAGCTCAATAAAGCTAGGTCTAATATTTCATTTTCTTCACTGTCACTAACTTCTTGCACTTCCTCTGTTTCTTCTGTCACATCCTCTACTCCCTCGATCACATTCTCATTTGTCCTTTCTCTGCTATCCCCTTCTAGTGATTCCTGACTACCATATAGTCAGTCCTCACCCTCCTTGTCTTCCGTGGTTGCCTTCTTGTTTTTCTTGCAATACCTTGCCAAGTGTCCCTTTTTACTGCATTTAAAACATTCTCCCCTTTTCTTTCGCCCTTCAAAGTCCTCTGATCGCTGATCAGATTGTTTTTTTCCCTATGCGTTTTTCCTAGACTGTACTACATAAACTTCTGCTCCATCTTCTACAGAAAATACTTGAGCTTTCTTTTTCTTTTTGCTATTAAAATGCCTTTCGGCATGCCTAGCATATTCAAATAATGACTGTAACCTTCTTGTATGATGATCTACCATGTGTTTTGTAATAAAACTGCTTATGGGTGCAATACTGCCTTTTAAAAATGCATTCTTTAACTGCTGTTCATATGGGGAATCTTGTGTTTGATCTTCAGGAACCTGCATTCCACAGTGGTTATTAAAACATTCTAATAATCTGGCATAATATCGGTCAACAGTTTCACCTTCTTGTTGGATGCATTGATTAATGCAAGTTCAGTCTGCCCTAGGCTTCCATTTCTCAGAGATGTGGTCTGTAAGACCTTTTACTCTGTTGTCTAGTTCTGCACTGCTATGTGGGAGCGGTCTGTGTGCAGCGTCACAGGGATTCCAGTTGCCACTAATCATGTGCCAATCTGGCCCCACAATTTGTCTAACTACTTTTTCTACCTCTTCTCCATTTAAGTTATAACTCAGCCTCATTCCTTGTAAATCTTCTGAGAATTTTCTAAAATTAACTTTTGGATGGGGAATTCCCTCAGTGGTTTTCTGGATATCTTCTGGAGTCCAAGGTCTATACACTAAAATAGTTGGGTCCTGATTATCTTGTCCTGCCTGAGGGTTGGGTACTTCTATAAGTGGGCATATTTCTTCTTCACTCATAGATCGTGAATTCTTAACCATTTGATATAACTCAATGCCTTCATTTGAGTTACCTGCCCTTGTTCGAGACCTGGTCCCGATGGGATCTCTAATATACGGTTTTATTTTTACAATGTCTCTATTTTCAGTGACAACAGGGTATCATGGGGGTGGACTAACCTGTTCATTTGCTTCATATTCTGGTAAGGGAGGCAGAGGTGCTGATGCTATTACTAAGTTATTGCCCTCCTTATCTAAAAACATTGCTTTTGAATTGTTGTTCTTTTGTTCCCTGCGGTTTACTTCCTCAATCCACCTGTGTGCCTGAGGAATTCCTAATTTGCGTTGCTTTTTTACCTGACCTTTGGAATCGGTTTTGAGCTGTTTGACAAGTTTGATAAGCAAGGATTTTTCTAATTTTCTGTCAAATTCATATTTATTAACCCATTTTGAATAATATTTAATATTGTCGACACGCTGTGACTGCATGTATTTTGTGTCTTCTGTTAACGGTGGATTTTGGGGTCTTTTTGTGCAATTATTACCCATTTTGTTATACCCTTTTGATCATTACATAACTAACTTCTCTTATTTTTAATGTGGTACCACGGATTTTGTTATAGTCTCTTCAGAATGACTGCCTACTTATTCTGTTTCCCTGATCTATGACAAGACAGTAATCTTTTCTGTCCCTGACTTGTAAAATACCGTCTTGACAAAAACAATACAAATCTAGTCCCTGATCTAAAACAGAAAGCAGAAAAAAGTAGATTCACCTTACCTGAGCCCACGTGATTGATTACCAATTCGGAGATCCGTCCTTCAGTCGCAGATCAGAAAGTGGCTGGCCTCTTTTGTACGACAATTCAGTCAGAGGGCTTTTCAAATAAGAAGAACCGATTTGGTTTCTTCCCCATATGGTTTCAACCACCTGGCCCGTCTGATCCGAGGCGAAGAGAGGTTTCCGGTCTGAAGGACCAATCTTTCAAATGAAAAAACTTCAAAGACCAATTCACGTAAGGTTCAAGTATGGCACCCTTTATTACTTGCAGCAAGGAGACAAAGCATGCAAATACAGGATTTGTCTAAATTACTAGTGAGCAGTATGCTACTTTTATACAATTCTTTCCATGTTACACAGAAATGTTGCTTCTGTTGCTGAAGTAGTTAGACACAGCTTTCTGTATTGTTCTACAGAAAATGTTACTTAGATTTCTTGCTAAACATGTTCAGATTTAAAACTCACTATGTGTTACATAGAAAATGTTACTTAGATTTCCTGCTGACATGACTGGATTATTGTTAATTTACAAAAACATTTGAGAAAAACAACCTGGCCTTGGGGCTTATTTTTAGTCCACTACAAACTTTATATTCTTCAATTGTGCAGTTCTAATATATGTGTGTTACATTTTAACTAGATTCAAGGTACATTTCTAGCTTAGGTACAAGTAATGCTGACTACGGTTTATACTTTCAAGCAGCCTTTGTTTTCATTATCAATAGCTTCTAGCAGCTGTGTACTTTCTCATGGCATGAGCAGAAAATCAATAACTCTTTGTTAAGTCTTATGACACTAGTAGAAACACTTCTTATTATTTTCATGACATAAGCAGAAATTAAATGCTTCTTGTTATTTTCCATGGCATAAGCAGATCATAGCTGCGCATATTTTCATGACATAAGCAGGATTGGAATGTCTCTAGTAGCTGTGCAGATTCATGCAGTGTGAACAGAATAAATGTATTAACCCTTTTAAACCTCGAATGCACTAAGCATGCATATTACTAATACATATTTTTCTAACAGCACTTTTAAGTGCAAAAGTTGTACTTTTTGCAAATATATTTCAGAAGGGTCATCTTTTGAAGTTTGCACCCAAAAAAGGGCTTGGCACTTTTAGCTGTAAATCCACTTATGTGGTGTACATGGCTAAATGTTCGGTCTGTTCTTTCTATATTGGAAAGACCAACAGACAATTAAAAAACAGAATTGATGAATACTATTATACTACAAAAAAGAACAACTTGGACAATGCCCTTTACAAGCACACCCTTACATGTGTAGGCAACTAGAACAAAGTTAAATTTCATTTTGAGGTCATTGATCATGTTCCCCAGGATTTTAATGGGGACAGAGATGGGGAACTTGACTATAGGGAATTTAAATGGCAGATTTTGTTGGATGCATACAAGGCACCAGGTTTGAACAATGGAGTTAACTACAAAGCAGCTTTAAAAAGGAAGGCATATTACAACAAATGCAAATAGGACTCATATTTTAAATGTTTTATTTAAGAAATATGTTCTCATGTGGTTTACCCCCCTTTTTATGTGAATGTTCTAGGTGAATATTTTTTAGGTGAATATTTTTTCATTTCTTTTTTGTTAATTAATTAATTAGAATCGAGATGTGATTGGTTAAGATTTTTTGACCATTTTATATAAAAGGGTAGCATTCATTAAGTTGTTTGTTCTGAAGAAGGTCAATGTTTTCGGCTGAAAGCGCTTAACCAGCGGTATTAAAGTTTCATGAGAAGGATTCAGTGACTCCACTTTTTCTTGTGTTTCTGTTTGAATTTGTGTTGTTACACAAGTTCACGATATCTAGGGCAGTTTTCTAAAAATTCAAGCTGCTAGAAGTAGACATACTTGAGAGGGATCCAGTGAAATGAAACCAATGTTGGAGCTCTGTGACTTCAAAAACTTTAAGTCATAGTTCTTTTAGTCATATGAATCTGAGTTACAGGTCAATGATCAAAGGTAAGTTATAATTTCAGAAACTTCAGCTTTTACATTTGGGAGCAGGGAATAACTGTAACTATAATCAGGGAGCAGTACTTTATTAGTGGTGGCTGGGGCAGACACAAAGAACTAAGGAAAAACTAGAATGCAACTTTAAGCAGGCAAATGATGAGCAGAATATAAGACTCTAGCAGCAAAACCAAAATATAAACAGCTATAAAGGCACTGAAACTCAAATTCTGCAGAATGTACAATAGTGTCACTACTGCATACTGCAATCCCACTACAATCTGAAGCATCACATTACATAGAAATTTAGCAATATAACACTGTTTATGGAGAAAATGCAGTATTCAATGACCAAATGAGGTTCAAATCTGGCAGTAGTTCAGTTGAAAAAGAAAGTACAACACTAGGGCCCCAGACAGAGTTCAAAATACAATTATTTTTTGCAGGTAATTTAACCTATGGAGATAAAGGTGTGGTAGATTATATGATAGTAAGAGCTTGCAGTAATTCACAATGTTCGCACAACTGCAAGTGAAGCTACAAGACTAAGGCCACAGAACAAGCTAAAAATGCAAACAAACAACTGTTTGGGCTAAACATGGAAGAAAACAGAAAAGGACAAAACACTGTCCTCACATGGACCATTATAAGTGCAACTGCAAACATTTAAACATAATTGAAATAAGCTTTTTTTGTTCCCCTTTTGATGAAAAGCATGTTGCTCTCAATTCAGGGATTTCTATGCCTCTCAGAGTCTTGACTTGTGTGCCTTGTAAGGTCTTCCTCTAGCCTTTGCTCTGAGTATTTTTTCTATATTGTGCTTATTAATGTAGTTCTCCCAGGTTTTCCTGAGATACTCTTTTATTCTTAATAAAAAATCTTTAATTTCTTATGTTTGAAATTTTGACAAAGATTCCTCTGGCCATACTTCAGTTCTGATCCATTCTGTAGGGAATTCGGACTATCTGTAGGGTGATTTACTTCCCTTTATGGCTTCAACACATTTATCTTGCTTCAAATGCCATGCCTCACCTTATTCATGGTTCTTAACCCAAACATTGCCATTAATAACTTATTATTTTATTAAAAAAAAAAAACTTTCACTAACTACATAACACACCTGCACCACTAAATATATCCCCTTATCAAGCCATTACTCTAACCTTAACCCAAAACAGTTGGCACATATTGTCTACTTAACTTAATAGCATTTGTCTTCCTGCTTTTAAAATAAACAGCAACTGCCATACTGCTTCTAATATTTCTAAAGCCAAACCCACTGCCACTTTGTCAATGAAATTGCTTTCACCACACTACCAGATACCCATATATGTATACAGGTGTGTTCATGTGTACAATAGATGTATCTTTTATCCATCTTTCCAAAATGAAACTGAGGCTAAGAGCTCACAAAAAACATATTTCCCAGTGATCCAAGACTTCTATTTTTCAACTTAAAGCATATGGGGAGGAAATTAAGGAGGCCAACACAACATCAATCTGGTTGGTCATCACTCTATTACCCATACCAATGATATAATACCACAGCTACTGCACAGCATTTTACTGTTACCGTTTTCAAAGCCTCCTTAGCCATTGCTGTTTTAGTAGATAATGGCTTGGTATCTGTTGGAGAGGAAATGGTATGCAACTCATTTTAAGAAACCTTGCCAGCTGTTATTGTCAAATTCTGTGTAGAATAGGCAGCATTTTAGGAGCATTTGTGAAACATACCTTAAACATTGAACATTAAATATACTACAGATTATCATTGTTTTATCCCAATGAGACACTTTTTGTTTTGTCTTTCTTACCTTGTTTGCATTTTTCAGAATTAGTATCTCTTGGTCTTCATGACATTGTTACTCTTAGTGGTAGTTAATAATCAGACTTACTACTTCATGTAATATAGCTGTTCACATATATCTTGGGTGTATTATTTAGTTTAACTGACAGTACATGAATGAATAGACTGCAGCATGCATTAGGAATGACTATACAGAATACATTGCCCTACACTGGGTGTTTTAAGCTTTGTTGTATTGTTTTGAAAGGCAGGTTGTATCACTGCAAATGTGATGCACAGTGGAGGATGGAGCCTTTGTATTCATTTCTAAAAACAGAACTGCTTTGGATAGTTTTACCCTCTGGTTAAATGTCTCCTGTTTATGCAGTGATATTTTATATATTTGCGGTAGTGTTGTCGCCTCATAGCAAGACGTTATCCCATTTGATTCTCAGCTAGAGCGTCTTCTGTGTGGAGGCATACGTGAATGGGGCGTGCCTTTGTTGAAGGTTGTGTGTCAGGGCTGGTAACCCGGTACGTAAAAATCCACTACCAATAATTAGCGGACCGGAGTTCCGCTGTGGCAACCCCTAACCGGGAAAAGCCGAAAGAAACAAACAAACATTTTACATTTGTTTACTGGGAGAGTCCAACTGGGCATGAATCCCATTTTCAGTAAAGGCCACAATACACATGTTGATAGAGTGTAGTACATAGACAAGTAAGTTAATAAAGTTTGTAGAACATTAGTATACTATAAGGAATATACTGTGTTAGAATACACAATACTGTTGTAAGGAACATTATATTTTGTTACATGGATACATTCATCAGTGCCTAATATAGTGAATGCACATTGTTTAAGTAGGAGGAGGATTAGAATACAACAAAAAGCACTCTAACTGTGTTAGAATACACAATAGAGTTGTAAGGAACATTTTGATCTGTCATATGGCTACATTCATAAGTGCCTAATACAGCAAACACACATTGATTAAGTAGGAACATAAAAGGAGTTGTTTTAGGCTTTCACAGAGGGTTCAAGTAGGGTATGATACATTAAGTGAAATAACCCAGGGTCAGAACAATTACATATCTAGGATTTATTTAAATGGGACCGGAGGAGTTTTTTTTTTAAATTATTTCTGTTTTCTGTGGTCCTAATATCTACAAGGATAGAATTCCATGCTTTTACAACGGAAGTGGAATACGGGGTTATTGTTACTTTTGGCTATGTCAGCCAATGCTTTGTTGATAGATCTTAGTAGGCATTTGTTAGAATAGATATTAAGTAGGCCTTGTAGTGCAGGAACTCTATCGGGATAGTATAGAATTTGGTGGGCTATTATAAGCTGGTTATACATGAGCATGTTGGGTAATTCTAACCATGAGAGTTGTTTGATTGCTAGACAGTGACGTGTTCTGAGGGGTGAGACAGTTGCAAATTTTGCTATTTTGTTGCAGCAAGAGTTTAGTTTGTTTAAGTCTGCTCTGCTTATATTGAGTAGTATGGGGGAGGCATAGAGCGGGGGGATAGTAGGTGGGTTCTTGCAATGGTAGTTTTACTGTCTCTGGTAAGGTTACTTCTGCATCTATACAGGGTTCCAAGGTTTTTTATGGACTTTTTTATTGTCTGTACAATGTGCATATCAAATTTCATGTTGTGATCTTTGATGACACCTAGTAGTTTGGTGTGTTGGACAGGTGTGATAGGGGTGTTATTAGCTGAGTATATTGTGAATGATGCTATGGTTTTTAAGGCTGTAGTGGGATAGAATGTCATTAGCTGAGTTTTTGAGGGGGTTGAGCATTAGTTGAGAGTTAGCTAACCAGGTTTCAAATGCAGTAAAGGATTCCTGTGTCAGTTTCTGGAGTTGAGGGAGTGATGGTTTGGAGCAGATTAGGGTGCAGTCATCAGTGTACTGGACTAGTGCAGCATGCTGAGCAACCCTGTGAAGTTGGTTGGTGAATATGTTGAAAAGAAGAGGTCCAAGAATGGATCCTTGGGGGACCCCCAGGGTGACAGATGGGAGACGAGAAAAGGGATTTTGCCATTTTATTGCTTGTTGCCGGTTGGATAGTCCTGAAACCTGGCTAGAGTGGAGTGGATTAGATTAAGATCAGAGAAAGCAGATAGGAGTATGGGATGGGAGACAGTATTATACGCCTTGGAGAGCTCTAAGAATACAGAGGTACTAGGTTACAATTGTTTCATTGTTGGTTTACTGTGTTGGCAAAGCTGATAAGGGCTGTGGTAGTACTGTGATTGGGGCAGAACTCATGTTGGGTGTTGGTTAGCAGTTTATTTATGAGGAGAGAATGCATTATTTGGGAATGTATACATTTTTTGAGGATTTTAGATAAGGAGAATAGAATGGCAATTGGACAGTAGTTAGTTTGAAGGAGTTACCCCCCCTTTGTGGAGTGGTATTATATAGGAGATTTTCCATATAGAAGGAACTTGTTGATCTGATAAAGGGCAATTGATAAGCATGGAAACTGGATAAGAGATGGCTTTGGCAGCGATCTTTAGATATTCTGCATCCGATTTATCAGGGGCCAGGGTTGTGGGTTTCTGTCTAGTCAGATATTGATATATTGTGCTGGTTGGGACAGGTTGTAAGTAGAAGTGGTTTTGGTCTACAGGCATTGAAGATAGATTTCGGTATGATGTTGGACAATTGTTATTGATGAGGGCTAGGACGGATTTGGTGAAGTATTCATTGAATTGAGTAGCAATATTATTGGAGGTGGTGTCAATATTAGGGGGTGAAGTGCTGGTCTTTCCTGGTTGTTGGATTTCTATTAATGGCAGCCCAGACTTTTTGTGAGTTATTTTTGTTTTTAGATTGGATGTCTATATAGTGGTTCAATTTGTCTGTCCTTATTTATTTTTTTACTTTGTTCCTTATCTTCTTGTGTGCTTGTCTATTACTTTGAGGTTTTTTTTGTCACCATGAGTCCCAGGCTTTATCTCTTTGTTTTAGAAGTAGATGTATATCTTTGGTCAGCCAGGGAACATAGTTGGATTTAGTTCTAACAGTTCTGATGGGGCAAGGTGATTAACAATGCTAAGGAAAGTATTGTTAAAGTAGTCTACAGCACTGTCCAGGGGGAGAAATGACAGAGGTCTCCAGTTACATTGATTATGAACAGTGATGATGTCTTGGGTTTTGAAATTCTTTGTATACCAGATTTGTTGGGAGGGGGTGGAGGATTTTGATGGATTCACATGGTGTCTAATTATGTAGGTGAGGAGGTGATCCCTGAGGTTGCGTTGGAGGAAGCCTGAGAAGTAGGACTGAGATGGTTTTGTCAGTGAGGAACCAATCTAGGATGGACTTCTTTTTTGATACTTTATCTACTCGTGTTGTGGGTTTTATTAATTGGTTGAAGCTGTGTAGGTTAATGTGGTTGGTGGGGTGTAGTAAATCACAGAAAGAACAATCAATATTTACATTGCCTAGTATTATTGCTTCTTGGTGGAGGTTATGTGATGTCCAGTCCAGAATGGATTCTACTGTGTTAATGTTATTGCCGGGGGGGGGGGGGTATATAGGTACTGATTATATGTAGGTGTTTTTTAACTGATTTTTAGCTTGGTGAACATAGTTTCTGCATTATTGAACTTGGGTTAGTCATTGACCAACATATCAATGGTCAGGTTATTTTTGAAGAGAAGTGCAATACCGCCTCCTCATTTTGATGTCCTATCTTGTTTAAGAACATTATAACCAGGTGGAACAAATTAACTATTATTGTTTTCTGGTTTTAGCCAGGTCTCTGTGAGAAGAACTAGGTCAGATGAATATAGGGCCAAGATAGCGTAAAGCTTAGGTATTTTGTTCAGGACGCTTCCTATGTTTATGTTGAGTATAAGAAGGTCTGTGGAATTCCTGGGGGAGTTTACAATGTTGTTTGGCTGTGGGGGTGTTGTTGTCTGTTGTGCCAGGATTTGGGTGCACATCTCCACTGAGTATGATTTGGAATACTATTTGCAGGACAGTTTTTAGGTATTTGATTATAGATGTGTTACATTTTGTGCAAATTTGATTGTTTAATTGGTATGAGGGAACTTTGAATGAGACAAAGTCAAGATTTGAGATGTTGCAGATAGATGGAGATCTAAGTAATAAAGCTGGTTTGTCTGGTGTATGAACTGGGCAGGTTGGGGTTTTAGCATGAAACTTTGTATTACTAATACAATGGTAGATGGTTAAGTGTGATGTGATAGTGAGGCTTATTATTATTATTATTATTATTATAAAGGTTAGGGGCAGCATGCTGTTCTACTAAACTGATGATGTGTTTGGGATTATTGGCAGGTATCTTACAGGAGTGAGTAAGGCATTTTGGTATCACTATTTTTTTTGTATGGTGTATTTGGTGTGGTGAGACTAGGAAAGGGAGGTGGAGGCAGGTTTGGTCAGGGGAGGATTGCACCAAGTGGGTACTGACTAAGTGATGGAATGGGGAGTATATGTAGGTGGTATTGTAGGTAAAAGAGAGTGAGATTAAGTTGTTATAAGAGTGAGGCTGTAGGGGAGTGGTTAGTTAGATATAAAGGTCAGGAGCCTGGGGTGTGTTGAAATGGGGGTAGGGTATGGGAGCAAAGTAAGACTGAGAGTAGTGAAAGCGAACAGAGCAGGCCAGCCCAGGCAAAGTAGAGTCTAGCTCAGAAAAAACAATCAGAAAGCAGGTAAGTCTGTTGTATTGAACTGTCAGATGAGATAGACAAGAAGGGTGGTGAGGGGTAGGCTGATAAAACAGTGCCAGTGTAGGGTGAAAGAATAAAATTGAAAGTAAAGTATAGGCAAGTGAGATGAGAGTTGTAAGGGCTGGGAGAGATTACAGCAGACTCTATCAGAGAGAGAATATTAACTGTGGCTGAAAATAAGACGAAGTTAGTAAAGGTATGAAACATATGGAATCAGTCCATGCTCAGTTTATGCAGCAGAAAGAGGTAACCAGAAAGGCATGATAGAACTTCTGTTAATAGACTGGGTAGCTGAGGGATGAGAGGAACTTGATAGAAGCAGTGGTGATATATAAGGACTATTGGGTGTAATAAAATAATTTCTTCAAAGCTTTGCTATTGTTTGTTGTTGGGGATGTACGAATGACCATTGGGGTAATAGAACAACTGTTTCAAAGCATTGTTAGTGTAATATGGTTTGTACATACATTATTTATATGGGACTTAATAACCAGGTAATATGTTGAGGTGTCTGGTAAGAAGCACTAGTTGGTTCCTGTCAGGAGCATTTCTTAATGTCTTGCTACTTTAATTTCTCTGGGCCTTTGTTTGGACAGCAGTGAGGAGGGAGGTCAGGATGGAGTACACTGACTAGAGAAAAAAGGTAAGAAGAGGAACAAGGTTAGACTGGATTAGTAAATACACAGGTAGGTTGCAAGATGGTAGAGGAACAGTGGGGGTGATCAGGGTTAAGGAGGTGGTGGGAGACATAGGAGGGTGGAGGGTAATGGGGGATGTGTGAGTGGACAGCACTGAGAGAGAAAGAGAGAGAGAGAAAGAGAGAGAGGATACAAACTACCAATGGTAATGGAGTAATCAACAATAACAATATTTGCACATTAATGTCTGAAAACAGATAAATAATTGGTTAAGGCTCAGATTTCAGTTGGTAATAACAGTTTAGGCTGCAATTCTTGGTATACATTAAGAGTTAACTGACCTAACCTAAGAGCAGTTAGCAGTTGTTGGCTAGGTAGAAAAGAGAAAATGAAATTCAGTAAGTTCAGCTATATAAAAGAAAAAAAAGCATGGCTAATGCTTACATTCAACAGTGCAGCAGTTAAATCATCAACAAGAATGCATTGGAAACGACAACGTTTGAGTCGGGTATCAGATTAACTTGATGTGCAAAGCACCATCTTGTGATGCAACTTTGCTTTGGTTCTTTTACCTCTCTTTATAATCACCAATGGGAATGACGTAAATTGTGCTTAGTGCTATATAGATTAGAGGGTAGAGTGTATTATTTGAATGCAAACAGTTAGAGTGGTTAATTTGCTTTAAAACAGTCAGACCTGGACAGACATGTGTAGGGAGGTATGGCTACCAAGGCAAGCATTAAGTCCCATTAATCCACCATCAGGTTATGTAGTAATCACTGGCACTGAGGCTAAGAGAGGTAGTAACAGTCAATGAAATGAAGTAGCCAAATTATTTAGAAAAGGCATTGTTTCTTATCTTGTTAAAACACGTTATCTATTTTAATAAAAAAATTTGAATTTTTAGTCTGGATGAAATATTTGCTTTAAAACAGTCAGACTGGGACATACTTGTGTAGGGAGCAACGGCTTATAAGTCAAGCACCAAGTCCCAATAATCATAGGTTCATAGGTTCATAGGTTTATACTAGGCTATCTGCCCTAAGGCATTTATAAGCCTAGCCCAACGTTTTGTGGCTTACGCCACCCCTTATATGAAAAAATACTGTACCCATTAGTTTGTTGTGCCTCTGTCCAGCAGTGACACAGAGATGATTCCCGGGGTAAACCTATGATCTCCCATCCACAGGTCAAGATTTCTCTTGAACAGAGCCAGCGAGGTGCTCTGCCTCACATGGACCGGGATTTTATTCCACAGGTTAGGGAGTCTCTGAGTGATAAATATATCCCTCCAGCATGTCCTATTTATATCCGTGCTAAGGTTTAAGTCGCTTGCTCTAGTGGTTTTGGTGGATTTGGATTTTTTGAGGTGGAGCATGTCCATTAATTCCGGGTTGGACATGGCCTTGTATGTCAGGCGCATGTCACCTCTGAGCAGACAGTATGCGATTGAATAGAGCTGGAGTTTCTTCAATCTGGCAGCATAGGACAGATTTTGGAGTCCCTTTATCCTTTTGGTGAGGAACTTTTGGGGTCTCTCCAATTGCTGCAGATGTCGGGTGAGATACATCCCGAATGGGGCATTGTACTCGATCATTGGTCTGATAAGTGAAGAGTACAGGGGAACAATGACCTCACTAGATCTGGATGTGAATCCCTTCATGATCAGGTGGGCAATGTAGAAGGTCTTTCTAACCACTTTAGCAATGTGAGTGTCAAAAGAAAGGCCACTGTCAACCTGGGTCCCCAAGTCCCTGATAACCTCTTCTGTGCTTAGTGGATTGCCACCTATATGGTAGCTTGGGGTTACCTTGTTTTTCCCGAAGGGTATGACTATGCATTTTTGGTGTTTAACTTCAGGCCATGGCTCTGGCACCAGCTATCTGTTTCCGTGAGTCCCTTCTGAAGGATATCCGTGTCCGATGCACTTTCCACTATGGCGCCCAGTTTGCAGTCATCTGCAAACTTTGTCAGCCAAAGTCCTCCCATGTTGGCCTGTACTTCTGAGAAGTAGATGCCGAACAATAGGGGGCCAAGGACCGAGCCCTGTGGGACACCACTTGTGACCGGCTTGGAGTCTGACATAGCGCCAGCAACTCTAACCCTGTGGGTTCTGTCCTTAAGCCAGTTTGCAACCCATCTTGTGACATATGGGTTTACATAGGTTCATAGGTTCATAGGATATACTAGGCTATCTGCCCAAGGGCATTTATAAGCCTAGCTCATAGTTATGTGGCTTTCGCCACCCCTTTAGTTTGAATAAAAACTATGCCTATTATTTTGCTGTGCCTCTGTCAAGCAGTGACACTGAAGTAATCCTTGGGGTATATCTGCGATCTCCCATCCATTGGTCAAGATTCCTCTTGAACAAGGCCAGCGAGGTGCTCTGCCTCACATGTACCAGGATTTTGTTCCACAACATAGGGAGTCTCTGGGTGATGAATCTGTCCCTCCAGCACGTTCTATTTATAACCGTGTCAAGGTTTAAGTCTCCCGCGCTTGTGGTTCTGAGGGATCTAGATTTTTTGAGGTGAAGCATGAGGTTACTTAAAATTACTAACAGTGTGGATGAAAGAGGTATAAACAGCCAATGAAATGAACTAGTAGAATTGTTTGTAAAAGTCTATGTTATTTATCTTGTTAAAAGCCCAAACAAGTTTTAAATTTCATTAGCAGGTGAGACTCGGCTAAAAATGAGAGCTAGCACATATTTGCTGAGCAGTTATCTAACAATCATTTAGACCTAATAATTTAGAACAGTCCTTAGGCTAAGAAAAGCACACAGTTGGGTTCAGTGGCTGGTGAGACTGAGAGCTGCAGATTAAGATGCACAGCCTTAACAAACATTTAGCTTCCACAGCAATAGTTCACACAGACTTAACAGTCAGTTAGCAGCAGCAAGTATTTATGCAGCAGTAAAGGTAAAACTGATGCAGACATTGAATCTAGATTTCACCGCAGAGTACACCCTTGGTGGAAATTATTAACGCAGGCTTTATGGTCACTTAGCAGCAGCAATCATTTAGGCAGTAACAAATGTAAAGCTCAGGCAGTAATTAAATCCAAATTTCACTGCAGAGTATGACTTTGGCAGGAATTATTAAAAGCAGGTGCAGAAAAAAAAGCTTAGGCAATACGGCAGTACATACCTTTTTAATAGTAGCATGCGATCTGAGCAGGTTTTTATTGCTGCTTATAGCATGAATGCTAGTAATGGAACAACTTACTTTACAGCAGAACAAAGTAGTAGGTGTAGAGTGTAACAGGGTCCGAACAGCATTTGTACATCACCAGTGATGTCCTTGGGGTTCCAAAACAGAAATGGGAGGGAAAGAAGGGGCACCACCTGCGAGTGCCATTTTAAATGGCGTAGGGGCATGATGTGAGAAGTGGGAAGAGAATAAGGTTGCTATAGAGGGAAATAGTAGCAGCAGAAAAAAAAATGTATAGACAGAGGAAAGAATGTGTCTTGGGGGCTGGCTCAGGCAAAGTGAAGACTAGCTCAGAAAAAACAAACAGAAAGCAGGTAAGTCTGTTGTACTGAACTGCCAGAAGAGATAGACAAGAAGGATGGTAAAGGGTAGGCTGATAAAACAGTACTAGCATAGGGTGAAAGAACAAAATTGAAAGAAAGGTGTAGGCATGTGGGAGGAGAGTTGTAAGGGGTAGGAGAGAATGCAGCAGACCCTACCAGAGAGAGACGTGTGGCTAAAAATAAGACGAAGTTAGTAAAGGTATGAAACAGATGGAAGGGGAACTCAGTTTGTACAGCAGAAGGAGGTGACCAGAAAGTCATAGTAGAACATCTGTTAATAAAATGGGTAGCTGAGGAATGAGAGGAACTTAATAGGGACAGTGGTGATGTACGAGGGACTATTGGGTGCAATAAAACAATTGTTTCAAATTATTATTAGTGTTTATTTGTTGTTGGTGATGTACAAGGGACAATTGGGTGTAATAAAACAATTGTTTGAAAGCTTTGTTAGTGTTTATTTGTTGTTGGTGATGTATGAAGGACTGTTGGGTGTAAAGAAACAATTGTTTCAAACCTTTGTTTGTGTAATACAGTTTGTACATACATTATTTATATGGCACTAAACAACCAGGTAACATGTTGAGGCATCCGGTAGGAAGCACAATTTTGTTTCCTTCAGGAGTGTTTCTTTATGTCTTGGGTGTTACTTCAATTTCCCTGGGCTTATGTCTGGACAGCAGTGAGGGGGGGGGGGTCAGGACGGAGTATACTGCCTACAGAAAAAAGGTAAGAAGAGGAACAAGGTAAGACTGGATTAGTAAATACACAGCTAGGTAGCAGGAGGGTAGAGGAATGGTGAGGGAGCTCAGGGTTAAGGAGGTGGTGGGAGACGTAGGTCGGTGGAGTATAATGGGGGATGTGTGAGTGGAAAGCACTGAGACAGAGAGAGATAGAGAGAGAAAGACAGAGTGAAGAGAAAGGATGCAAGCTAACAATGATAATAGGGTAAGCAACAAAAATATATGCACACTAATGGCTGGAAATACATGAATAATTGGTTAAGACTCAGACTTCAGTAGGTAATAACAGTTTAGGCAGCAGTTCTTGATATACACTAAGCGGTTAGTGACCTAACCTAAGAGCAGTTAGCAGTTGTTGGCCAGGTAGAAAAGAGGAAATGAAGGTCAGTAAGTTCAGCTATACAAAAGAAAACAAAAGCTTGGATAATGCTTACATTCAACAGTGCAGCAGTTAAATCATCAACAAGAATGCATTGGAAACCACAAAGTTTGAGTCGGGTATTAGATTAACCTGATGTCCAAGCGCCATCTAGTGACACAACTCTGCTTTGCTTCTTTTACCTCTATAATCACCAAAGGGAATGATGTAAATGGTGTTTAGTTCTATATAGATTAGAGGGCAGAGCGGATTATTTGAATTTAAATGGTCAGAGTTAGTAATTTGTTTTAAACAGTCAGACCTAGACAGACATGTGAAGGAAGCTACGGCTACCAATGCAAGCATTAAGTCCAATTCATTCTCCAAGAGGTTACTTAACAATCACTGGCACTGCAGCTAAGAGAAGTAGTAACAGCCAATGAAATGAAGTAGCTGAATTATTCAGAAAAGACAATGTTCCATATATTGTTAAAACACATCTTATCTATCTTAATAAAAATTTGAATTTTTAGTCAGGCTGAAATATTTGCCTTAAAACAGTCAGACAGGACTTGCGTAGGGAGGAACAGCTTACAAGACAAGCACTAAGTCCCAGTAATCAGACACGAGGTTACTTAACAATCATGGGGGTGAGGATGAAAGAGGTATTAACAGCCAAAGAAATGAAGTGGCCGAACTGTTTGGAAAAGTCTGTTTTATTTATCTTGTTAAAAGCCCAGACAAATTTTAAATTTCAGATGAGACTCAGCTAAAAACAAGAGCTAGCTCAGATTTGCTGAGTGCTTATCTTAGAATTGTTTGGATCCAATAATTCAGAACAATCCCTAGGCTAGGAAAAGCAAGCAGTTGCATCCAGTGGCTGGTGTGACTCAGCCATGCACATTAGGTCACACAGGCTTAACAAGCATTTGGCTTCCACAACAATAGTTCACTCAGCCTTAACAGTCCATTAGCAGCAGCAACTATTTAGGCAGTAGGAAATGCAAAACTGATACAGAAACTGAATCCCGATTTCACCGTAGAGTACATCCTTGGTGGGAATTATTAAAGCAGGGGTTAACAGTCAGTTAGCAGCAGCAATTATTTATGCAGTAACAAATGCAAAGCTCAGGCAGTAATTAAATCCAAATTTCACTGCAGAGTACAACCTAGACGGGAGTTATTAAAAACAGGAGCAGAAAAGAAACTTAAGCAATAAGGAAGTAAATACTTTTTAAATAGTAGCATTCAATCTGAGCAGTTTTTTATAGCTGCTTGTAGCATGAATGCTAAAAACAGAACAACTTACTATATAATAGAAAAGTAATAGATGTAGAGTATAACAGGGTCCAAACAGCAGTCGTACATCACCAGTGATGTCCTTGAGGGCCCGAAGCAGAAATGTGAAGGAAAGAAAGGGTGCCAGCTGAGAGTTCCATTTTAAACGGCACAGGGTATGATGGGAAAAGTGGGAAGAGAATAAGGCTCTTGGAGCAGGAAAAAGTAACAGCAGAAAGAAATACATAGCTAAGGGAAAGAACGTGTCTTAGTGGCTGACCCAGGCAAAATGGAGACTAGCTCAGAAAAAAAAAAATCAGAAAGCAGGTAAGTCTTTTGTATTGAACTGCCAGAAGAGAGAGATTAGAAGGGTGGTGAGGTGTAGGCTGATAAAATAATGCTAGTGTAGGGTGAAAGAAGAAAATTGAAAGTAATGTATAGGCAAGTGAGATGAGAGCTGTAAGGGGTGGGAGAGATTGCAGCAGACCCTACCAGAGAGAGAAGTTTAACTGTGGCTAAAAATAAGATGAAGTTAGTAAAGGTATGAAACAGATGGAAGGGGCACTCAGTTTGTACAGCAGAAAGAGGTGACCAGAAAGGCACAGTAGAACTTCTGTTAATAGACTGGGTAGCTGAGGGATGAGAGGAACTTGATAGGGACAGAGGTGATGTAAGGGGGACTGTTGGGTCTAATAAAACAATTGTTTTAAAGCTTTGTTAATATAATACAGTTTGTACATACATTATTTATATTGCACTAAATAACCAGGTAATATGTTGAGGCATCCAGTAGGAAGCACAAGTTGGTTCCCTTCAGCAGTGTTTGTTTATGTCTTGGGTGTTACTTTAATTTCCCTGGGCTTTTGTCTGGATGGCATTGAGGGGGGAAGTCAAGATGGAGTATAGTGCCTGGAGAAAAAAAGGTAAGAAGAGGAGCAAGGTTAGGCTGGATTAGTAAATACACAGGTAGGTAGCAAGAGGCTCAAAGAACAGTGGGGATGGTCAGGGTTAAGGAGGTGGTGGGAAACATAGGAGGGTGGAGGGTAATGGGGGATGTATGAGTGGAGAGCACTGAGAGAGAGAGAGAGAGAGAGAGAGAGAGAGAGAGAGAGTGTAGAGAGAGGATAGAAACTAGCAAAGGCAATGGAGTAATGAACAATAAAAATATTTGCACACTAATCTCTGAAAGCAGATGAATACTTGGTTAAGGCTCAGATTTCAGTAGGAAATATCAGTTTAGGCATCAATTCTTGGTATACACTAACTGACATAACTTAAGAACAGTTAGCAGTTGTTGGCTAGGTAGAAAACAGTAAATGAAATTCAGTAAGTTCAGTTATACAAAAGAAAAAAAAAAGCATGGATAATGCTTACATTCAAACAGTGCAGCAGTTAAATTATCAACAAGAATGCACTGGAAACCATAAAGTTTGAGTCAGGTATTAGATTAATTTGATGCCCAAAGTACCATATAGTGACACAACTGTGCTTTGCTCTTTTAGCTCTCTTATAGTCACCAACAGGAATGATGTAAATGGTGCTTAGTTCTTTATAGATTAGAAGGTAGAGCAGATTATTTCATAGGATCATAGGAAGTTACTAGGCTATGGGCCCTGAGGCCCTTATTAGCCTACCCAAGAGTTTAGTCCATGTTTAGAGAAGTCAGCACCCTAAGCCCCTGTCCAGCATGGACACAGGTTGAATCCCAGGGGTGTATTTTCTGTTTCCCATCTAGTTATCCAGGTTGTGCTTAAAAACAGATAATGAGGTACTCTGCTTAACATGGAAAGGGAGTCTATTCTACATAGGTGGGAGTCTCTGGAACACAAATCTGTCCCGCCAACAAGTCCTATTGATATCACAGACCAGGTTGAGGTCATGCATGTGATTACTCGAGTGGAGCTTGACTTGCAGATATGCAGCAGTCCCATCAGGGCGGGGACTGAGATTGCTTTGCATGCCAGACAGAGGTCACCTCAGAGGAGTTTCTATGGAACTGATTAGAGGGATAGGGCTTTTAGCCTATCTGTGCAAGGCAGATGTTTGAGGCCCTGGATTCTTCTGGTGAGCAACCTCTGTGTTCCTCCAGCTGCTGCATGTGCTTTGTGAGGTACATGCCGAAGGTGGAATTGTACTCAATACAGGGATGTTATGACCTCCTTGTCCCTGGATGTGATACCCTTACCTATGAGGTGGGCCATATAGAACACTTTCCGTACAACAGAACAACATGGTGGTCAAAAGTCAGGTTGCTATCAGCCTAGGTGCCCAAATCCCTCACGACTTGACCACGTGCTTAAGACTTTGTTATTAATGTGATAATATACGGTGATGTCACTCTCCCCAAAAGGGATACTGATGCATTTTTTGGCATTCAGATTGAAGCCATGTTTCTGGCACCAGTCATTTATTTGGGTGAGATCCTCTTAGAGGATATCCACGTCACTTTGGGAACTGATGACTGCCCCCAGCTTGCAGTCATCTGCAGACTTGGTCAGCCATAGCCCACTGGTTTTGGCCTGCACCTCAGAGAAGTATTTCCTGAATAACAGCAGACCCAAGACCAATCTCTAGGGTACGCTGCTCATTACAGGTCTACTGCTTGAGGTGGCTTCCCCTGTTTTGATTAGGTGGGTTTTATCAGTGAGCTACTTTGCTACCCATCTGATAACATATAGATTGATACCTAGTTGAGAGAGTTTGTCTATTATGCCCAAGTGGGGAATAATGTTGAAGTCTTTGGGCAGGTCAAGGTAGGTGGTGTGCACTGTCTTTCCATTGTCCATGGCTTTGGTGACTGTCTCAAAGAAGTCAACCAGATTTAACAGACATGACCTCCACTTGAAAAAGCCAAACTGTGTGGGGTCGAGTGTTTGGAGGTTGCCAATGTTCCTGTTAATGAGGTCCATAATAATTCATTCCATAGCCTTGCAGATCAGGCTAGTTAGGCTGATGGGGCTATAATTTCCCAGATCGGTGGATGCTACACCTTTGCATAAAGGAATGACAGTGGCTGTCCTCCACTTCGCTGGGACAAAGCCGATACTCAGGCTTTGGTTGAATAGGGTGCTTAATGGTGCTGCAAGTTCATGCCTGAGTTCATGTAGGATGCAGCCTGGGATGTTTTTCAGTATCATGGAGGCTGTATTTTTTGCCTTTGAGAGGGCACTGATGACCTGCTCCCTAGAGATAAGGGGAGGGGGGCAGGTACTGGGGATGTCCTGATTTACTGATGGGGGGACAGGTGGATGAAGTTTTCACTGAATCTGTCAGTTAGTAGGTTGGCTATATCTACATCATTTGTGTATGTGGTGTCTTTGACCACCAGTTCTGAACAGATCTGGGTGCTTTTTTTGAGACTGCGGACATATGTGAAGAAGGCTTTATGATTGTCTCTAGTAGATGTAGCCAATTTGGACTCGAAATTGGCTTTAGAGGATTTCTCTAGTGCTTTTATTTGCTTGTTAAGGCTAAGGCGAGATTATTTCCAATCGAGCACCTGCTCCTTCCTGGTCCCGGACAGCATTTTTTTTTCTTTTGTTGTATAGTTTATTTATTGCAGATGTCCTCCAGACAGGTTTACTCTTCCTTGCAGAGGATGATTTTTTTCTGTCAGGTATTCCTGATTCCATGCAGTTATATAAGTGCTCGTATATTACTTTGGTCTAGATTTGGACATTGGTGCCTGTTCCAACAGAGGGGAGGGGGCTGTGAAGCTGTTTATACCATAACTCAGGAGGTTGTAATCAGCTTTGGTGAAGTTTTTTTATATTCATACCTTTTTTATCACCCCTTGTGGGGGTATCTACTAGCTGTTCCAAGGCATTTGCATTGAAGAGTCTCTGGGCATTTGTGTTCTGCCATGAGTAGTTTATCCAGTCTATGGTTGGGTAGTTAAAGTCGCCCAGGATCAGGGTAAAGGGCTGAATCTTGATAGATTCGAAGAGCTCCAGATAGGTGGAGTGGGCATCTTGAGTCAACTTTCAGGGGCTGTAGCAAGCTAGCTATGATTTGAATAGGGGTCTTGCCAATGGTTAACTGCACCTGGAGTGTCTCCTGTGTGTCATACTGCTTGACCAGCCTGGAGGTGTGTGTGTCTTTAATATATATTGAAGCTCCACTTCCTTTAGCTTTGCTGCCCACAGTTTGGGTCTGAATGCATGATAGGATGAGTGACCAGGTAAGGTTGGGGTACTCTCCGTAGCTTTGAACCAGGTTTCTGTGACTGTACAAATGTCAGCATCTTCCAGGTTTAAGAATGCTTGCAATGAGGGCAGGTTCATGTTTAGACTCCTAGCATTTAGCAGCATGACCTTTAATTTGCATTTTGTTGAAATTTTTATGTTGGTTTTATCGACCTCAGGACTTTTCCTAAAAAAGGCACTATGTGAGAGGCAAGGGCCTTTGCCAGAAGCCTTTAGTCCAAGTGCGACAAATGCAGCCTATCTCTAGCAAAGCAGCGTGGTCTGTCGATTATATTTTCCCAGGCTGTCAGGTACTGGATCCCCCTGGAATGACACCAGAAACTAAGCCAGTTGTTAATGTTAATCATTTTCTGTTTGTATTGAGGCATCATCCTGGGTGAAGGTAGAAAGCTGTTTAAGGCTAGGGACATACCAGCCTGGGGCACATATTCAGGGAGCTCAGTCATGTCTCTCTTCATATAGTCCACGGAGGTATATCTCAAGTCATTTACCTCAACATGGACTATGACAGAGTCATAACAGTATCTGTTGTTGAGAGACGTGATTCCATGTGTGATATGGTGGATTCTGGTACCTGACAGACAACTAACCATGACTTTGACCTTATCCAGCCTGGTGAGAGGAATATCTGCACGTCTCACAATGGAGTCTCCTATGACTAATATGCTGGGTTTATGGTTAGGCCTTTGTGGTTGGGGGAGACTGCTGTGTGGACTATGAGTGGTATGTGGTGTGGAGGGTTGTGGAGTTCCCGTGTGTTTTTGCCTCTGAGGTCTCCTTTGTTTTGGTATGTTTTTGTTGAGAACCTCCACATGTTTGTGTGTGTGTTGTGTAGTTGTGGGTGGTGTCTGAGGTGTAGTGATTGTGTTGATAACCTTCTCAGTGCCAGATATACTGGCTTGTGAGGGAGAGAGCATAGGCTCTAGGTTCTTAATATAATTGCATCTCTAAAAAATTGTGTTCCTAGTTGGTAATAGTAGCTGGTTGTCCATGTACTTGAGGCAGTTACTACACTGTCTCAGGATGCCCATATCAACCAGGCTGGCAGGAGAAATTGTAGGAAATTGTCCATCCATATTTGTCAGAATCTGAGGGAGAGGCCAGGGAGAGGTAAGGGGTAGGCCTAAAGCCCAAGTGCTTAAACCAAAACTAAGAGGCTTAAAACAACACAATTTAAACAGGGTAAAAACAAGCAATAATAAATGCAGCAGAAAAGATGCAATTGAACACTTTAGACACCAAGTAGCTGAAAAAGCAAGATGAAGTAATAGAGTAAGAAACACAAATACTGTAAAAGCAGTTGAGATTTTTTTTTGTAGAGTGGTAATGGAGAAAGGAGGAACAGCAGATAATTCAAGGTTAAGAAACTAAGGGAACTGACTTTCCCAAATGTTCTTTCTGTATTAAGTAGAATGAGCTAATGAGACTGGACTGGGAGGAGTGTCCCAGATCAAATTTACAGTAGGGGTGGGGAACTGCAAAGCCATCAAGTTTAAGAGCAAGACAACAATAGGGAGGGAGGTTGAGGAACTGTGCTATAGCTACTAGCTACACTATTTTAGGCAGAAAACACTATAGAAATGTTTATCACAGCAGAAAAACAGCAGTGAGACACTAACTGAAAGTTTTAAACTGAAAAAGGAGCAAGGAGACTCTAGAGAATACTTTCAACTGCAAACAAATCAGTTATATGATATACTCCTTGGCAGGAAAATCAGAGCAACAGGTGCTTAACAAATGGAAACAATTTCCAATGAATACCTTTCACATAGTGGAACTTAGTTAAAAAAAAAAACTTTACAAAAAGTGAGGCAGACAGTTGCAGTACAACTGTGCAGATTAGTTTATAGCAATAACATACAGTAAAAGGCAGGCCGAAAACAATAAAAAGAGCAATAAAAGTAGGCAGCAGACAATAAAAAGTCTAATAAATGGTAAGAATAAGCAACAACTAGTAAAAATAAGCAAGAAACCAGGATACTTATCGTTATATATCACAGATCAGAGTTGTGGTCAGTGCCCCTCCTCCATTCAGTTCAGTGTGAAATAGCAGAAACCCTCACAAAGGTAGGTCTTAAGTACCAGAAGGTACAAACCTGAAACAACTTTAAAAAAGCTCAAAAGAACCAATGAGGTGCTTACTCCAAGCCCTAGCCCAGCCAACCTTTACCAGTCAGTGACCAATCAACATTATACTCTCACTAAAGTGAAGAATGGCTTCTGCTAATCCAAGATGGCCTGGACCATGTGCTCAGAACAAGCAGCTACTGCAAACAAACAACAGTCAGAGTGAGTAATTTGTTTTAAAACAGTTAGACCTGGACAGATTTGTATAGGGAGGAATGGCTACAAAGGCAAGCATTAAGTCCCATTAAACCACCACAAGGTTATGTAACAGTCACTGTCACTGAGGCTAGAGAGGCTAAGAGATGTAGTAACAGCCACTGAAATGAAGAAGCTGAATTATTTAGAAAATGCAATGTTCCTTATGTTGTTAAAACACATCTTATCTATCTTAATAAAAATTTGAATTTTTAGTCAGGGTGAAATATTTGCCCTAAAACAATCAGACTGGGACAGACTTGCACAGGGAGGAATGGCTTACAAGACAAGCACTAAGTCCCAATAATCAACCACGATGTCATTTAACAATTACTGACAGTGTGGACGAAAGAGGTATTAACAGCCAATGAAATGAAGTGGCAGAATTGTTTGGAAAAGTCTGTGTTATGTATCTTGTTAAAAACCCAGAGAAATTTTAAATTTCATTAGCAGGTGAGACTCGACTAAGAATGAGAGCTATCACAGATTTGCTGAACAATTATCTAAGAATCACTTGGAACTAATAATTTAGAACAGTCCCTAGACTAAGAAAAGCAAGTAGTTGCATCCAGTGGCTGGTGAGACTCAGTGATGCACATTAGGTTGCACAATCTTAATAAACATTTAGCTTTCACAACAATAGTTTGCACATGTTTAACAGTCAGTTAGCAGCAGCAACTATTTAGGTAGTAGTAAATGCAAAACTGATGCAGAAATTGAATCCAGAATTATCAGCGGAGTACACCCTTGCCCGGAATTATTAAAGTAAGCTTAACGGTCAGTTAGCAGCAGCAATTATTTAGGCAGTAACAAATGCAAAGCTCAGGCAGTAATTAAGTCCACATTTCACTGCAGAGTAGAACAGTGGCAGGAGTTATTAAAAACAGGTGCAGAAAAAAAAACTCAGGCTATACGGAAGTACATGCCTTTTAAATAGTAGCATGCAGTCTGAGCAGGTTTTTACTGCTGCTTTGAGTGTCAGTGCTAGAAATGGAACAACTTACTTTGCAATACAACAAAATTGCAGATGTACAGTATAACAAGGTACAAATGGCACTCGTACATCAGCAGTGATGTCCTTTGGGGTTCGAAGCAGAAATGGGACATTTATGTCAAACTATTCTACAGTATTATTTGAAGGATTTTTCTGTGATTTCTGAACTCTTGACAAGCACTGTGTTGAATTGAGGAGATTTGTCTTGTGTTTTTATTATTTATTATTAAATATTTTAAACCTTTCAACTGTGGCTGTTTTGTGTAGAGATAATTTAAGCTCTAGCATACTTGCATGTATTTGGTGATACTGTATAAAGCCACTCCAAATAAGCCTTGCTGTTCATCACACTTACTAATTGGATAATAACATTGCACAGTAATAATTGGAGACCTTTTGGTAAGGGCCTGTTTAGTAGCTGATGAGTAGTTGGTAGCAGTGATTACTACCTTATAGCCTGGCAGGAGGGGGCATAGCTAGAGAACCTGAGCCAGCCTTCCCCAGGAGTGTCTGTGTGCTTGTATATAAACCGAATCTCAAAGTTTGTGTGTATCAGCTAATTGGGCAGAGACATGGAGCACTAGTTGGAGGATTCCTATTATTTTAGCAAATGCATTAAATTGCGAATGCTGTTTCATCAAATGTCATTATGCGAAATGGCAAAATTCCGAAAGCACGGAACAGCAATTTTTTTTCCTAAAGAAAAAAAAAAATAAATGGGCTGTTTCTGGGACTTTGCCATTTCCTCCACTGTGGTGCGATCTTGGAGTTGGTATATTCAAGTAAAGGGGTGTGGGGGGCGAAGCTCTTTTGTGTTTGATTTTTTTTTTTTTTTTACAGATCAGCAAATTTTTTCCCAGGGAAAAAAAAATTGCTGATACGTGTGTTTGACACTCTAGGTTTTTGGGGATTGTGGGCGATTATATAGCGTACGCAATTCAGTGCATTCACTAATATAATATAGACCCTAGTTGGACAGAGAGGGTACTGGCAGTTTTGGCTTGACTACTTGGCTGGGATCTGAACCCTATAGCTGTGCCAGTGGAGATTCTTACTGGGGATAAGGAGAGAAATGGAGAAACCAACCCCAGATTGACTGTGGTCTCTGTGTGCTCTTAAGGGAAATTGTACTTTACTGTGTGTGTACTTGTTATCCTCCCCAATGTGCATGCCCCTCACTGGTGCTAGTGGTGAGGATTGAAGCTCCGGATTACTGGGGCAGTGCATGGGTGTCATATATTAATTGTTTGGCAGTGGTAGGATATCCACATCAAATATTAATTGTTTGATTGTGATGAATTAGCCACATCACATACTAACTGGCTTGTAGTACTGTGGATAGTGAATTCCTGTAGTTTGTATACAGTGATCACTGAAAGTGTTTTTGTGTTCTAAATCAGCCATGCAGTGAATATTCAGAATTCAGATCACAATTGTTTTATTGGTTTTGTTAGCTTAGTCAGGGAAAGCAGGAAAGCATGTCAGCAGAGGAGAACAGTAAGCTGGCAAGGAGCCAGTTGGCTGAGATGTGCCAGGCTAAAGGACTGGTGCATGGAAACCTGACTAAGGCAGACATGAATGCAGCTTTGGTCACAGCTGCATCAGAAAACAGCAATCAGGAGGGTGATCGGACTGGCCGTGGAGATGTACAACACTCAGAGAATGGACAACTCAACCTTTCTGCAGCGGACTTAAACATCTGAGTTAAGGAGCCTTGCGTTGGAGGCCAGGTGTTTGGAAATGGAAGCTGTGGAGGAGAGGCAGAGTCAGCACAAAAAGGAGATGCTGAGTCTTTCCCAAAGTCATGGAGGTAATGGGGAAGGGAGTAACTGGACCCCAGAAGCACAAAAAGTCAGTAAATTTCTTCCACCGTTTACAGGGGGGGAAAGTTTTGATAGTTACATTCATATGTTTGAGAGGTTATGTAAACAGTATGATGTTGACCAAAGGGTCTGGGTCCGGTTCCTGACCCCTTTACTGCATGGTAAAGCTGTAAATGTACTTTTCAAATTATCTGACATTGACTGTTTTAATTGTAATGCTGGAAAGCATTGTTTGTTAACATATTTTAAGCTAACACCTGAAACTTATAGGAAAATGTTTTGTGAACATAGATGCAAGACAGATGAAAGTGTGTGTGAATATGTTGCTGAACTGAGCACTTATTTTCATAGGTGGGTGAGTGGATGACTGGTCACCACTTTTGAATGGCTGGCAGACCTTTTGGTGAGGGATAAAGCCCTTAGCACTTTGCCTGAGGACATGAGGATCTGGTTAGCTGATATACAATGTGCTACTTCAGATGAGTTGTGGAAGAAGGGAGAACTATACCTAGCAAGCAGAGCATCACTGCACAGGAAAGGGACACACAGTGCTGCTCACAGGTCTAAAAGAACCCATGGTGGGAGTGCAGAATGCATCAACAGACTCTGCCAGCAGCAGGGGAAGCCACTAGTCCAGGTACACATCCAGGACCTAGGGTTAAATGTTTTGAATATAACCAGTGGAGCCATGTGGCATATAGATGTCCATGGAGGCAAGGTGGGGAACAAAAAGTGAGTGAGTCAGTAAGTGGGAAAGACAAAATGCCAATAGTAAGTTGTCTTGAGACAACCAGGGTAACAAACTACCACCAGAGGTTATATCCTATCATAGTGAATGGCAGAGAGGCCATTGCTAAGAGAGACACAGCCTCTGACATAACCATTGTGAAGCCTGCATTGGTTCAGAGCATTAGGAGGACCCCATTCCAAATACCTTTGGGTGGGGTTCACCTTGACTGGGAGGGTGGAAAGGGAAGCCAGCAAGTAGGTGTGTTTGATGATATCCCTGCAGACATCCTGATAGGGAATGATTTTGCTCATGCAGTTGCACACAGTCAGGCTTGGAGACAAGCATGTAGGTCTGGTAGCCTGGGGGAGACCTAGTCAGACTGCACACTTGCAACCAGGACTGGTGAGGTGGTTACTTCAGGGAGGGAACTATGCTGTAGCAGTGAGACTGAAGGTGAGACACAGCTGCTTGTGGGTACTGATTGCCCCTTGGACAGAGTGACTGCAAGGCAGATGTGAGAAGTAGTACCCAGGCTGACAGTGAGGCACCACTGTCAGAGGATGCCAGACTTCCTGTCAAGGGGAGCTGGGAAGGGTTACAAAGAGAGATTTGAGACAGGCTTAGCTCTCAGACCGTACATTGCATGGCCTGAGGCAGGTAGCTAGTGAGGCATCTGATTCTCAAGGGAAGGGGGAATCTGTATACTGGGACAAAGGGTTACTGTATAGAGAGTGGACCCCTGAGGGAAGGCTAGATTGTGAGAGAATACATTAGTTGGTAGTGTCTAGAGTCTATCATCTGGCACTTCTAGCCATAGCCCATGATATTTCCTTTGCAGGTCATATGGGCATAAAACATGCAAAGAGAGGTATTATGCAGAACTTCTATTGGCCTGAAATTTCCAGAGATGTAACAGGGTACTGTAGGACCTGTGAGCAGTGCCAAAAGGTAGGCAAGGCAGGAGATAAGGTGAGAGCTCCCTTGATGCCTTTGCCTGTGATTGAGGAGCCATTTCAGAGGGTAGCTATTGATGTTGTGGGGCCTCTGAGTACCCCAAGTTCCACAGGGAAAAAGTATATCCTAGTGGTAGTAGATTATGCTATGAGATACCTTGAGGTGGAAAAGGTGGCAAATGCTTTGTTAGAGATTTTCAGCAGGGTAGGTTTCCTGCAAGAAATACTGACTGACAGAGGTGCCAATTTCATGTCAGACCTGCTGGCTTGTCTGTGGAAGTACTGTGGGGTGAAGCACCTGAAGGCCACCCCTACCATCCCCAGACTAAAGGTCTTGTGAGAGGTTAAACTGTACACTCAAGTACATGCTACGGGCATTTGCAGACCAGTTTAAGAGGGAGTGGGACAAATATTTGCCCCATCTGTTGTTTGCTTACAGAGACGTTCTCCAGGAATCCATGGGTTTTTCATCCTTTAAATTGCTGTATGGACATAGGGTGAGAGAACCTCTAGATTTAATTTGAGATGAGTGAGAGGGTGAGTGTGAATCTCACAAGGAGTCTGTTATGGCATATGTCCTAAACCGTAGGACAAGGCTCAGGGAACTCATAGGCTTGGCCCAGGAGAACCTGGCAGAAGTGCAACAACAGAAAAAGGTCTGATATAACAGGAATGCTCGAGCTAGAGAGTGTGCTATAGGGCAGCAGGTTATGGTTCTCATTCCTGTCAGACACAACAAGCTGCAAGCAGCTTAGGAGTGACCCTATAAGGTGGTAAGAAAGGTAAGTGATGTTAACTACATGGTAGAACTGCTAGACAGGGGCACAAATTGTACCATGTTAACATGATAAAACCTTACCATGATAGGGAGGCCCTTGTGCTGAGCATTTGCAGTGGATTGCAGGAGGAGTCTAAGGGAGATCTGGTGATTGATCTCTTCAGTGAGGCTGGGACTGACACCTCAGTAGAAGGAGTAGCAATGTCCCAGCAGCTATCTCCTACCCAGGTTTGAGAAATCCGAGCAGTGTTACAGGAGTTTGGGGACGTGTTCACTGGGAAACCAGGGTGCACCCACCTGGTGCAGCACCAGGGGGATATAGGACACCAAAGGCCTATTAGGCAGGCCCCTTATAGGGTGCCTGAGGGAATCAAACAGACTCTGAGGGAGGAGATAGGAAATGTTTGAACTAGGGGTAATTTAGGAGTCCAACAGTCCCTGGGCCTCCCCAATGGTGCTGGTGCAAAAGAAGGATGGCAGCACCAGGTTCCGTGTGGACTACAGGAAATTAAATAGTCACACAGAGTCAGATGCTTACCCCATGCCTAGGTCAGATGAAGCCCTAGAGCAGCTGGGTGGGGCTAAGTATCTTACCACCATTGATCTTACCAAGGGTTACTGGCAGGTGCCTTGACTGCCAGTGCCAGAGAGAGGGAGAGATCAGCCTTTGTGATTCCTTTCAGCTTGTATGAGTTCACAAAGATGCCATCTTAAATCAAGATGATAGAAAGAATTTTCTGGTCCAGACATCCTGTCTCCAAGCTTGAGATCAGACTGTCATACAATGCTTGATGTATCAGCTTTCTTTCAGCAGAGTCCACTATGGTTACATTTTTGAAGCTCAGTACAACATATAGTTTAATCATAACATATAGTTCTCTTTACATTTGTAGAACCAGACCTGTGGATTCTATTAATATTTACAACTGACATAGAATTATGTACAAAATTCTATCTAGCTAGGCTAGCAGCCTTCACATAAGTGTCAGATTTTAGACTGTTATCAATGATGACACCTAGTTGCTTAGTTTGTATACTTGGTTCAATTACTGTATTATTGGAAGAGATGATTCTAAAAATCTGATTTCGGCTGTTGATTTTGTTGTGATTCTTTTAGAATAGCATTAATTTTGTTTTGTTGGAGTTTAATATGAGTTGAAGGCTGTGAAGGTAGGATTTGATGGCAGGGAAGGATTTTTGGTTGGTTTCTTATAGCTGAGGTAGGGAGGGTACAGAGCAGATAATAGTGGAGTCTTCTGCATATTGGATGAGGGTGGCAAGACTGATGGTAGAGTGAAGTTTGTTTGTAAAGACAGAAAATAGAAGTGGGCCTAATATAGATCCTTGTGGGACACTGACAGTGACTGGTCACATAGAGGAGAGATCTTTTTGCCACTTCCCGTTGTTTGCCATGGTTACTTTTAGAAGGAATTTGTTTGAGAATCTTAGGATCTGCTATTAGTCTGGATTTGTACTATGTTTTGGAGAGCTGGACATTTATTATACTGGTAAATGACAGAATGGCATATAGTAATTTGTTTGAAGGCTAAGAGACTGGGTAGCTCTAGCCATTTTAGTGATGTAGAGCTACATATACAATGATGCGTTCTGTTAGGAAGATTAGTGGTGAATTTGGTGATTTTATGGTAACAAGCCTCTAGCTACTTTAGGTCTGCTTTTCTAAGATTAGTGACTATTCGGTTGGCATAAATTATACTGCAGTGGTGGTGCTGCGGTAGCGTTGTCGCCTCACAGTAAGACGTTGTCCTGTTCGATTCTCAGCTAGAGTGTCTTCTGTGTGGAGACATGCATGAATGGGTCTACCTTCGTTGAAAGTTGTGCATCAGAGCTGGCAACCCAGCACGTACAAATCTACTGCCAATCATTAGCGGACCGGAGTTCCGCTGTGGCGACCCCTAAAAGCCGAAAGACACAACGACAACAAGGTGTGTCCTGGAGATTGCTTGTCTAGAAGAGTTGGTTAGGTGAGGTCTGAGTCTGTAGAAGGAATCTAATTCGATGTGTACTTTTTTAATAATTTGACCGAGATGAGTGCTGGGGTGCCTTCTGTGTGGAGTCTGCATGTCCTCCCTGTGGTCGTGTGGGTTTCCTCCAGGTGCTCCGGTTTCCTTCCACATCCCAAAGACATGCAGTAGGTGGATTGAACACTCTAAATTGGCCCTAGGTATGAGTGCGCGTGTGTGTGTGTGTGTGTGTGTGTGTGTGCCTTCTGTGGAAGGTTGGGCGCTGGGCTGGCAACTCAACACTGTAAAACTCCACTGCCAATCATAAGCGGACAGGTGATCCGCTGTGGCGACCCCTAACCGGGAAAAAGCCGAAAGAAGAAGAAGAAGAAGAAGAATGATGACACCTAGTAGCTTAGTTTGTGTAGGTTAGTTTGATTACTGTGTTATTGGAAGAGATGATTCTAAAAAGCTGATTTTGGTTGTTGATTTTGTTGTAATTGTTTTGGAAAAACACTCATTTGGTTTTCTTGGGGTTTAGTATGAGTTGAAGGTTGTGAAAGTAGGATTCAATGGTAGAGAATGATTTTTGGGTGGCTTTTTGCAGCTGAGGAAGGGAGTTTGCAGAGCAGATAATAGTGGAGTCATTTGCATATTGGATAAGGGTGGCAAGATTGGTGGTAGAGTGAAGTTTGCATATAAAGACAGAACATAGAAGTGGGACTAATATAGATCCTTGTGGCACACCAACAGTGACTGGTTACAGACAGGAGAGATTTTTGCCACTTAGCCTGTTGGTAGTTGGAGAGATAGCTGTAGAACCAGGAACAGATTTCCTGTGATAAGTTGAGGGAGGCAAGCTCATATAAGAGTTTTTGGTGGGATACTGTGTCCAAAGCTTTGGACATATCCAGAAAGAAAGAAGAGATATGTTTTCCTTCATTTCTGAGTTTGTTTATGGTATTAGTAAAGCATAGAAGTGCAGTTGTGGTGCTGTGATTGGGACAGAAGCCATGTTGAGAGTTGGCTAGCAGGTTATTTGTAAGTAGATGGTCAAGTAGTTGAGCATGGACACATTTTTCTAAAATTTTTGAAAGAGGTGACAGGATGGAAAGTGGCATAAATTTAAAGAGTTCTACGGAGGATGCACCTTTATGTAGAGGGATTGCACATTAAATTTTCCAGATTTTTGGGATGTATTGCTCAGTGATGGATCTGTTGATTAATGTTGAAATGGGGTAGCAGATTACATCAGCTGCCAGTCTGAGGATTTCATTTGGCAGCTGATCAGCGTTAATGATGTTGGTTTTAGTTTGTTTAACAATTTTTTATCTTGTCTGTCTGGACTGGTTTTAGAAGGAGAGAGGTACTGGTAGTATTAGTTGCTGGTGGGATGACAAGAGGGATATTTTGGTTGCCCTTTATGAGTGAGAGAGAACTGTTAGTGAAGAAAGAGTTGAATTGGGTAGCTAAACTTTCTTTTGAGTTTGAAGTATTGGGGGTTGAGGTTTTGGTTTGTCCTGGATGTAGAAGTTGTTTAATGGTGACCCAAAAATTTTTTGGAGTTTTTAAATTGTTTTTGATTTGTTTTCTGTGTTCATTCCTTAAGTGGCGATAGTTATCTTAGGGTGCTTTATTTTTGTCTGGTTGGTAAAGGCACCACAGTTTGTCTCTTTATTTCATTAGGTGTCTGGTTTCTTTAGTGAGCCATGGGCAGTGGTTAGCTTTAGTTCTTACATTCCTGATGGAGGCCAGGATGTTGAGAATCTCAAGGAATTTGTTGTTGAGGTATTCAATGGCTGAGTCTAAAGGGAGATACTTTAGAAGGAACCAGTTACAGTTTTGGAGGAGTTCTTTGAAAGTAGGTATAAAAAAATTTGTTTTGTTACGTACTAGATTATAGTTTGTGTTTTTGGTATGATTGTTACAGTATCTCAATATGAAGGTTGGCAGGTGGTCACTTAGGCTGTCTGGGAGACAGTCTGAGTGATAGATTAGTGAGGGTTTGTTGGTTAGAGTTCAGTCGAGCGTATTTTTCTTGTTACTGTGTTTGTCCACCCTAGTTGATATGTTTATCATCTGAGTGTAACCATACATGTTTAGGTGTTTAGATGAGTTATCTGAGGAACAAGTTTTTTAATCAGTGTTGAAATTGCCTGCTATTATTGTTTCTTGGCTAAGTGTTTTGTATGTCCAGAATAGTAAGTTTTCAATTCTGGAGGATTTATTGCTGGGTATGATGTATACTAATAGTATGACTATATATTTATTGTGGTTGTTTTCTGGGCAGGAGGCCAGCAGTTCAGTATTATTCAGATCTGGTGGGTTTACTTGTAATAAACCTAGTTTTAGTGTGTTTTTATACATTATAGCAATTCCACCACCTCTCCATTTTTTTCTCCATTGTTTCTCCTGAATTAGTAAATGTACTTTTCTTCAAAGTTAAGTTTACCACTATTTTGTGTCTTGCTATATGCTTATATTTGGTCAACCTACACTAACCCGTAATTTGTATATAGTTCTAATGTTGTGCAAAAATGAAAAGTGAGAAAACTGGTGTGCACCCCCAGCTTGGACAGAAAAAGATAAAGTGGTTCAAAGTAACCAAGATGAAAAGAAATCTCAATAAAATGCTCAAACAAGCTATAGTTATAAGAAAGTCGGCTAGCCCACTTACTCATTGATATGTTATTATAACATTATGTTATTTTGCAGCCTACAGCAGGGCTAGCCCCCTGGTTTTGTGAACATTGACTCTAGATAATGGTCACTGATGTGACACCTTGACCCCATGTGAAAAAATAGGAAAGGGAGTTAAGGATGTATGTTCTGCAGCATGAAATCCCAGGCATCTAACCCGCACATCTAGTAATTCCACCTTTGCTGATACCTGCAGAAGCCATGCTATTAAATCTTCACAAAATTATTAAAAATATCAAAAATGTAGATAGGTCTGGAAGAAGCTTGGAATCTGTATAAGTGTATCCCTAACATATAAACTGTAATAAGTATAAAATGGCCAGATTGGCTTTTAGTAGGTGTTTGCATTTTAAATGTTTATCCTTTTAACCAGGTTAGTTCTACGAGGCTTGGAGGGAATGCAAGGTGGTAGTTATACTGCTAGGGGAAATTTGCCCAAGGCATCAGGGAACTGTTTCCTCTACCTGAGCTACCACCACCTCAATCAGATGGGATGTTAATTTAACATCTCATCTAAAGGAAGACACCCAGGAGCACAACCTCCTCCCCACCATTCTGCACTGCACTGTCACTGGGGAACTGGGGAGCTTCTACATTTACCTGAGCTACCATCAGCTCAGGCCAGTTGGCCCTCTATTTAACATCTCATCCAATGGACAACACACTCAAGAGTACAGCAGCTAGTGTTAGAAATCTGTCTATATGGCATGGGACTAGAACCCACAGCCTTATCTCACCAAAGGCAAGTGTGCTGTCTATAGCACCATTGAAACCATGGTCTATATATGAAAGAACTAATAATAAATCTTTTCAAACATTTAACACAATTTAAAAAGATAGACAATGGTCCCAATATAAGAGTTAACAAATCGCTGGTTTTAGAGCTAATGCAAGTACTTTGATTATTATGTTCCCTAACAAGACTCCACATTTAGCTTCTTAGTTTGATACAGGATTCTGGTGTAGTCCTTACTTTGAGGAATATAGAAGAAGCTTTAGTTTTGTAAAACAATCTACAGATGCTTGCCACTATGGTATAAATGGTTACTTTCTGGCTAAGATTTCTGCTACTAACTCAGGGCGCTTGTTGTACTTATTTCAGTTATATCCCAATCAGATAAAAGGAAGTAATAGTGGTCCCAAGTCCATAGAATGGTGATTCATCTTCTCTAGGTAACTATAGACCTACTAACCTTACATGCATCTTAGACAAGTGAAAGATCTTTTGATGGAGAAAATAATTTAGATGGATTTACTCTATTTAGGTATTGCTTAGCTAACTTATGGGATTTTATCAGTATGTTTGGGAGGTTGTGGATGCTGGACTTCAAGGGGATGCAGGTCACCTTGAATCTGCAAAGACATATGATGCTGTTTCTTATAGTGGGATTTTAAACCTTTTGGCTAAATAAAAGGTGAATGGATTTATCAGAAGGTGGACAGCTAATTGGCTTGCTAATATGAAGTGCACAATTAGAATTGGGGACTGCTATTATGACCTTATTAGTATAAATGTGGGTGTTGCCTAGGGGCAGTACTTGGCCTGGTTCTTATTTCTTATCCTGATTTTGTTAGCGTAAATGTGGGTTTCCCCAGATGTTGCTACTTGGCCCAGTTCTTATTTCTGTTTTCATGTCTGTTTTTCCTCTTGCTGATAAAATAGGTATCAGCAAATCTGCTGATGATATGAAAGTAGGGGCTGTGGTTTCTAATGTGAATAACCAACAGATCGTTCTGAAACTGTTAGTCGTGTTTGATTCCTGGGCAGGTTATTGGAACATGAACTTTAATGCTACTAAACCAAAAGTTGTGCATTTCAATAGGAATAACTTGTACTAACCATGTTCTATTAATAATGCTGTATTGGAAAATGTGGATATGGTTAGAGACCTGACACTGTACAATATTGTTTTTCTTTCTACCTCAATCATGTTATTAGAAAATGTTACATGGAGTGAAAACTTATAATAATCCCCTGGGTTCATTAAACTCTGTGCAGGATAAGTGCTATTCCTGCATGGAACGAATCGTGCCCATGTAGAATAGCAGCGCAACTTGCATATTCATGAAGGTGTGCTGCTGTATTCCCTACAGACACGATCTGTGTACGAGCGCAGGGGGTGTGTCCGAGCGAGTGCAGGGACACTAAACATGCCCCTTGCACTCAGAAAGTGACATATGGTACTTTCTAAGCCATACTGGCATAATATTAGAGCCTTGCTCTAGTATTATCCCAGTATTTCTGCGGACACTGAAATGTAAAATTGATCATATCAGTGTCCATGGACACTGAAATGAAAACGGCAAGAGCAAAGTAATACAGGGTGTGTGTCACAGCTTCTTTGACACACCCCCTGGATTGCTAAAGTGCAAAAGCAGGAAATGTGTTCAAATGCACACATAACAGGTGATAAATCCCCCAAAAGTGAAAATGCACAAGCACAGCCCCACCAACACACATAAAGTTGATAGAGAAACATGTCATGCATCAGCATGAAACACACATAGAAGCCTGAAAGCCCAATTAATGCCAGTATGTCATGAATACAGCCCCAAGTAGTTGTCAGAACACCAAAATACACACTCATATAACCTATAAATATAATAATAATATATACTCATTTGTAATACCCTAAGGAATGTGTAAGTGTAGCTAAGTGGGTGTGTACACTGTGGCTGTCTCTTTAGCATTGCTTAAACATTCCACAGGAGCTAAATGAAAAGGGACAGGTGAAATTTTCAAGCCAGCATAGTGTAGTGGTTAGAGTTGCAGCTTCAAATGCAAATATTCACAGTTGAATCCCAAGACAGGCAACTTATTTTCCCATGTGAAAGCAGTGTTAAAATTATTTTAGTAAACTTAAATTATGTAGCAACTATTTTTAGTCAACCAGGGTTGTAGCAGTTACAAAAGTGAGATGTCAGTGTAGAAAAGATGTGAAACCCCCATGTAAACACACGTACCCCATACAGTATAGTCACACAGAAATATAATGTAATGAAAGCACATAGGGGGATGTCATGGAAGGTAAACGTAAAATCATAATGTGTATGTAAATATTATATTATATTATATTATATTATATTATATTATATTATATTATATTATATTATATTATATTATATTATATTATATTATACAATGACTGCCCATTAACATACAAAAACGAGCACGCTAATTGGCCAGCTCAACCAGAGTGCCCGTTGTAAATCTGAGAGTATACTAATGGAAAAAGGTCCGGTTGCCTGGACTTTTTTCATTTGTATATCTCCTGTTATTTTTTTTTTAGAACAAAGAAAAACACTATGCAGGGAAGTGTAGGACCAGAATATAGTAGCAGCAAACAGGTAACAAAACAAGAAAACGGTCATAAGATGTATGGCAGTAAAATCATGTAATTTATTTTTCAAAACTAGGTAAGCACTTTCACCACCATCCCGGTGGCTTCCTCAGACCATAAACAATAATAATAAAACAATGCATTAAATACATTACTAGTTACTCACATTTACTGCTTCCCATTAAACAATTTGATTAAATTAATTTCACCTTTCACATTAAGCTTCACATCCTCATCCCCTAGTATACTAGGCGCATGTCCCATTTTAAACCTGACGTCATGCAGTAAACAGAAATGATAGCTTAAAGGGAAACTCAACGAGAAATAACATTCACTAAAAACTCATTCATAAAATACATTCTACAATAAAAATCATAAAATACATTTACAACTAACTCATTTACCAGATAATATATGTATATAAAACATATATATATATATATATATATATATATATATATATATATATATATATATATATATATATATATATATATATATATATATATATATATATATCTATATCTATATATATATATATATATATATATATATATATATATATATATATATATACATATATTTTAATTCATGATGTTTAGTATATAAGAGCAACTAATATGCACTATTTGGATCGGGCAAACACAGCTTTTATAAACCCCTATCGCTCTATACACTTATATAAAAATGTATTCAAAGAATACTTTTGCATTAATTAACATCTAACTCCCCAGGCATCCAGAACAGGCTTAACTGAAACTTTCCCATTAAGGGCGAAGCCCTTCTCTGTTCTAAATTGGAGGATCCACCTGAGCTCATTATTCTCCACCTTATTCCTGATCTTCCCCTTCCTATCTCTAGGACTCACTTTATCAGTCACCATAAATAAAAACTCATGCACCCCATTATTAGCCAGATCATATCTAATAGGGCACTAACTGAATCCTTAGCTCTGAAGCTACTGACATGCTCTCTAATTCTGTCCCTTAGCATACGAGTCGTCATCCCTATATAGAAATATTGGCAGCATTCACACTGAGCCAAATACACAACATGTTTGGATGTACAATCTGCTGCAACCTTAAAATCATATACTTTACCTGTACGTGTGAATCTATTACTACATTTATATAACTACACCAATTACAGTTTTCACATGGACGTGTCCCCCAAAATATGTCCATTGGATCACTTTTAGGATAGCATAACATCCCTTTCAAATTCTTCCGATTCCTATACTGGAAACTCGGTGTATCTGTATCACCCACCACTTTTCTAACCTTATCATCTGTCAATAAGATGGGCCAATGTTTTTCCAAAACTATCTTTACTTTCCCAATGTCACTAGTATACGATCTCAAGACATCAACTGTTCCCTTTGCTGTTACCCCTTCTTCATATCTCAACTCATTATCGGTCATAGCTGAATAATATGGCCTTGCTCTATCTGTCCTCAATCTAGTAACTTCATCAAGGGTACAAACTATTTCCCTCTCCTTATAACCTTGATACCTTAAGTCATGCTTCAGAATCTTCATTCCTTCCTCATATGCCCCTCTTTACTCAACCTAGACACATGCATCCCCTGACCTTTCACAACATTCCAAAAGGTTTTTCTAGGATGCATGCTAGTCCTATGAAGGAGCGTGTTCCTATAACACTCCTTCCTACATAGTCTAGTGTCCAATCTCCCTTCTATAGATATCTCCACATGTACATCCAAATAATCTATCTGTGTGCTAGATGACCTCATGGTAAACTTAAGAAAAATGGTGGTACCATGCAACTGCTCAACAAACAAGTCGAGCTCTATATGTGTGCCAACCGATAAAGTAAAAAATATCATCCACAAAGCGACGATAGTATTTCACACATCTCAAATATAAATCCA
Organism: Protopterus annectens; assembly: GCF_019279795.1. Lineage (NCBI taxonomy): Eukaryota > Metazoa > Chordata > Ceratodontiformes > Protopteridae > Protopterus > Protopterus annectens. The sequence goes on along the minus strand of NC_056733.1, from coordinate 1,290,828,987 downwards.
TCTTAAACACCACATCTACCTCCCATTGCAACATTACTGTGTCGGCATAGCTATTAGCACAACTAGTGCCATTAGCTACGCCCTCACGTTGAAGAGAAAGAGAAACTATGTGGCAGCTCAGGTTAGGGGCTGACAAAAAAACTGGTATTAATGACTCAGTGAATATTAAATGTTTTCTGAAGAATAGAAGACTGAAGATTTTAAAATGAACTGTCTATGTTATGTTATTAGATGTGTGCCTTTAAATGACTGTATTCCTTTTGCTAGTGCACTTTAAGTAATTGATTGTTTTATTAGGTAATTATTTTGATTTGCTATATAAGGGGATGCTGTTGTGTACATTTTATTTCATTCTGAAGAAGTCTTTTGAGATGAAAGTGATATTAAACTGTGGTTTTTGCTAATTGTTGGTGGTTTCCTTCATTGTTCTGTCAGACTGGTGGTTTGGTTTTTATTCGTTTTTACTGCTGCTTCATCCTTGGGACTGTTGTTTTTCCTAGTACATCAGAAATGTCACAGGATACTGGAAAACCACAGAAGGGCAGCACTGAGGCATTATACAATGACATTATTTAAGAAAGGTAAGTATTGCTTTTCTTAAATAATGTCATTGTATAATAGCAATAACCCATGGCTGGATGCTGGCAATGCTGGATCTACCCATAGCTGTCTTTGTTTGGTCACTCGGGCTTCATCCTCGTGACCAAATCACACCAACTGTGAGTAAATCCAGCATTACTCACACCCATCTGTGGGTTATTGCTTAAATATAGCATTATAAATATAATATGCTTAAACGTGCCTTAATCAGTCTGTATCCATCAGACCTTGTTCTGCCCAGCAGCAAATAGTCAACCCTGCCAAGTCTCGCACCTGGGATGCTGTCCTCTACAATCCCAGCAAAACGGCATCACACCATGTGAGCTGTGAGGATTTGCAGTGTTTTAGCAAACATATCCAGCATTCAGGTCATTTAACATTAAAAAAAAAAAAAACAGCAGTCCCAAGTGTTGGGCCCATGACCCTGAACACTACAGTCAGATGAATATACCACTTAGCCATCTGACATGTAAGAACTAATGCTGCTTTTTCAAACATATCATGCAATAGAGGCATACTACATTAGGGAGAAAGCTTTGTGGAACATTTTGTGTGTTGTATATAGACATACACACATACACACACACACACACACACACACACACACACATATATATATATATATATATATATATATATATATATGTCTGATGAAACATATATGAAACATATATGTGAAAAGGTAGAGTCATAATATAGATATACATATATAAAAATATAAAGGAAGGAAGATTAAAAAAAAAATATATATATATATATATATATATATATATATATATATATATATATATATATATATATATATATATATATATATATATATATAACATGCAGTGCAGTTATACCTCAGAACCATTCCTCTCAAACTGTTAGTGCAAGGAACCTGTACAGAGGCTGTAAAAGGGGGGGGGGGGGCTACATATACGGACATATCTCAAACATCGCTGTTACAAATGAAGAGATGTGTTACAGCAACAATGTGTGTTTCAGCAGACAATTACTGAAGGATATGAGGATGGAAACTGAAATGTTATGTCATTATTTACTGACATAAATCCTTGGATCATTACTGTGGTTTACCAGAAAAATAAAAATACATTGTGGAACTGAACCAAAGTATGGGCCATACATCTGGACATTCTTTGAAAATCTGGCAGTGGAGAGGCATGCTCAGAACCCCCTTAGTGCAATGAAACTGGACCAAGCCTGACAAAGTGGGGGACAAAGGACTGAAAATAGGGACATGTCCAAAATACATCAGTAGATAAGCTGAGAAAGTTCATGTAGTAACAGTGTATGTCCTAACATCTATCGGCTGAAATATCACAATTCCTGGACTCAATTGCTTTTCATTAGTTACTGACCTCAATCCCATCATCATCCCATCGATGTGTCATGCATACATAACAGTCATGGGGACCAGACCAAAGATATCGGCCAGACAACTGGACATCCTACGAATATGTGGACATACAACATCAGGGAAACTACTGAGCAATGTCCAAACTACAATCAGACTGACATAACACTACCCCAGTCCAGCTCTGAGGCTGTACACATGCATTAGCAAATATAACAGGCACTACAGGGATGTAACACTAGTGGAAAACAGACACTAGTGTGAAAGTGCATACCCCCAAAGAAGTGTACCACAGTCACAGTGACATACCGGTAAGCAAACTGAACACTACAGTATAATGACTGTGTGAGCAACAAAATCCAGTTTGCCACCCGCATATTACCCCTGCATATACTGTCCCAAGTTACAGTGTAGTGGGAATTCTGAGGTGTTATGGGACATATCACGGTCTGCATGTACAAACATATACAGGTGATATGGAACCAGAAACTGGAGCACTATGCACAGTCAGATAGAAAGGGCCCATGACACTCACACGTACCCACTCCCTAAATAACATGTACACACTACACTGCTACACAGTCTTGACAGTCTTTTAATAATGGGCAAATATACACAGACCTCTCAGATGTACAGTTTCCCACAGAATGTAGAGGCACAGGACTCATATCTATGGACAGTTCCTGGTTGCATATCTGGGGGTCTATGACATCACTGGGATGGTAGCACAAATGAATGCAATAAATAATGTTACTACATACCTTTGAGCCTCTTTATTTATTTATTTTTATTTTATTTTACATTTGTTGACCGGGCTAGTCCAGCTGGATAATTTCCATTTTCAGTGGAGGCCCGGGGAGAAAAGCTCCATCGATTAAAATAAGGTTATAGAGATTAAACAAATACAAATACAATAAATGTGAGAAACTGAAACAATGGGTAACAATGAATACATATTAGTTTAGATAAAGTAATACAAAACATAATTTACTGTCTACATACTATTGTGTGAGAATAGTGTAATTACTCATTTTAAAATGTCTAACAGACAAAAAAAATTTTTTTTTTTTTTTTTTTTTTTTTTTTTTGAGAGCAATAGAAATAGTACAGTCATACAGTTGTAATGTCATTTGTGTTGACAGAGAAAGATAGTTTTGAGATAAGAAATTCTGATAGTAAAAAGTATAAAATAGATTAGTCAGGGTTGGTACAAGAGCAAAGCCAGAAGTTGGTCAGATGTAAAAAAAGTTGTTTTTTAAAAAGATGTAAGGAGCCAAGAGCAGTAATGTGTGAGGAGGTTATTCCATATTTTGCCTACAGAGTTGGAGAAAAGGCAGTTACCTGCAGAATTTGTGATCCTGGTTGTGTTGACTTGTAGTTTTTCGGCGGAGCGCAGTTGTTTCAAGTTATTATAGCCGGTCAAGAGGTTACTAAGAGCAGGTGTCTTGGATGGTTGATATAGAATGTTATGTGTGACTACTAGTTGTTGATAGATAAGTTTATTAGGAAATTCCAACCAGTGTAACTGTTTTAGGTTTATACAGTGGTGTGTTCTATACTGAGATGCTGTGGCAAAACGTGCTATGTTGTGGTAGGATGTAGACAGTTTCCTAAGGTTGCTTTTAGAAAGGTTAGTGTAAATGGAGGAAGCATACAGAAGGGTAGAGATAAGATGTGATTGTGCTAAGGTGATCCGTGCTTCTGGAGTAAGGAAGGGTTTAATTCTATACAGTGAACCGATCTTTTTATTAACTGCTTTTATAGTGTTATTAATGTGATAATCATAGCTGAGATTATTATCAATAGTGACACCAAGCAGTTTGGTAGTGGAGTCAGGGGAGATGAGGGAGTTGTCACTTGCAGTAATAGTAAAATTTAGTTGAGAAGATTTGTGGGTAGGTGAGAATAGTAACAGTTTTGTTTTTTTGGGGTTAAGTAGTAGACATCTTTTTGAGAACCACTTTTCGACGGTAGAAAAGGTAGATTGTGTCAGTGACTGGAGTTCAGATTGAGTGGAGGCTGTGCAAATAATGGTGGAATCATCTGCATATTGTATACAGGTAGTGTTATGGATAAATGACTGAAGATCATTGATAAAGATAGTGAATAGGAGTGGGCCTAGTATAGATCCTTGAGGTACTCCTAGAGAGATGGGTAGTAGAGCAGATAGCGAGTTTTTCCATAGTACTGCTTGTTGTCGGTTTTCAAGATAGGATGAGAACCAGGTTAAGGAAGAGAAATCTAAGGCAAGGGATTTTAATATGTGAAGAAGAAGTGTATGGTTGACCATGTCGAAAGCTTTAGACAGGTCTAGAAAAAGAGAAGAGGTTAGTTTGTTGCTGTTACGGTTACAGTTGATGGTGTTGGTAAAGGAAAGTAGTGCAGTAGTAGTACTATGTGAAGGTCTAAATCCATGTTGAGTGTTAGCTAGTAGATTGTTTTGAAGGAGATGGTTAAGTAGTTGTTTATGTATACATTTTTCCATGATTTTAGCTAGTGGAGATAATAGTGCTATAGGGCGATAGTTAGAAAGGTCAGTGGATTTGCCTCCTTTATGTAAGGGTATTATATGTGATATCTTCCATATAGTTGGAAAAGTACTTTCTTTTATGGATCTATTTATTAGGATAGATACAGGGTAGGCAATAGATTTAGCTGCTATTTGAAGGAATTCAGCAGGAAGTTTGTCTGCTGAGGGGGTAGTGGGTTTCAGTTTTTGTAGGAGAGATTGAATGTATGAGGTGGATATAGGTTGAAGTTGGAGGGGAAGAAGGGAATTATTTAAGTTACTTGAGAGTAGTCATGAAGCATCCGGAGATAAGTGGTTAGCTAGACTTTGTATGGAAGTAGTAAAGAAGGTATTGAAGTTGTTAGCTATTAACGAGGGATTTTCAGGGTCTAAGTCCTGTGGGTTTGGTGTAACTACTTTGCCTGGGGTGAGTAGATTAGTGATAGTAGACCAGAACTTTTTCGGTTCATTTTGGTGGATTGCTGAAGTTGGAGGTAATAATTCTTTTTATCGGAGAGGATGGATTTTTTATTATTTCTAAGCTCTCTAAAGGTTTCATGATCTGTTGGGTTTCTAGAGGAACGCCATTTTTCCAAGACTTATTTCTCAGTTTGATTTTTGTTTAGTGTTAGTAGTTAGCCAGGGTGCTGTTTTGGTCTTTGTTCTAATGGTACGACTTGGGGCATGTAGATTTAAGATTGCTAGGAATGCTGAGTTGAAATGTTCAACAGCATTGTTAAGTGAGAGGTGTTTTAGTGGGGTCCAGTTGTAATGTGAAAGTTCTGTTTGGAACAGTTCAGGATTAAATTGTTTTTTTGAATATAATGTTCTCTGAGAGGTAGGTAAGTTTAGATTAGTCTTAGTCCTAATGACATAGGTGAGGGAGTGGTCACTAAGGTCATCAGGAAGGATGCCAGTTTGGTAGGTTTGAAGGGGAGAGTTGGTAAGAATCCAGTCTAGGGTGGTTTCTTTTTTGTTCTTAGTATTTATTCTAGTGGGACTATCAATTAGTTGTTTGAAACCATAAAGGTTTATATGGGAAGTAGGGGCAGTATTGTTACAAGATTTCCAATCAATGTTAAAGTCCCCAAGGACTAGTGTTTCTTGGGGGAGGGTATTAGAGAGTTGTTCAAGAAGTTGTTCTAAAGTAGGGATGTTATTTCCAGGGGGGAGGTATACACAGATGATGTTTATTGCTTTAGTCATATTAATTTGAATTTTAGAGCAGATTATTTCAGCATTATTTGTTTGGGTTAGGGTAAGGTCAAGAAGAGAAAGCTTCAGGTTTGTTTTATATATAATAGCTACTCCACCTCCTCCCTAGAGGTGCAGTCAAGTCTAATAATGTTGTATCCTGGTGGAATGATTTCAATGTCTTTAATTGAAGGTTTTAGCCATGTTTCTGATAAGCATAGAATGTCAAATTTGTGTACATCTAATAGGGCATGGAGTTGACTAAGTTTGTTACAGATGCTACGATATTGAGATGGGCCAAGGTTAGTAAGTTAAAGTGTGTAGTGGATGAAATAGAGATGGGTTTGATATGATTTCTGTGAGTTTTGCAGTAGTAGCTAGAGGGCCTGGGTTGGGGTGTATGTCACCATCTATTAGTAGATGGAGTAGTCTAAAATAGTTTTCAACTTTATATTTTAGGAGGCTGTCGAATATTTTCTTTGATGTAGTTTTGGTACTTTGTAGTGTAATAGCCTGTGGTATTTGGCAAATAGGTAGATAGATTGTGTGGGTGTGTGTATGAAGGTTGGAGTTGTGGAAGTAGCAGTTGTACTGGTATGTTTTGATGGAAGGGAGGGAGGCAGTTATGGAGTGTTCATAGGAGGTTAGGAAGTAAGTAGTGATGAGGGGGAATAATAGTAAGAAGGAGATAGCTAATTTCAACTGGGACTGGAAGATAGCTGTAGTCATGATAAATTAGTTGTAAGTTTGAGTGTGGTAGGATGGTATATTGTAGGTGGAGGTACTGTGAGGATTTGGGAGAGTTGGTAGTATTTCTTTTCTTTGGTGTGTTAGACAGAGGGGTGGGGCAGGTTATAATAGGTAAGTAGGAGTGGCTAATTATAAGGTGGTACACAGTGTGAGGATGTGTATGATTGGGTGTAAGAAGTTAGAGGTGTGTTTAGAGGCTAGATAAATGTAGGACCCCTGGGGATGGGTGGGAATTGGGGTAGGAGGGGAGTGAGCCAAGAGGGCTTAACTAAAGAAAAGAGAAGGAGGGGAAACAATCAGACATGGAGGTAAGTGAGGTCAGAAAGGTACAAGATAAAGGAAAAGTTATATAAAGGACCAGGAACCTCTAATAGAAGACAGGTAAAAGGGCTAAGTCAGTGGCAAAATATAGGGCGTAAAATACAGGAGAAAGAGAAGGTAAAATTGTAGAGGGAAAACAAGGGAAGGTAACAGGGTAAGTAAAGCAGTAAGAAGAGCGACCAAAGGAGAAACAGAGAGAATTCAACAGAGAGGAGTGAATTAGTCTTAAAAGGGGTTTAGGTAGAAGGTAAGAAGAGAAAAGGTGAAAAGAATCAGTGGAGAGTAGAGACTGCCATCTAGTGGCCAGAGCTGGTACTAAATCTGTAGAGAGTTTTCTACAGTAATGAGAACAGAAGAGGACAATAGAAATAGGTATTAAGAAGGAAGCTTTATAAAGAAGAATGTCGTATATAGGGGCTGCAGGGGTGTAGGAGGAGGCAGTGGAGTGTTTCAGTGGATGAAACTAGAGGGGAGGGGGATATGGCTGCTGGCAAAACCTAACATCTATTCTATTATACCTTGAGGTTTTAAATTAGATTAAAATATGCAAAATATCATAGGACACAAATATTAGGAGACATACAAAAAATATCCTGAGGCTCTTAGTCCAGTGGAGTTTGGTTACCCAGGTGAAGAATAACCCACACAGGCTGGATAGGTGAGTATAGGTGCTCCTTTGGGTCCAATAAGGTATGGTGGGAGTTGAAAGAAAAAATTATAATAGCTTTGAGCAGCTGAAGAGAGAGAAAAAATATTAAGGGGGGGGGGAGAAAGTTAGAGTTAGCAGAGGATTAAACAAAAATGTTTCAAAAGCAGAACAGTTTACACAGGATTAAACAACTCAGTCAGATAAAATCATCTACAACAAAACTATGCAACACATGTCCTAATAGTATGGCTAAGAAATACTGTCTAGCAATACTCTAAGCATTTGGAATAATAAAAAGACATACAGATAAACTTAAACCCACAAGGATGTCAATTATGTAAAAAACAGAAATAATCTGTAGTTATTTGGCACATCCGTTGGAGAAATTAAGTCAGCAACAAGTCAAGGAATCTGCTAGACTATCTCAGAAGGAACCAGGCATAAATTAACCATTAAGTTACCTCCCAACAGTCAGGGGACTATCCGGACCTAAATGTTTGAGAAAGTAAGCGCGATTAAAGGTGAAGGGCAGCGCTAATACTGCTAGTCTATCTCAGAAGGAACCAGGTATAAATTAACCATTAAGTTACCTCCCAGCAGTCAGGGGACTATCCGGACCTAAATGTATGAGAAAGTAAGAGAGGGGAGACTACTATGGCTCAGAACTAATTCAGGTGATCAGGAATATATTATTTCCTTTAGTGGAAGCAATACAGCAGGACTGCGGTCTGAGAAAGGGGTAGTCAGAGCGATGTGTTACAGCAAGCTAGTATAGTGCGCTGTAAAAACAAGGCTGGTAATTAAAACCAGTAAATAGAAAAAAAACAGGTTTCTTCTAAAAGCATATAAATGCGGTCATGTATTACAGCAAGCTAGTAAAGCGCAGATAAATGCGGTCATGTATTACAGCATGCTAGTTTAGTGCGCTGTAAAAAACGGGGCTGGTAATTAAAAACCGGTAAACAGGTTTCTTCAATAAGCAGATGAATGCGGTCATCAAATAAGCACTGAAAAATAGGCACTGTAAATGCGGGGCTGGTAATTAAAACCGGTAAATAGTAAAAACAGGTCTCTTCAAAAAGCAGATGAATGCGGTCATCAAATAAGCACTGAAAAACCTTACACGCAGTGCATTATAGCAATAAAGACTATAATATGAAACCCACAGTTCTATACAGACCGGCCAACAATGTAAAAACATAAATCAACTGATAAGCACAAAGGTACCCATACACGAAATGCAAAAAAGGAATACAATATAAAAACAGATAACTTGCACAGTTAGATAGTCTAAGCAAATATAGAAACAGATAACTTACAAAGCTAGATAGTCCAAGACGCTAGGGATTGCTCAGCAGCCACGCGGAGAGCAGGGGGATTAAAAATGGCGACCCTAGCAAGGTAGTCCTATATGAAAGTTCAGGTAAGGATGAGGTAAGCTAGTGGGAGGGGCAAAAGATATATAGGAAAGAAGCACAGTCCGGAAGTTAAGGAATAAGCGGGAAAAAGAAACAGCTAAAGAAAAGAGAAGGAGGGGAAACAATCAGACATGGAGGTAAGTGAGGTCAGAAAGGTACAAGATAAAGGAAAAGTTATATAAAGGACCAGGAACCTCTAATAGAAGACAGGTAAAAGGGCTAAGTCAGTGGCGAAATATAGGGCGTAAAATACAGGAGAAAGAGAAGGTAAAATTGTAGAGGGAAAACAAGGGAAGGTAACAGGGTAAGTAAAGCAGTAAGAAGAGCGACCAAAGGAGAAACAGAGAGAATTCAACAGAGAGGAGTGAATTAGTCTTAAAAGGGGTTTAGGTAGAAGGTAAGAAGAGAAAAGGTGAAAAGAATCAGTGGAGAGTAGAGACTGCCATCTAGTGGCCAGAGCTGGTACTAAATCTGTAGAGAGTTTTCTACAGTAATGAGAACAGAAGAGGACAATAGAAATAGGTATTAAGAAGGAAGCTTTATAAAGAAGAATGTCGTATATAGGGGCTGCAGGGTGTAGGAGGAGGCAGTGGAGTGTTTCAGTGGATGAAACTAGAGGGGAGGGGCATATGGCTGCTGGCAAAACCTAACATCTATTCTATTATACCTTGAGGTTTTAAATTAGATTAAAATATGCAAAATATCATAGGACACAAATATTAGGAGACATACAAAAAATATCCTGAGGCTCTTAGTCCAGTGGAGTTTGGTTACCCAGGTGAAGAATAACCCACACAGGCTGGATAGGTGAGTATAGGTGCTCCTTTGGGTCCAATAAGGTATGGTGGGAGTTGAAAGAAAAATTATAATAGCTTTGAGCAGCTGAAGAGAGAAAAAATATTAAGGGGGGGGGGAGAAAGTTAGAGTTAGCAGAGGATTAAACAAAAATGTTTCAAAAGCAGATCAGTTTACACAGGATTAAACAACTCAGTCAGATAAAATCATCTACAACAAAACTATGCAACACATGTCCTAATAGTATGGCTAAGAAATACTGTCTAGCAATACTCTAAGCATTTGGAATAATAAAAAGACATACAGATAAACTTAAACCCACAAGGATGTCAATTATGTAAAAAACAGAAATAATCTGTAGTTATTTGGCACATCCGTTGGAGAAATTAAGTCAGCAAACAAGTCAAGGAATCTGCTAGACTATCTCAGAAGGAACCAGGCATAAATTAACCATTAAGTTACCTCCCAACAGTCAGGGGACTATCCGGACCTAAATGTTTGAGAAAGTAAGCGCGATTAAAGGTGAAGGGCAGCGCTAATACTGCTAGTCTATCTCAGAAGGAACCAGGCATAAATTAACCATTAAGTTACCTCCCAGCAGTCAGGGGACTATCCGGACCTAAATGTATGAGAAAGTAAGAGAGGGGAGACTACTATGGCTCAGAACTAATTCAGGTGATCAGGAATATATTATTTCCTTTAGTGGAAGCAATACAGCAGGACTGCGGTCTGAGAAAGGGGTAGTCAGAGCGATGTGTTACAGCAAGCTAGTATAGTGCGCTGTAAAAGCAAGGCTGGTAATTAAAACCAGTAAATAGAAAAAAAAAAACAGGTTTCTTCTAAAAGCATATAAATGCGGTCATGTATTACAGCAAGCTAGTAAAGCGCAGATAAATGCGGTCATGTATTACAGCATGCTAGTTTAGTGCGCTGTAAAAAACGGGGCTGGTAATTAAAAACCGGTAAACAGGTTTCTTCAATAAGCAGATGAATGCGGTCATCAAATAAGCACTGAAAAATAGGCACTGTAAATGCGGGGCTGGTAATTAAAACCGGTAAATAGTAAAAACAGGTCTCTTCAAAAAGCAGATGAATGCGGTCATCAAATAAGCACTGAAAATGCATTATAGCAATAAAGACTATAATATGAAACCCACAGTTCTATACAGACCGCCAACAATGTAAAACATAAATCAACTGATAAGCACAAAGGTACCCATACACGAAATGCAAAAGGAATACAATATAAAACAGATAACTTGCACAGTTAGATAGTCTAAGCAAATATAGAAACAGATAACTTACAAAGCTAGATAGTCCAAGACGCTAGGGATTGCTCAGCGAGAGCAGGGGATTAAAATGGCGACCCTAGCAAGGTAGTCCTATATGAAAGTTCAGGTAAGGATGAGGTAAGCTAGTGCAAAAGATATATAGGAAAGAAGCACAGTCCGGAAGTTAAGGAATAAGCGGGAAAAAGAAACAGCTAAAGAAAAGAGAAGGAGGGGAAACAATCAGACATGGAGGTAAGTGAGGTCAGAAAGGTACAAGATAAAGGAAAAGTTATATAAAGGACCAGGAACCTTAGAAGACAGGTAAAAGGGCTAAGTCAGTGGCGAAAGGGGCGAAAATACAGGAGAAAGAGAAGGTAAAATTGTAGAGGGAAAACAAGGGAAGGTAACAGGGTAAGTAAAGCAGTAAGAAGAGCGACCAAAGGAGAAACAGAGAGAATTCAACAGAGAGGAGTGAATTAGTCTTAAAAGGCGTTTAGGTAGAAGGTAAGAAGAGAAAAGGTGAAAAGAATCAGTGGAGAGTAGAGACTGCCATCTAGTGGCCAGAGCTGGTACTAAATCTGTAGAGAGTTTTCTACAGTAATGAGAACAGAAGAGGACAATAGAAATAGGTATTAAGAAGGAAGCTTTATAAAGAAAAATGTCGTATATAGGGGCTGCAGGGGTGTAGGAGGAGGCAGTGGAGTGTTTCAGTGGATGAAACTAGAGGGGAGGGGGATATGGCTGCTGGCAAAACCTAACATCTATTCTATTATACCTTGAGGTTTTAAATTAGATTAAAATATGCAAAATATCATAGGACACAAATATTAGGAGACATACAAAAAATATCCTGAGGCTCTTAGTCCAGTGGAGTTTGGTTACCCAGGTGAAGAATAACCCACACAGGCTGGATAGGTGAGTATAGGTGCTCCTTTGGGTCCAATAAGGTATGGTGGGAGTTGAAAGAAAAAATTATAATAGCTTTGAGCAGAAAAAATATCCTGAGGCTCTTAGTCCAGTGGAGTTTGGTTACCCAGGTGAAGAATAACCCACACAGGCTGGATAGGTGAGTATAGGTGCTCCTTTGGGTCCAATAAGGTATGGTGGGAGTTGAAAGAAAAATTATAATAGCTTTGAGCAGAAAAAATATCCTGAGGCTCTTAGTCCAGTGGAGTTTGGTTACCCAGGTGAAGAATAACCCACACAGGCTGGATAGGTGAGTATAGGTGCTCCTTTGGGTCCAATAAGGTATGGTGGGAGTTGAAAGAAAAAATTATAATAGCTTTGAGCAGAAAAAATATCCTGAGGCTCTTAGTCCAGTGGAGTTTGGTTACCCAGGTGAAGAATAACCCACACAGGCTGGATAGGTGAGTATAGGTGCTCAAAAAATATCCTGAGGCTCTTAGTCCAGTGGAGTTTGGTTACCCAGGTGAAGAATAACCCACACAGGCTGGATAGGTGAGTATAGGTGCTCCTTTGGGTCCAATAAGGTATGGTGGGAGTTGAAAGAAAAAAATTATAATAGCTTTGAGCAGAAAAAATATCCTGAGGCTCTTAGTCCAGTGGAGTTTGGTTACCCAGGTGAAGAATAACCCACACAGGCTGGATAGGTGAGTATAGGTGCTCCTTTGGGTCCAATAAGGTATGGTGGGAGTTGAAAGAAAAAAATTATAATAGCTTTGAGCAGAAAGCTAGATAGTCCAAGACGCTAGGGATTGCTCAGCAGCCACGCGGAGAGCAGGGGGATTATGTGTCATCTTAGTGCATGACATCTGGACAAAGCCTGACATAGTTGGGGGAGAGATGCTCAAACATAGGGGTATATTGGACATATTGCTGTCATAAATGTAGACAGTTGCTGGTGTTACTGGCTTTGTTGTAACATATCTTTTCTGAGGGATATGAAGTCAGTAACACCAGTGGATATTAACATTTACTGACTGCATTCCCCAGAGTATCCTACTGATTAGCCAAGAACAACAACTATCTGGTGAACAGACCAAACATATGAGCCACACATCTGGACAGTGTCTAGGCCTCTGGATAAGTATAGAGGTATGACCGTAGTGATGTAACAAAATGGAAATCCCCTGACAGCTGCCAAACATGTCACCCAGTACCATTTGAAGCACAGTAAGACCAACATGACACTCACCCACATCATCTCTGGACAATTACTCATGCATGTTCAAATATAGCATGCACTACAGGAATGGAATTGTAGTGAAAAGCAGGGAGTGGGGCCAAAATATCCACCCAAAAACATGTGCACCACAGTCACAGCAACATACTAGAACCCAAAATGAACTCTAGAGTAAAACAACTGTCTAAACAAACATATCCTGACTGCTAGTCACACACACTACACCAAAAAACCAAAGAGTTAGCGACTGTGGAAAAATTAAAAGAAGCTGCAAAGCCAGATAGATTTTTAGCGCTTTCTTTCACTTTATTGTCAACGTGAACTTCCTCAGAAAACCAGGATGCCTCCCACACTACACCAACATATACTGGCTCAATTCACAGTGTACTTGGAATTCTGAGGTGTTACAGGGCATTGCACAGTCAGCTCCTACAAACATACAGACCTGATAGACCACCAGCAGCTGTAACAGGTCTATATTATAACTTCAAAGATGTAAAACTTCGAATATTATAATATCTAACCCACTAAATTGATGGATGAAAACAGCAAAGCCCCAGAATATCGAAATCTTACCTAGGGCAACATTTTGGTGGGCCGTTCCATGGCTTTGCTATTTCCTCCACTATGGTGCAAGAGTTACGGAACTTAGGGTTAGGGTGTGGGTTAAGGTAAGTGGATAGTTAGTAATGCATGTATGGTGTAGTGTAGGGTTGGGTTTTGCTAACTGTATGTGTGTGGTTTATTTATTTTGGTGTGCTTGTGTTGTGTGTATGTTTCTCGGAACAGCAATTTTTTTCCCTGGGAAAAATTTGCTATTCTGAGTGTTCAGTGTTATCATTATTTGAAATTCCAAGTTCGAACTTATGGTGTTCGATATTTTGGAATTTTGAATATATGATATAGACCCGCTGTAACAGCATGCAGAGTCAGATAGGTAAAGGATGTATGGCACTCACATCTGCTACTCTCCATACCCAGCCCAACAAACATCTACACATAACACTGCTACACAAGCTTGCCAGTCTATTCACAATGGCCAGACATACATAACTGTCATATGTACAGATTGACACAGAATTACCAGGGTGTGGAACCCTAATCCTGGCCACCACTGCACACCATGGCCAGGAGTCTGGCAGGTCATTGGCATGGTAAGTAAAGTGCAGTTGCTAATTAATGGTATACCATACCTCTGCACCTCGTAGTGCAGGACATCTGGACAATGCATGACATACCTGTGGGGAAGGGGGCTGGAAAGAGAGACATATCACACATAATGGTGCTACAAACTGAAACAGAAGCTAGTGTTACATATGCTGTTGTAGCATAACATCCCTGAAGGATATGATGTCAGGAACACCAATGGATGTCACCAGTTACTGACTACAATCCTCACATTATCCTACCAACCCCACAAAAACAGATGTTGTTTGAGGAACAGACCAAGCATAAGATCCAAACATCTGGCCAGTCTGTGGACAACATGCTAGTGGAGAATTATGTCAGAAGCATATCACTGTCAGATGACAGGTCACCTAGTAAATGCATGTCCAGATGAACCCTGTCAATCTAGCAACCCTCCATGTCTATATCAGCACTAATGACATACAATCTGTACCCAATTCTGGAGCTTTGTCCCCCATGTTGTTGAGCTATCTCCACATGTCCTGTCCTGTGAGGTATTTCCACCTACTGTCTGTGAAGCTGTAGCCCCCACACCTCCGTAATGTTCCCCTCAAAGGCAAGGAAAATGAGCAAGGCCCACATGAAGGGTGTCCCATATGTTGGAAATAGCAACAGTGTCCAGGCCCTCACCACAATACTATGTGGGCACCTACATAGCTTTATGGCCTCAGCAATACCCGACAGGATAACATCAACCCCCTTGAGATAGGCTGAACACCTGTATTGGACAGCAGCAATACAAAACTACAATCATAGGTGGAAATAATAGCAGGATGGGCCAGGAAGGGACAGGTCACCTCATTTGAAGTCATATCACCTTGTTTTGCACAAGTAAATAAGGTCACAGGTGATGTACCCTAAGGCTATGAGTGCAAAATGGAGACATCCATCAAGATCAATCATTAGGCCTTCCAGACATGTGTCTACAATTCCAGAGTCAAGACACACATATCTACTCTGTAGTGGTGGTCAATAACACCACATACACATATGCCATGGATATAGGAAAACAACTGCAGACAGGTGAAGTGTAAACATCACCCCCTGTCCCCCCTAGGTATACATGTGCATGTATAGCACCTGCCCCCTCCCCTCATGATCAGGAAGCAGGTCTGTAATGCACTCTCAAAGGCAACACATAGAGGTCTCCATAGGCCTGATACCATTCCTGGCTGCATCCAACTTGAACACAAGCATGGGCTTTCAGACCCATTCTGCAGTGTAGTCAACCACAGCCTGAGCACTGCTGTCATCCCATCTGCACAGAGGACAGACAGAAAGTTGATAGAAAACAGGTTATATATTAGCATTAATGTTCACAAGGATACAAGTCTGAAACTGAAATGCATCCCATCATGTCATGATAGCAGTCTTCAATGACATGGCCAAAAACCTCAGTACTCTCCCTTTAATATAGTAATATAATATTAATATCAAATAGGCAAGAAATAAAAATATACAGCTCAAATCCACAAACCAAGATAGTGTAGTGGTCAGAGTCCCAGATTTGCATGCAGGCATACACAGTTCGACTAATACAACAGGCAATCCAAAATTACATGGGAAAGCAGTGTTAAAAGTGCTATGTTCATATTACAACATGTGGTAAGTTATTTTTGTCACCCAGGGTAGTGTAGCTGGTGTAACATGGATGTGTGCATGCATATAACATGTGAAAACACCCATGTGTAAACGGGGCCCATACAGTATAGTTACACCCCTTGCTACTGTAATGAAAGCACATACAGCCATGTCATGTAAGGGAAATCATATACACTTACTAAATGAAGTCATTAGTGTGGTATATTATGAGAATGAACTGTGAGCAATGGTTAGCAATGGTCAGCAGGTTTAACAACACATTTCTGTTGTCCTCACCCCTCTATCTGGGGTTTGAGTGCTCAAATTCACCTACAAATTCTGTGCAAATGCACAGCTGCTACTGTATAAGAAATGGACAGATATGAACCTTCCCTGCACCCGTCCTGCACATCTGTTGCTATCTGTCATATTGTTCTTCCCTCTGTGTGCCCCTTTTCCACCACTTTCCTATCACCCCTTTCTCTTTTCTTTTAAAGAATCAGTGTGGGTGTAAGAGCAACAAAATTACCAACCCTGCCAGGTCTTGAGAACAGGGCCCTAAAAATCCATAGTCAGTGCAATGTACCACAACACCATTTAAGCTGTAGGGATAACTGATGCTTTTTTAAACATATGCTCATTCAACAGAAGGGGAAAAGATTCCATAGAATCAGTCAGGTTTTGTATTTATACATATACACATGTATATATGTATGGAGATGCATATATAGGGACAAATATATCCATAATATAAATAGTGATATACATATACAATATACAGATATATATATGTACATAAAGAGAAACTATACAGATATAGAAAAACAAATATATATATATATATATATATATATATATATATATATATAGATGTTCCTATTGCTACATCGAATTTTCAATTGCTTGAATCACTAAAGGTCGACCTTTAATGATCGAACAAGTGAAACTTCGATTTCTTAAAAGTAAACATTAAAAAAAAAAAAAAGAAAAAGTAAAGGGTGTAGGCAGCACCCCTCACACCCCCGCTACTTAAATATACCAACTCTGAGATCACGCTACAGTGTAGGAAAGGGAAATCTTCCCTTTCTGCACTGTAGTACATTAAAGTGCAATCTCGGAGTTGGTATATTTAAGTAGAGGGGTGTGTTGGAGGTGCAGGGGGGCTTGCCCCCCCTGCTTTAACCCATCAGGGTGCACTTTCTTTCTTTTATTTTACTTTTTTAATTTCAAAGTTACGGAACTTCGATCCGATGGTGTTGTCCATATGGTATTCAAAGTTGCGTAACTTCGATTTTGTAACAGGTAACCCATATATATATATATATATATATATATATATATATATATATATACATATCTTTTTCCATATATCTATATCTATCTATCTATCTATCTCTCTATCTATCTGTCTATGTCTATCTATATCTTTATCTATATATATATCTATGTATATATATATATATATATATATATATATATATATATATATATATATATATATATATATATATATATCTATGTATATATATATATATATATATATGTTTACTATCAAAATTTCGAACCATACTCCGTCGACTGTACTATCGTCGAACACAGAAGTTCGAAAATGGTAATATTGATGTCAAAAAAACAATCTAGGAACGGGTTTTAACATGGGTCGAGGTAGGGGAGATGTTTATAGTTCGGAATAATACTGAACACCTACCTCGACCCATGTTAAAACCAGTTCCTAGATTATTTTTTTGACATCGATATTACCGTTTTTGAACTTCCGTGTTTGACAATAGTACAGTCGACGGAGTACGGTTTGAGATTTTGATGGTAAACCATATATATATATATATATATATATATATATATATATATATATATGCTCATAACATGTAGTGGAGTCATACCTTAGAACCATACCTACCAACCCCTTACTGCAAGAAATCTGGCCCAAGGCTTTCCAGATGGGGGGACAATGGGACCAAACTAGGGACATAAGTCAAATATCACTCTTCTAAATGTAGAATGTTGCCAGAGTGACAGGGTTTGTTTCAGCATACATGTTCTGAAGGATGCGAGTTCTGAAACTGAAATGTATGTCATCATTTACTGTCAGAAATCTTCAGATCCTCACAGTTATTTGCCAGAGATATGAAAAACATGCATCTGTGGAACAGACCATAAATATGAGGAATAAACCTGGACATATTGCAACAATCCAGACAGTCCTGAGGTAGGCTCAGAACCCTTAGTGCAATGAACTTGGCCCAGGCCTCACAAAGTGGGGGGAGAAAGCCATGGAAAAAGGGGCATATCTGGAATACTGGAGTAGATGAGCTGACACAGTTGCTGCAGTAACACCGTAATGTCTGTCCTAACATATATTGACTGAAATAGCACAAGTCCAACACTCGCTTACTTCCCACTAGTTAGTGACTGAAATCCTCACATCAGCCCACTTATGTGTCAGAAATAAATAACACTTATGGGGGCCAGGCATCACTGTATCCTACAAATATCTGGACATGATATCATATTACGGAAACTACACTCAGCTGCTAGGCATGTCACCAAGCACTGTCCAAACTGCAGTCAGACTGATACAACACTAACCCAAATCTGTTGGGGGGAATTACACATGTACTGAGAAATATATCAGGCACTACAGGGATGTCACAGCACTGAAAAACAAACACCAGTGTGAAAGTGCATACCCACAACCAATTCAACCACAGCCACAGTGACATACCAGTAAGCCAAAGGAATGGTACAGTATAAGGACTGTGTGAACAAAAACATCTCAACATGTTTGACACTCATACACTACCCCCACATATACTGGCCCAATTCACAGTGTAGTACGATGCCTGACTGTGGTAGGGGGCATGTCTTAGTCTGCCTCTACAAAAATATACAGCCGATAGATTACCAGAAACAAGAGCAGCATGCACAGGAAAATAGAAAAGAAGCCATAACACATACATCCACGCCCCTCCATACACAGGCCAAATAACACTGACACAACACAATGCTACACAATCTGGACAGTCTGTCAAAAATTGCCAGAAATACACAGACCTCTCAAATGTATAGAGTCACATTGAATATCCAAGCTTTCCCCTCATATTATTGCTCATATTTCCACATAACATGTCTGGCACTCTAATACATCACTGGGATAATGTCAGGAATGTAGCCACTAAATAATCATATATCATACCTATCAATCTCTTACTGCATGTCATCTGGACAAAGCCTGACATAATTGTGGAACAGAGGCCCAAAAACAGGGGCATATTTGAAATATTTCTGCTATAAACTGAGAATGTTGCTGTTGCAACTGAGTTAGTTGTAACATATCGTTTCTGAGGGATATGAGGTCAGAAACACAAACTGATGTTAGCAGTTACTGACTGCAATCCCCAGATAATGTTTCTGATTTTCCAAAGACAAAAGTGTCTGAGGAACACACCAAACATAGGAGTCCAAATTCTGACCATTCTGTGGATAGCCCTACAGGTGAGAGTTATGTCAAACACATAACACTGTCAGAGTTAAAATCACCCAGGAACTCCATGTCCACACAAACCCTATTAGACTAGCATTAATCCAAATGTATAACAGCAATACTTACATTCTATCCCTATGTCTGGAACATCCTCCTCCAGTCTGTTGGCTTGTCTCCACAGATCTGGTTGTAAGAAGTATTTCCAAATACCCTTTGTGATGCTGTTGTTCACACACCTCCATGAATGTCCCCTCACTGGCAAGGAAAAGGGCCAACACTCACATGACGTACTTAATGATAAGAGTGTGTTGCCATGCCATTGACTATATGAATAACAACACAGCTGTCCTGCATGCAATTATCAAGTGGGGACACCAATTGGTGCACAGGCTATCAGCTGCTCATGAGCATTACCTACAAAAGGCAAGCTGCTGCCTATGCAAAACAGATGTACACCATACATCCTTAACAGAGAGTGAAACAGCAAAAAGAAAAAGAAAAACCAAGCAGGACATAACCACCTACACTTGAATAAAACAAACAGGCATGTCAATCAAGTAAGCATGTAATGGATTGCAGTAGGGAGTATGTGAGAAGGGGAAATAGGAACTCTAACATATATGTCTCAGCAACACTTGCCCTACTGATATATTGCTGATCAGAACCTATGGCCATAGCATCTGGGTCTGTCTGCAGTGGCATAGATCATAGGTCAGATCCCTGAGTCACCCCAGGAAAGGATGGCTCACATATGACTATTACTGCAGTGTGTGTTGAACAATACTGACTGTGACAATGCTAGGCCAGCTACTGGTATGTTGTACACATCCATATCTTACTTGTGAATACAACCATGATATACTTGGTCGTCTCAAAAATGTGAGAGACCTATACATGGTCTTTGCATAGTAAAGTACTATTGCACATGTGTGTGTGTGTGTGTGTGTGTGTGTGTGTGTGTGTGTGTGTGTGTGTGTGTGTGTGTGTGTGTTTGTTGAACAGCATGTGGTATACTGACCTCATACCATTAAATTGTCCAGTGTTATGCACACTGACCATATGTGTGCCTCATATTTGTAGTTCTTTACTCATACAGCTGTGTTACATATGGCAGAACATTGACAAATCTGTGAAGACTGACATTACATCATGTCCTTCTTTTTCTTCTGGCTGTTCCTGTTAGGGGTCACCAAAGTGGATAATCTGTTGCCATTTCTGCCTGTTTTCTGCATCCTGCTCTATCACACCAGCCACCTGCTTATCCTGCCTCACCACATCCAGAAACCTTATCTTATTCCTCTTTTCCTCTAATCTGGCAGCTTCATCCTTACCATCCTTTTCCCAATATACTCAGCATCCCTCTGCAGCACATTTCCAAACTGATGTAATCTTGCCTCTCTGGCTTTGTCTCAAATCCATCCAACATGGGCTGACCCTGTCAAATACACATTACTGCTCCTGTCCACCCTCATCACAACCAGTACAAATCCGAACATCTGTAACTCTGCCAGGTTATCCCTCTGTAGTTACTACAGCCTGCACATCAACCTTATTCCTAAAATTTTATTCAAACACTTTCTCTCCACTCCACATGCAACCTCTCACTTTCCAATATATCATTAAACAATCTGGTGGAAAACACCTCTGCCATTTCCTCTAAACACATCCTTGCTACCACACCTGCCATATGGACAAACAGGCTTTTCAGTATTCATTCACTTTATAGCGATCCTTACTTCCCCCTTGGTAAGCCGTTGCACTTCCTGATTCACCATATCCACACCATCCAACCATCTCTCTATCATTCTCTCCATTCATCAGCCTCTCAAAGTACTCTGTCCATCTGTTCAACACACTCTCCTCACTTGTGAGTACATTTCCCTAATTATCCTTTATCACCCTTATCTGCTGCACATCTTTCCTGGCTCCGTCCCTCTGTCTAGCCAGCTGGTACATGTCCTTTCATCCCTCCTTAGTGTCCAACCTATCATACAAGTCATTATATGCCTCATCCTTAGCCTATGCCACCTCTCTCTGCCATGCACCTCATCTCCTTATACTCCTGTCTGCTTTCCTCATCTCTCCGACAATCCCACTCCTTCATCCCCAACCTCTTTCTCTGTATACTGTCCTGCACTTCCTCAGTCCACAACCAGGTGTCCTTGTACTCCTTCCTCCATCCACATGTCACACCAAGCACCTTTCTAGTCATCTCCCTTACTAGCACTGCTGTACTTATCCAGATATTTGGTAAATCATCACTGCCACCCAGTGCCTGTCTTAACTCTTCCCTGACCTCCACCTCACAACCACCCTTTTCCAGTTCCCACCATTAGATCCTTGGTGCTGCCCTCACACTCCTCCTCTTCTTGATCACCAACGTCATCTTACAGACCAACAGTCTCTGTTGCCTAACTACGCAGTCCCCTGTCACCACTTTACAGTCTCCAATCTCCTTCAAACTGGCCTCCCTACACTGAATATATTCCACCTGGGTGCATCTCCCTCCACTCTTGTATGTCACCCTATACTTCTCCCTCTTGTTATAGTATGTATTCACCACAGCCATGTCAATCCTTTTTGCAAAATCCACTACCATATCACTGTCTGCATTCCTTTGCTTGACACCATACATACCCATCACTTCTTCATCCCCTCTATTCCCTTCAACATGCCCATTAAAATCTTCTACAATCACCACACTCTCACCCTTGCGTACAGTCATTACCACGTCATCCAACTGACATCACATTCCTCTTACTCATCCATCGTGCAACCAATTTTCCTAGTATATTTACTAACAACATTCATCATTACAGAATCAATTTCCAGCTTCATAAACATGACTCTATTAGACAGTCATGTCATCACCTAAAAACACTCTTGCCATACTGTTCCTTCAGGATAACCTCTACCCCTTTTCTCCTCCCATCCACACCATGATAGCACAAGTTTGACCTGCCTCCAATACACCTAGCCATACTTCCCTTCAATCTGGTGTCTTGCACACACAGTATATCGACCTTTCTTCTGGCCATCATATTAGCTAGCTCTGTCCCTATACCAGTCATACTGCCAGCATTAAAGGTTCCTACCCTCACTACCACACTCCTAGCCTTTTTCCTCCCTTCCTGCCATATGAGTATTGGACATCCTGCAGGGTATGTCTGTCAATGCAAAGGCTACTGTGGTATCGAATGACTCAGGTGTCTTACAGCAATATGAAGACAGTGTCACTAAGTTCGTCCCATTGCCCCCTATGTATGTGTGGTGTGCTACAGATGTCCTACTGTAATGGGTGCAGAGGGATGAGTGGGCATCAAGGGTGTGAATACAGTGTGCCACACTGACATAGACCAGAAATGTATATCAGGTATTACCTGTGCATATGTCAGTATGAGTAGGTGTATCTGGCTGACTCATAACAACAGACATGGGATGCAAAATTTCAGTTAAATAAGCAGTACATGTTGTATGTGTGTAATGTTAGTTACTGTGCATCCAGCAGAGTTCGATTTCTACAGCTACTGGTTGTTGCATTGCCCTGACACAGATATGGGTAGTAGAATAAGTATAAGTATCATGTTGACATGTTAGAAGTGTCCAACCATGTTTTGAGCTTTTGTCCATGCCTACTACACATAGCCATATGACCACTGACATAGCTATATGGACTCAGCAATACCTTAGCTGTAAAACTTGTCTTTATCAAAGTAGAGTAATCCCCTTTGCTGGACAGCAGCAATACACAAAACACATGATTGGTTGCCATGTCAGCTGTACAGGTCAGAGTAGGTGCAGACACCAACTTGACAGTGAGTCAACCTTTGTCTGAATGACCATATGAGGTCCTAGGTGGATTACTGTAATGCTAACTATGAGTACAAATTGGATACATCCACCAATGGCAATCACAAGGCCATCTTCACATATGTCTGCAATCTCAGAGGTGACAATACAACCCACCCTGTAATGGTGGTCAATCACACCACATACACACACACACCGTAGCTATAGGCAACCTGCTGCAGACAGGTTTAGGACAAATATTACCCCCCTAGCTCACCATCAGTGTAAGTGAATATGCACAGCACCTGCACTCCTCCCCTCATCACATGAGAGCAGGTGCATACTGCCTAATCAAAGTCAATAAAAGCAGGACTCCATGAGACCTGAGAACATTCCTGTCTGCATCCTACATGAACTCAGGCATATGTTTCCAGCACCATTACACACTGTATGCAAGCAAAGCCTGAACACCATTGACATCCCTTCTGCAAGGAAAATGTCCACCGTCATCCTTCTACACAAACATGAATGATGAATGGTGGTTTATGCAATTTTCTGGCCCTCATTGGAGGGAACATGACACATCAGGACCAGGAGTGCAATGCAGGTTCATATTGTGCTGGTAGAACAGGGGTATGATGTGGTGGTACATGGTGGCTGATGATGGGCAATGCTCATGTGCTGCCTCTGTAAATGGCTCTGGCAAATGTCTGAGGTCCTATGATGCATTTTCATGTATATGTCTTCCAGGTGCTATGCAAAGACAACCGTCTTACACTGCTCAGGAGAATGCAGCAATAAAAAGGAATGTTACATCAAGCATTCATTTAAATACTGCACACAATTAAAATCAATTAATCAATTACATAGTGTAAAATCATAATTAAAGAGCCCTTTACAAAAAGCAAACTCTTCATTCATCATTATGCACAATAGAATAGGCATAATTGAGTACATTACAATAACAAACATTATAAAACATATGCTTCACGATCTTTTAAGAAACATTTAATATTGATGGAGCAGCAATAACTGAAGACATCCACTATGCAGTGCTGTTTGGCCGGAGCTGCCAAAATATGCAGGAGCAGACTACCTGTGGGATGACCTTCTCCTCAGAGTCAATGCCTTGGTCACCATGGCTGCACATATGAGCATATCAGGCATCTTGCAACTGCCCTGCTATGTTGTGCCTAGCAGGGGGCTTCTGCTGTGGCCAGGGACCATTCCATGACAGGTGGGGGCCCACCTACACAGACCCCACTTACACCAATGGAGGAGCTCCTTGCCAACATTGGGGTAGCCCCCACACAACAATCATCACATGTGACACCAGTCGTGAAGGTGGGTGGCACCCAGGCAACAGGCGAGGAGTGTCCAGGTAAGGCTACAGTGCACATAATTTTAATATTGTTGCACTAGTACTGTCTGCTATAGAATATCTAGATGCATATTTCAGGTAAAACTGCATTTGCAGCTGGGATTAGTAATGCACACAAGTGCACATCTATGGAGAAGGATAGCAAATTGTGTACTATCACAGCTTGTGATGTACATGTGCAGAAAAGTAGCATTCATCTTGTAACACTGCCAGATGTGAGTCTGCTGACAATGCCTCTCCCCCACAACTACATAGGTACCTCTGGTCTGCATGTGGGACAGCAGCCTGAAGCTGGTGAGTATGTGATTTTCCTGTTGTGGCTCACCAGTACCCCGGTAATGTTGAGGTCATGCATGTGACCATGCACACACCTGTTACTCTCAGCTATTCTGCAATATCTGCATGTTCACTTATGGTGGGATTAATTGCAATGCATCACAGTGGTCATCACAGGGGCCTACTTACAGGAGATGTCACATATATGTAGCATACCTCACAACCTGTCATTGCATGAAATGTGGACAAAGATTGACAACATTGGGGTTTAAATGGTGAAAAACTAGGGACATATTTCATAACATAATGCTATACATTGCATATAAAAGGTGTACATGCACCTGTTTCAATGGCAGGTATTTGTGATATACAAAAATAAAAGCAGAATAGCACAATTCCAAACCCTTCCAAACTTTCATGTGACCTATGACCTGCACAAGTCCATTGTTAAACAGACAAATCTGTTTGGGGAACAATTATGAGACATGAAAAACGTACAAGAAGCTGGATGCATATGTGTGACCAGGCTGAAGGTACTACTGTGGTGAATTAGCTTTACATATGATGACATCATTACATCTGCTTGGGTACACATCCACCATCACTGACAGAGACTCTTTGATTAGCAGCATCTAACAGTTAGCTGTCCTACCAGGATTATCATAACATTTACTTAGTTGCCTGCAACAGCAACAGCCATAGTTTGCATAGAGCTTACAAAGCAACAAGGGGATCACATCTGTGAAAGGTATCCGCCCAGAGAAGGGTACACACATATTTACACAACATTGCATATACCATGGAACACAGTGAAGACAGTCAGCAAACAGTGGCGAAAATATGTGAAATGGACATCACTCCAAATCTATGGAAAGACAAGACCCACACTGGTCAGGGTAGCTGCCAGGACACCTACAGCAACAGTTAAGTATTTGCAGGAACTCTGGCAAGTACTGCTTGTGTACTACATATGACAACAATATCCTGTATTCTCCACATGTCTGGCCTATGGGGTAGGGTTGGAAGATGGCAGCCTTGTCACACACAGAACAATATCCAGGTCTGGCAAATGTCTCAAGAACAATACATCAGGCCTCCCAAATGCATGTGGGGAAATGTGTTATTGTGGAATGAGACAAAGGTTGCACATTTTGGCCACAATACTGACAGGTTTGTTTGGCACATTAACATCACTGTGCATCTCCAAAAGAACACCATTCCCATGGTGAAGCATGGTGATGGCAGTATCCTGCTTTGGGGTAGCTGTTCATAAACTAGAAGTGTGCCTTTGGCCAAAGTGGAGAGGATTATGAACAGTACCAAATACCAGTCCCTTTTGCTCCAATATCTTCCTGTATCTGCTAGGAAGCCATAGCTGAGGAAGAATTACTCCTTTCCACACAACAATGACCCAAACCGTACATCCATATGCAAACAAGGATGTGTTCACCACAAGACAATACTTGGGTTGGAATGGCCCAGCCACAGTCCACACCTACATCCAACAGAAAACCCATGGAGTACCCTGCAGAGGGCTGTACAGAAGACATGCCCTTGCAATCTTATGGAGTTGGAGGGTTTTTGCAGGGAGAGTGTACAAATATTGGTAAGTCGAGATGTACCATGCTGATACACACCTTCACAAGAGGACTGACTGCTATTATGATATTCAAAGGTGCTTTTACAAAGTAGTACTTTAAGAGTGTGCAGTCATGCAACCAGTCTATTGTATGTATTTCAAATTCCATGTGTCACCCCTAACAAATGGGTTTGTTCTTCTATTGGATTGCACAGGTTATAAGTCACAGTAAAGGTGAGAATAGTTATCACATGATTTCTGTGGTCTCATGTCATATATCAGACAAACCTGGCATGTTAACGGGGGTGTCTAAATTTCTGATATTCACTGTAAGCCTGGGAGGTTGTTGTAACTGGTTCTGTTGTTACATGCATGTACTGCATGTTTTAGTTTGAAACTCAAAATATGTCATTTATTAGTGACACCAGTCCTCAGATCATCCCAGTAATGTGTCAGACTAACACAGGATTTATGAGGAACAGACCGGAAATATGAGCCACACATGTACACATTCACCAACACTAAACACAGTTGAGAGGTATGTTCTGTAGGAGTTCCCATTGCGCTATACAGGTGAACAGCAATTATGTGTACATGGATGCAGTGTGCCACTTAAAGGCCCTTCACCTACTAACAGTATGCACATATCACAGAGGTATAAATAAGTAATGACATTAATTGGAAAGGGCTGTACTGCATGATGTAAAGGGCCTGTCCAGGGTGTGTATGTAGTGGTCTGACTGTGTTGTGAATGTCACCATTTGGCTGTTGTGAGGTCTGTGTAATGCCTGGCTGCCACTGTGTGTGTGTGTGTGTGTGTGTGTGTGTGTGTGTGTGTGTGTGTGTGTGTGTGTGTGTGTGTGTGTGTGTGTGTGTGTGTGTGTGTGTGTGTGTGTGTGTGTGTGTGTGTGTGTGTGTGTGCATGTGTACAGCAAATGTAGTGCAGGTAGTAATTTACATATGTTGTCTTCCCCCCACAGGTGGTCATGGTTCCTCCCACTCAGAATCTGATGTCAGTGTCTCTGCAGACTCTGGCAATGATGATAGTCATAGTCAGGCACAGGTGGTTTTATCAGGGGCTGAATCTGTGCCATGGGTTGGCATGGAACAGTACGTGAAAATGTCCCCACATGCAGTCACAATGCCCACACATACCCCATCCCTAGTAGCCACAGAAAATGGACAGTTGTCAGGTAGTGGCATGGAACAGGCTAGTGTGGTGACTATGGCAAGTGTGACTGCAGTCACTAGCCGTAGCCAGAGTGATGGTGAGGTCCCACACAGGCAGATGGACAGGGGTGCCCAAAGAAGGACTGCTACCCATCTAGCTGCTGTCTTACGTGCCACAGCAGGTGTCACCAAATGTATGTTTCAGGCTGCAATGGAGGCATAGGCACATACTGAACACAACACCAGAGACATACTCAGGGTGGTGGATGAAACTCTTCCTGCTTTACATGGTGACGTACATGACCTAGTTGAGGCCACATATCAAAATATTGAGGTCATGAATACACAGTGGGGTGATTACTGTTTGTTTTCCTATTTGTTTTATATAATAAAGAGCTTTTAACAGTCTAATTAGAACTGGGAAGCTCCTACTTAAATCGCTGTTTTTATCAAGAGTGCTTTAGCTGTTTTAACAGCTCACCAGTTCTTGTAAGAGCTGGTAAGCTTAAACTTAAACTGCTATTTATCAAGAGTGCTTCAGCTGTCCTTAACAGCTTAACAGTTCCTGTAAGAGATAACAAGCTTCAACTTAAACTGCTGTTTATATCAAGAGTGCTTCAGCTGTTCCTACAAGCCCAACAGTTCTTGTAAGAGCCAGAAAATGTCTACTCTAATTGCTGTTTGTATCAAGAGTGTTTCAGCTGCTATCAACAGCTCAACAGTTTTAGCAAGCTTCAGTTTAAACTTCTGTTCATAACAGCTCAATAGTTCTTGTACGGGCTACCAAGCTTCCACCTAATCTGTGGTTTGTACTACATATTTGAGAGCAAGAGGTGGCACATTCATTCTTTTTTCTTACACAGTCTGACATACTGTTTTCTGTTTCTCTTCCAGGTGTTTGTGTGTCTGCAGGTTTTGGCCCTGCAGACATGACCAAGAGGGAGTATGGCAGAGTGGAAATACTCCAACTATGTCATAGATAAGGCACACCTTTATATGTACATTTACCAGGTTTGTATGCATGCAATAGTGTGTGAGTGACACTGTTGTCAGACAGTGGGACCTTCCATACATATCCCTGTCACAGACAGATAGCCTTCATACATGTCACCTCAGTGTTGTGTACTACCACAAGCTCATACATACAGAATAGGTTACAACAGTACTGTCAGCAGGTCCCTTACATTAATCACAACAGATTCACCTGGCAACACCTATTTGCCCTGCCATTTCTTTCCCATACACTCAACCCTGATGCAGTTGGTGAGGGCATGCATGAAATGTGTATGACAGATTTGTGCTATGTATTCCTGAGTTCACAGGGTGGAACATGGAAACAAAATGGTATATCTTTTGCATACACAGTCAGGGCTGACACAGGGAATGTGCATACAGCAGCACAAACACAGTTGGCAATAGACTGATTATTAAAGATACATATCCACTTTTATGTACTGTACTACTACATACATGACATGCCCCACATAGATGATATGCATGGGGCATTACCCACTACCTGTTACAGCATGTACTGTTGTGAATTCCCTCATTGATGGTAAGTTAACTGACCAGAAATAGCATCTGAAATCATGTATTGGTCCTACAAGCCTGGACAAGTGTTAGGGTAGTAGACGTATCAGCATGATGTTCCAGTCAGGCATGATACCTGATGCTGCCATATGTGTCAGTACACTCACTGTGGCCTATTTGGCAACAATATCACATACATGGACATTGTTAAGGGACACAGACCACTTACAGGTTGCAAACATCTGGATATTCCTGACATATCTGTACAGAGGACTGGTAGAATGATTTAACATGCTGCATGTGAGGCAGATGCCAATACCACACTGTATAAAGTAATGCCATCAGGATGTGGTAACCAGCAGTGTATGGTACACACATCAAAATGGTATAAGCTACACACTATATGTGGCTCATACAAATACATGCAGTATTGAGATTAGAACTTCCACCTTTCTATTTACATCTACTATAGTATTACACAGTTATCAGATGCACCACAGAGCTTATGCAATTTCACCCAGTCCAGAGGTACTTCTAAGGTGAATGACATCAACAGGACTAGTAAATTAGGATGAAGGGATGCATAGAGGGTGGTACACAACTCAAAATGGTGTAACACACAGTATATGATTCATACACACTTACTTGCCAGTAATGAGATTATAAGTCCTGCCTATCTAGTTATTTCTATTACAGTATTACACAGGTATTAGATGCGCCACAGAGCTTATACTATTTCACCCAGTCCAAAGGTACTTCTAAGGTGAATGACATCAACAGGACTAGTAAATTAGGGTGAGGGGAAGTGTAGAGGGTGGTATACAATTCAAAATGGTATAAACCACACAGTATATGCTTCTCACACAAACACTTGCCAGTATTGAGATTACAAATCCTGCCTATCAAGTTATTTCTACTATAGTGTTACATGGGTATCAGATGCACCAGAGAGCTTATGCGATTTCACCCACTCCAAAGGTACTTCTAAGGTGAATGACTTCAATAGGACTAGTAAATTAGGGTGAGAAGAAGTATAGATGATGGTATAGAACTCAAAATGGTATAAACCGCACAGTATATGCTTCACACACAAACAGTTGACAGTACTGGGATTAGAACTCCTGCCTAGGCTAGCTATTTGGACTACAGTGTTACACAGTTACTGCAGATGCTACAGAGCTTACTGGACTAACAACTGGCCAAAGGTGCTGATAACTGCACAACTGAAGTAAAGTATTACAGGTGGCAGAAAGTCTGCCTTTAGTTTTTCCCTTGGATCTTGCAAGTTTTTTCTCTCTTGCACTTCAAATAGCATAATAGCTTTGCACTTCAATAGGTTATGGTATCAATAAGTGTAGCACACCTGGGAGCTATCAGCAGTAGTCATTCCTCACAGACTTAGCGACAGTACTTAGTAGTTATGACCACCCCTCCTGGCATGATTGAAATACAGTGATCTGTGCTTTTGCCCATTAACCTGTTGCACTTGACCATTGTGAGGCACTGTTGCAACTGCCTTATGTACACAGACAACCCTCTCCTCTAAACTCCAAACACTCAGACTTGTGAGAGTTACCCCTATATCACCAAATTTGGAAATATGCACTCTCCAGCATAGACTGGACTTGCTGGTCAAGAGGATGAGGTCAACACCTGCACCACACCATGTGTAGCACTTAGCACACCACAACACCCACTATCACAGCCCTGACATACACTCACAAACTACACACCCACCCCACCTTCACAGAGGCACTCAATGGACATTTACCCAAGCAGCACAGAGCAGCAAGGCAGACAACCACTTGGCCACCACAACACAGCACATGCCAAAGGAGACATATGTCACCTACACAGTGTGCCTCTCAACTTAAGCCTGTAAGGCTAACCACCTTGCCCAATACAGTAATCATGGGTGACTCAATACTGAGGCACACAGATGTCCAACTCACTAGGCTGAATATGGAGAAGTTAACAGCCAGCTGTCTATCACATGCCAGCATCCAACACATGACACATCCAGTCAGGTCACGCCACAACAACTACAAGTATCACCCTGTCATCATCCATATGGGTGTGAATGACCTGAGATGCACCTCCCTGGACTACATGACAAGAGACATGGTTGAGCTCTTGGATTATGTGGTCCAGACAGGTATGACATTAGCCCTGAGCAGTATACTACCATCACCCAGAATGATGCTGCAGTACTATCAACACATGATTGACTTCAACACTGGCTTACATGTTGGTTGCCATTCTCAGGGGATCCAGTTTCTCTCTGCTTATGATAACATGATTGACAGACCTCAATGCCTTGCCAGAGATGGCCTACATCTGTCACCCCTGGGTTTCCAGGTACTAAGTCTCTTGCGACCCCTATAGTGCCTTTTTAGGCAGTGTTCCAAATCACATTACCACCGTAACAGCTAGACATGAATTCAATCTGGGGGGTCATGTTGCTCAACAGTAGACATCTAACACTATAGATATAGTCACTCAAAGCACTCCTCAAAATGGAGAACATTGACAATTGTGCTGTAACAGAGACCTGGTTTACAGCAGCAGACAGCAGCCCTGCGCTAACAGGCTATGACACATTTCACAGCTGTCAGCTCCAAAACATGGACCACAGCTCCACAGGTGGGGGTGTCTCCCTATTCATAACAGATATGCACATCTCCAGACTAGTATCCCAGCATAATGGATCAGAGATATTTCAGATACAACTGACTTTGGGTAATAGTGCAATCTGGGTCATAGCCTGCTATGGGTCCACATCCATGTCCCTAGACTGTCAATCCACATTCATCAACAGCATGGCATCTATCAAGGTCCAACCCAACACTGACATAGTAGGAGACTTTAACTACCCCTCCGTCAATTGGGAAAAGTAGTCAAGCATGAATAGACTGACCCAATGTTTCCTGAAATTCATCAGTTCCAATGCCCTGGACTGGCTCATACTGACCCCCAGTAGAGGATGCACCAACTTTGACCTGTGTTGATTACTTACATATGGGGCCATTGCTCAACAACAGTAGTCAGTCCTTACCTGGTCAGATCCAAACATGATGTAATAACCATGGCAATCCACATCTCACCCACACTTCTCACAAAGGTAACCACCTTGATAAACCTCTCCAAAGCTGACTTTGGTGTCATAAAAACAGGGGTGTATGACTTCACTGTACCCATGTCAATGGAAAATAGCTGCATAACTGTTGCTTCATACACAAATGCACTGTACAAACATGTACATGAATGCATGGTATTAGCCATAGCCAACAGAACCAAGACACTGTCCTCAAAACACTGGAAGCCAATGTGATGGTACCCTGCCATTACTAAAGTGTACAACAGAAGGAAGACACTATTGCAGAAAAAGGCGGTGTCCCAAGACTGGTAAACCCCCTTATTAGCCTCAACAACAATGTGTGATCCCTCATGGAATCATGTACAGCCAGCTATGAAGGCAGAATCAGCCAGCTATGAAGGCAGAATCAGCCAGCTATGAAGGCAGAATTGCAGCAGACACTGACAACAATCACAAAAGCCTTTGATAGTTAAACCAACAACTTCCAAAGCGATGCTCACAAGTGCTGTGAGTTACTGCACAATGCTAACTCCTAACCTGAGCCAACAGATATTGGCAACAGTCTTGCCAACACATTCAGTGCTAGCTTCACCCCTCACTCCCCCCTAAGAGAACAATCAGAATAGCAGATGAATGCCAGGTAGCCAGCATTACTGCAGCTCAGGTTAGACCTGCATTGTCCACAGGAAAGAATATACAAAGAGAACTGGCATAACATCTGTGTGCCCTTTTCAGTCACAGCCTCACCTCAGTCTTTGTCCCTCCAAAATGGTGTAATGCTACAGTCATCCCTCTCCATAAAGGGGTAGCAACTACATGCCCTGGGGATTATTGGCCCATTAGCCTGATGAGTCTACTATGTACAGGAATGGACTGCATCATCAGGGACCTGACTGACAAAGATATAGGTAATCTCCTAACTCTGGACCCCACACAGTTTGACTTTGTGAATGTCAGATCATGCCTGTTCAACCTGGTTGACCTCTTTGAGTGAGTCACCAGGGCTGTGTATGATGGAAAGGCACTGCATACAGCCTACCTCAATCTGTCCAAGCCTTTTGATGCCATTCCTCAGTCAGGAATTATTGGTAAACCCACCAACCTAGGCATCAACCCCTATATCAGTAGGTGGGTTGCAAATTGGTTCACAGAACACACAGTGTGGCAGTGGCAAACTCCAAGTCAGACTGGCAAGCAGTCACGAGTGGAGTCCCACAGGGATCAGTACTGGGTAGTCTCCTGTCCAGCATCTACTTCTCAAGAGTCCAGCCCAACAAAGAGGAACTCTGGCTGACCAAGTTCACAGAGGACTGCAAGCTGGGAGCCATCATTAACTCCACAAGTGATGCCTATATCATACAGAAAAGCCTCACTGAGACCAATGAGTGGTGTGATAACCATGGCCAGAAGCTTAACACTACAAAATGCATCATCATCCCATTTGGTAAAACATTCAGTTTCCAGTAAGCACCACATTGATGGGAGCCCAATGAACACTGTAGGTGTTATAAAAGATGTGGGGACACAGGTTGACAGTAACTTCTCCTTCAACCACCACAGTGCCACTGTGGTCAGGAATTCCTTCTATGTGACACATCACATTACCAAGGGTTTTACATCCAGGAAGACAGAGGTAATCATCTCTGCCTACTCTTCCCTCATTAGACCACTCATTAATATTATGGCCCATTTGGCATGTACCTCACTAGGCACCTGTAACAGCTGGGGAGGCCACAGACTTACCTCACAAAGAGGTTCTTAGGCATTAAACACATGCCCTACATAGACAGACTCAGTAGATTCCAGCTATTCTCTATGTCATATCACCATGTTAGAAGCTATCTGTGCTTGACTTACAGAGCCATGTCTGACCCAGCTGTTTTAGAAATGCTGCATATGAGGACATCCCAATCTCTCCACACCACACATTGCAGAGACTTCTACCTCATTACCACAATCGACACAACATGCTGGTAGGACAGGTCCTCCACCAAGAGACTGCACATGCCCTAGAATACACTTCCCATACATGTCATGCAGAGCACCTAGCTGACCCTGTTTACAGAAATTTTGATGAGTGGATGGGTAATAGACAGTTCACCCCAAGGATCACTGCAGTGGCTCTACTTGATACAGGCACTGGGAAGTAACATCAGGTGGCACAATGGCAGGGCCCTTCTATGTGCTAGGCTTATAAAGGCTCCAGGGCCATTAACCTACTACAGATTTATGAACCTATAAGATGGATGACATCAGCAGGACTGAAAAAGTAGGGCAGTGGGTGGGAAACATATCAAAATACTTTTGCCTATAAACATACACACTTACACCCCCACTTGCCGGATACAAGAGTAGAATCCCTTTCTAAGTAGTTATTTGCACTATAGTATTTAGCAGTTATTGCATGAGCTACAGAGCTTACTGGGCTGACAGCTGGCCAAAGGTATTGATACCGGGAATGACATCAGCATGACTGATAACCTAGGGCAGTGGGTGTTAAACTTATCAAAATACTTTGTTCTACAGACACACTTACACACACATTTGCCAGATGTGAGAGTAGAACCCCTACACAACTAGCTATTTGTACCAGAGTGTTAGACCGTTTTTGCATGTGCGACAGGACTTACTTAGCTGAGAGCTGGCCAAAGGTACTGATATGGGGAGTGACATCAGCAGGACTGATAAAGTAGGGCAGTGGGTGTTAACCATATCAAAATACTTTGTCCTACAAACAGACACACACATTTGCCAGATATGAGAGTAGAACCACTACATAACTAGTTATTTGTACCATATTGTTTGTTACACAGTTAGTTATCACCGCATGCACTACAGAGCTTACTGATCTGAGAGCTGACCAAAGGTACTGATATGGGGAATGACATCAGCAGGACTGATAAAGTAGGGCAGTGGGTGTTAAACATATCAAAATACTTCTACCTACAAACATACACACACAGTTGCCAAATATGAGAGTGGAACCCCTGCCTAAGTAGTTATTTCTATTACAATGTGAGATATTTATCGCATGCACTACTGAGATTAGTGGGCTGACAACTGGCCAAAGTTGCTGATAAAGGGAATGACATCACCTGGAATGATAAAGTGGAGCAGTGGGAAGTGTTGTGGGAGGGAATGGCATAAAACTGCTTCATATACAAATGACTCCCTCAGTCTTGCACACACGCGCACACACACACACACACACACACACACACACACACACACACACACACACACACACACACACACACACACACACACACACACACTTGCCAGTATTGGGTTTATAGTGTTACACCGTTATCACATGCGCTACAGAGCTTATATGATTAGTAGATGTCCAATGGTACTTCTAAGTGAATGACAGCAGCAGAACTTGTGCAGTTGGGCAACGTGAAGTGTACTGAGTGGGAACAGACTGCTAATAGACACACACACACACACACACACACACACACACACACACACACACACACACACACACACACACACACTCACTCACACGCAGGTGATGTGATATTAACACCCCAACCTCAGTACTATTACACAATGGGGCTCAGCTTTTATGCTTGCATGTGTCACTGTTTAAAGCCAGTATGTCACTGTCCACAACAGGACATCACTGTATTCCATTCAGGGTACCCATATGTGTGACCCACGCTGCTGTGTCTGTCCCCCTGTGTCTCCCTCTTTCTATCACTGTCTGTCTCTCACTTCCCCACATTTATGCATGTGTATTCTTGACATATATAGTTATCTGTTGGCTATATATGTCTGCATGTGTGTCACACACAACAGATGTGCATATATCACATATGGTCCACCTACAACTAGCTGGGGTTAATCCTGTCTGATGTGTCTGTAGGGACAGTTAAGGTGTACATAGCTGTCTGTATGTACAGATATGTCTACATAATGTAGTCATATAAACCAATGTAGGTTCCAACATGTCCTGTGATTCTCTAAGTGTAGGAGTATGCCCAGTGTGACCTTGTATAGTTAGAGTGGGACTCCATTCTAGAGATATGTGTACTCCGGTCCAGGGTTTTGTGTGTTACAGACATACCTCTCAGAAGTACAGAGGACTTTCCTTGGAGTAATGGTTTGTTTTGACAGACATTTTCTGACATATCTGTATTCTGACAGTGCAATGTATTGTGTCGTTACCTAGTGTCAGACATCCTCAAAATCATCACAG
Organism: Protopterus annectens; assembly: GCF_019279795.1. Lineage (NCBI taxonomy): Eukaryota > Metazoa > Chordata > Ceratodontiformes > Protopteridae > Protopterus > Protopterus annectens. The sequence continues at coordinate 1,290,792,680 of NC_056733.1, read as the reverse complement.
TGCTTTACTAGAGGAATATTATTCATATGATTTGTAGACTGATATTATAATGGCAGCTATGTACATTCTTGCCCAACAAGGCCAGTTGGGAGGTGTGGCTACAGCCAGCTGAGTGATAGTCCAGCAATTTGTTGATATACTGGCTGGGGATCTTCTGCTTCTGTGGTATCTGTGTAACCTGAGATGTGATACCCTAGTGTGGCCATACCTGTCTGCTGTATATCTTTTGGCAGATTGTCCAGGTGGTTTGCTAGAGGTTTTGTCCAGTCTGCATAAATATGTGTTTTATGGCAAGTTATTTCAGTATAATTGAAAAAGTGATGTTACAAAATATTGACAGACATTACTGTGTCAGCCTACATAACTTTCAGACAATTCCCACTACTGCAAACCCCTCACCCTACCAACTTTCTCAGTATGTCAGGGCAATATTTACTGCACATGCCTATCATTGTGCCTTTGTTCCACATTTACTTCTGCCCTTGTTATTTTGTGTATAGGAGCATTTTTTACACTGGCACTTTAAATGCTTTTCGTAATTATTCAATTGATTTAATTAGGTGATAATGACACCTTTATAAACTGTATGCCTAAGGGCAGTTGTTTGTTCTGAAGAAGTCTAAGTATTTTTAGATGAAAGCGCTTAACGTTTAATAAAGAGAAGTTTTATATCTATATTGAGTTGCAGCATCTCGATTCCATTCCAGAGGGAACTGTTTTTTCATTTTTTACATTGTGTTGACCGCTTCCCAGTTCGTTGGATATTTCTGCCCTTGTTTAGACATTTTGCTGTCAGAGGTTTGGTGTTATGGGTGTGGGTACAGACTGCATTGTACTGTACAGGCATGTCCATTATATATAAAAACAGACATAAAACAAGGAAAAACGCCATACTGACAATGACCACTGGCAACAGTACCAAGAAGCATGATTATTCACAAAAGCCCTAGCACCTTGGCTACACAGCCCTCAAGAAGTCCATTATATGTGTAGTATATTTCACATAACACTGTGACTTTCAGGTATGTTAGTGGCAGAGCAATAGGTGTCACTGACATGCATGATCATTGGCACTGCAGTTATCTGCACATAGCCCTGTGAGAGACAGCCTGTACCTAGGCAGTACAAGATGACAGCCAGGAGAACATGCTGGCCAGATCCTGACAGTATTGACCACACATTGACATAGTTCATTGACCCATGTATATTGAGCACATACAACATGTTTTCTTGTGTATTGGGACAGCCCTACCAATCTGTTATGCTGCTATTTCCCTGCAAACATACATGTTACTGCATTTCTGTGAGTATATGGGGTGAGGCACACCTGTTAACTGTAGACATTTGCAGAGACTTTGCTGATATTTGCTTTACATTTTGATTCCATTTACCATACTATTGTGCCCTGTCTTGGGAAGTACAGGCATATCAGTAAAGAGCACGGGTGAGATTGTAATGGCATACATTTGCATGTCAGGCTTGTTACTCCTCAGAGCCTTACTGCAACTGAGAGACCTGCTGTGCTATGACTGTGTGGGTCTGTAGGGGGATGATTCAACATTGCTGCCATTTGTGGAGCTTTTCCAGACATTTCTCTCTGGTTTTCTACAGCTGACTTGCTGTGTGGGTCTGAGGGGTGGGTATGGGACCCCAGACTGCAATCCATGGCTGTGAGCTATGATCCCTCCCCCCAATTAGTTGGCCCCACACATATACTGCAGTAGGATTTGCCACCTTGGGTACTACTGCATAGTGTTGGAAGGCCAGTATTGGGCAGACATTTTATGGTGTCCCACATAGCTGTCATTTGTCTGCTGCTATCCCAGTAGTCCACCCCATTCCCCTGCATGCATGCAACAATACCATACATATGCTAGCAGAACATACTGATACTTTAATTTACTGTTAAGGCAACTGACTTACCTTGTTCCTGTGGCAGTTGTGTGCACGCAGCTTGAGGGCTGGCTATGTTGGATGCACACAGTACACTGCCTATACATGGTAAGTCACAGGTAGTGTGATGTGTGTGTCATCTCTTTTTACTGTGTGTGCGAGTAGAGAGACGTGTCATTGCCTGGGTGCCTACTGTGTCAGTGTGTGTGCTATGCATTGCCTCTTGGCCAAGGCAAGGCAATACTAGGCACACCTCCATATGCCTACAGGGGCTGGCTCAGGGGGTTCCTCATCCGAGTGCCTCTGTGCCTGTGGGGACCTTGGAAATGGTGGGGTGGCTGTGTGGCCCTTCCTCATCCTGTTCCTGCTGCAGCTGTTTCCACAAGATCATATCATGTAGCATGGCACATACTGTGAACATGTGTGTACATGTGACCAGACAGTACTGCAAAGCACCACCAGATAAGTCCAGGCAGTGGAACCGTGACTTGAGCATCCCAAACACATGCTCTATAATGATCCTGGTTTGTGCGTGTGCCTCATTATGCCATTCTTGCATGGGTGTCTGCGCATTTCTGATGGATGTCATCATCCACGGCTCAAATGCATAGTCTGTATTCCCCACCAGATGGCCATACTGGATGTCCCCATTGGCAAATCCCTGATACAGCTGTGAGGAATGCCAGATGTGGGAGTAGTGATAGCTTACAGGGCTGCCAGCACACACATTCATGATAATGCCCTGGGCATTGCACATGACCTGACAGCTGATGAAGGGGATGCCCCTGCAGTTTATGTAGACCCTACCCTGCACACTGGGTGGTGCTTTGATGTGGATGTGTGTGGAGTCTATGGAACCCAGTACCTCCGGGTATTCAGCTTCATGATGGAAGAGATGCATATTGCTGGTCAATTCCTCACGGGTGTTGGGGAAGTATATGTGGTCACAGGCATTTGGTAGCATGGCATCTGGGAACTGGTGGAGTACTCTGGATGCATATGCCTGTGACACCCCCATGATATCCCCAGTAGGTCTTTGGACAGTACCTGTAGCTAGTGTTCTTAAGGTTACACATACCTTAGTATCCACTGGGATGGGTTCCTCTCTGTTCATTCTGGATGTGAGGCGAGGCTGGCACAGCTTCACAATTTGCTAAAGTATGCCCCTGTCCACCCTGTAGTGCTCTACTATCTCCAGGTTATGTAACCCCTGGTAGGTTACTCTGGTTCTGAACACTCTTCTCCTCCTCCTGAGTCTGGGGCAGTTGTCAGCATTATCCTCCTCACCACCATCAGCCTCCAGCACATACTGATGTATCAAAGCGATGGCAGCTCCTAGTATTTTGTCAGTTAAAATTCCCAGATTTACTCCAAAGGTGCAGAGTTTGTGGGAAAAAACAGACTGAGGGGTGTTTTGCATACTTAATAGTGGTGTGCTGCAACTGATGCCTGTGTGCTGGGTCTATAATACATTCCAGCTGCCAGCTATATTACTCATGGCTTTAAATTGCCCACTGTGAGTGTTTAGAGGCATTAGTGGTAATTTGTGTATGTTTGCCTTTATTCCGCTGCTGGCTTTTTTAAAATTATTTTTTACTTACATCTTCCCCCACTTTCAGCTATGCAGCCACCTGCCAGTTGCATTATTATGTGATTTGCCTGCCCATTGTAAGTTACAAGAGCCCCATATTAGTAAGTTCTACTTCATTTCTCCTTTATTGTGCTGTTGCCCTTTTTTTTTTTACATCTCCTCCCGTTTTCAGCTATGCAGTCACCTGCCAGCTGTATTAATGAGTGCTTTCAATGGCCCATTGTGTGTTGCAGTATCCCATATTGCTGTTTGCACTGCATTTCCCTTGTTCTGCTATTTCCTTTTACTTTTCCTTCCTGCTTAATCCCCGGTTATCTTGTGTACACAGCAAGAAATGACCCTCCCCTGGCCGCAAACATGCATCTCACTTTGTGTAATAAGACTATACAGCTTCAACACACACCCTTGCTTAGCTGTGCTTAACTAAGCACAAACCCAGCCAACTGAGCTCCTGGGTTCTTACAGCAAGCATGACACACACCCTTTTCATGTTAGTTGCTCCTCCTGTCTACATGTTGGTGTTAGAGCACCTACACGGTTAGGTGCAGTGTGACACTTAGAAGAAACTTGTGATTCAGTATAAGTCCCCTCATTAACATACCCCACTGCCTTAATCCCTAGTTACTGCACTACACATGAGCCTTCCCCCTTAGCAACCACTGTTCCCTGCCATTGTTTACTTTCTGCATGGCATTGACTATAATGGCAGAATGCAGATTTCTGAATTACTACTGTTTTCCAACTTTTTTGTCATTTTCTGCCCCCTCCCATTAGTGTTCCACTTCCCCACTAATTCAATAGCCGAGATCTGCCAACAAAAATAAAAGTATATTTTTGTTACTAGTGAGCAGTTTTCTTGCCAATGGCCATATATTTGGCCATTGGCTTGCATAACCGATCTAATACATGCTTTATTGAGAGCTGCCATGCCCTTGTTGTGTTGTTTGCAGAAATGCATTTGGTTAGTAACTGAATACATTTCTTCAACTAACATTGTTCCTACATGGAGACCTGGCAGGTTTGTGAATCACTAATTCACCTCATTTGCATGTTTTTAATCAGCAAATGAGGTGATTAACATCTTGCACAGGTTTCCGTGCAAGAACAGTGTTAGAGCACTTGTGCACGTCAAAATGGCACGTACCTGGATCGCGAGGTGGCCATTTCCCATGCAGGAGTGACTACACTGTTCCTGCATGGAAATTTTCCATATATGAAACCTGGGAAATGTCTATCAGCAGTAGGCAAGCTGATGCTCTCTTACCAATTTATTCAACAGTAGTAAGACTAGCTGTTGAGTATGTGGCCTCAGAATGCATTTACAATTACTGCTCAATTAATAAACTTGAGCGAATACAAAGAATTTTTACAAGACAGATTTCTTTAGTGAAACATTATGATTATAACAAAAGAATCAAAGGTCTTTTTTAATATTAACAATAGGTTAGTAAGGAGAGACTTAAGAGTATGAACAATGAAGTTTTTGAAGCTACTTTGGAAGTTACCTTTAATTCCTCCCTTAAAGAAAAAAAGAAATGTTAATAACATAATGGTCATTCCCAGGGCAATGCATCTTTTCTTTTCTTTTCTTTTCAAGACATCTCACCTTATTGCTGGCAGATGGTGGAATCTCATTTCCCTGAGAATGAGAAGTCTGGATACAGTCGGGGCTTTTAAATATTGCTTGGATGATTTGCTGGATCCTGAGCTAAAAGGAGGCAGACTCTTTAAAGTCATAATTTAGGCTTAGAGTCTGACTTTACCAAGATTTTAAAAGACAGAAAACCTTGTTAGACAATGATATGCATCTGTGCTTTGGCACCTGTAAAAAACATTGAAATGACTACTAGTTCAATCACAGGCAGATCATTGAATGTATCTGTTGACGTCTCAACTCACTCTGTATAAAAACTGGACTTAATGTACAAATTAGTGGATACTTTGGGGGATTGACTTACACATCATTATTTTGTAGTAATACTAATTACTATATGACGTAAGATAAATTCAAGAGGAATCTTGTATGGAGGCACTGCATCTGGCCTAACCCTTGCCATAGCATGTAACGTCCATCCAGATGATCTGAAGGACATTTTAAGTACTCTAAATCGATTACTGGCACTGTTATTTGTGATTTTTAGCCTTGGAGTAGCTATGAAATCCATGAATCCAAAATGCTTTCCTGAATTATCTACACTTATGATGAAGTAGGACAACACATTTATATGGTATCACATCACCAAACCCAGTAAAATAAAAATGAATGCATGGATTTGACCAAATCCTACAGCACTGGTCAAAGACAGCAATAACTGTTTTCTTCCTTTATTCCAATACCGTACTTGCTTGTTTTGACTATTTTATTAGTGTTTGATGTGTCACAATTTTGTCTTGGATGACGTGAATTGTATTAACAATATTCATTGTGTATTTATGCTTATATGTCTTTTGGTACAAGCTGAATCTAAACATGTGTCATGGCATCAGTGTTTTACCCTTATTAACCAATGCAAATAAAATAAACTGAGTGGAAAACAGGAAAATGAGTTTGCCAATTACTTTGTATTTCAGAAATTAAGCCACACCATTTGCTAAGGACAAAGAAAGCTAAGCCCCATTTCTTTAGGAATCCCCCAGCAATTTATCGGGGTAACCCAAAAGAATTCTGTCCATGCTGCCTACTAAAAACTCGCCAAGGCCTTTGACACCATTCCACATGCAAGTGCACTTGGAACAACTTTCCTGTCTCAGTGTTAACCATTACTATTAGTTTACTGAAAGAACTCACATTGTTAGGGTAGGAAGAATCTTCTCTAACCCTAGAGATGTCAGTAGCTGTGTGTCACAAGATTTCATCTTAGGTCTTTTCTTATTAAGCAGCTACTTCTCCAAAGTTAGATTGGATAGACTGTAAATTAAGTGTAGTTGTCAGCTCTTCAATATTCACCAACAGGGCCCAAATCAAACCAGAGAATGGCATGTTAGTTAAGGACTCGCACCTCAACCTAAATCCAATAAAAGAACCATAGCTACCTTCTGTAAAGTCTCCTCAAAACAGGCACTGATATCAGAGACCAAATTGCATATGCAGACACTGAGATCTCTTTTCAATGGCATGCCAAAGTTGTGTTTAATAAATCTGTCTGCCTCTCACAGCCTGTCAGGCTATCTCATCTAGGTGATAGTACATCCTTGTCCTTTGCAGTCTCCCCCACACACTTTATCATACTCACCACTAAATACTGTGCTCACTTAGGACTAAAACTATTTAATCTTCTTGGAGAGTTTGAACAGTCTGACAGATTCACAACTGAAAAGATTTCCAGTTTAAGCCTCTTAAGTTATCCTTTCAGATTAAAAATCATTTCTTTTTATTCAGTCTCATGTAGCGACTCGAGGTGTGACCCTATCTTAAAAGATTTTTTTACATTGAATGATTCTGCACTTTCTGACCTCCTCTACCTTCACAAAAGAAGTCTAGCAAGCTCCTAGCTCAAACACAAACGTTAATCATTAGATTAATTGCATCAACTGACATGCTAAGTTTTGTACGTCATACTTTCCACAAATTTGGAATAGGCTCCCCTGCACATTAAGAAACGTACTTGTTCACTTTCAGAACAAGCCTCAGTGTTTGAATGAGTATCCACAAATTCCTGCTGACAGTTAATTTTCAATGGCTTTCCACACGTTTAGTATTAACCTATGAATTTAAGAAACTGTGCTTACTATAAGATAGTAATAAACTGACTAAAAAAACAATCAATAGCATTATTAGGAAAATGCAATCACAGTCAGAAAGTGTGTGTATTCAAAGATACATACATAATTTGTGAAAGTAGTGTTCAAACATTTTCTTTAGTCACTGCAAAAATATTTATTTTAATAAATGTATTTCCTAAGGGCATGATTACTCCATATATAACAGGTGATAATTTTCTCCAGAGTTCACACACATTTAAGTAAAGTACTTTTGCTACATTGTACTAGAGACCTGCTAATATAGTAAAGCTCTATCCAACAATAACTGATTTTAGTTCACAGAAATAGCTATTACTGATAATTCATATAAACATCACATCACCAAATTACACATGAAAAAAATGTTAGGAATTTATAATTGCATATTTTTTAAAATGTAGTTATCTTATAGTGCATAATACAAGTATTTTTATATTTTTTGAAACAAACAACATATCTTTTTACTTCCTAGACTACAAAAAGAGTCCATGAATATACAGGCAAAGCCATTTTTCTAAAGATTTTGTTGCATGACTTTTCAGCTCAGCAGTAGTTCTTGAGAAATCTTCATTCATTGCAGCATGTAGTGTATGTATTAGTAGTGTATGTATTAATATACATTTAAAAAAAGAGTGACATTAAATATTGGATTAGTACAGCTATTCTTTTAAGCCTACAAATGCAGTACATTATCTCATAATGGTTTAAGCTATCGTGTGCTCATATTTCATTTACTGCTGGTCCCTTTCCCATCAGGTATCCTCTTGTATTTAAATCGGGCCTAAGTAAAAGTATGTAACATTTGGGAAAAAATATAAAAATCTGTAAACTTGTACTTGATGACAAAATAGAAAATATCTCCACAGCAACCACATATTTTCCCTTTGTGCTCAGGTATGCAGGAATAAAACATAACCAAACACTAACAAATATCAGCATGCTGAATGTTATAAGCTTAGCTTCATTAAAGCTGTCTGGTAGATTCCTGGATAGAAATGCTACTAGAAAGCTTACAGATGCCAACAAACCTGTGTAACCAAGCATACACCAGAAGGCTACGAGAGAGCCTTCATTACATTCAACAACTATTGTTCTCTGTTGTAGCTTATTTTCTTGAGAAAATGGAGGGGAAACAAATAGCCAGGTAGCACAAATAATAATTTGTGCTGAGGTGCACAAAACAATTATATAGCTGGGTACTCTTGCCCCTACCCACTTCCTTAAGATACTTTGGGGCTTTGAAGCTCTAAAGGCAATCACGACCATGATGGTTTTTGCTAATACACAAGAGATGCACATTGCAAAAATTATGGCAAAAAAAGTATGACGGAGCATGCAGACGAGTTGGTTAGGGTATCCAATGAACATCAGCGTACACAGGAAACACAGAGCAAGGGCTATGAGAAGAAGGTAACTCAGTCCATGGTTGTTAGCCTTGACGAGAGGAGTGCTGTGGTATTTGGAAAAGAGAACTAAAATAGAAATGGGAGTCAGCGTGCTGCAGACAGAGATGGTTGCCAGAGAGACGCCAAGAGAATCTTCATAAGAGAGGTATTCTAGTGGCTTAGGAAGGCATTTGTCATGTCTGCTGCTTGGCCATGTTTCTTCTGGGCACTTCAGACATTCGATGGAATCTAATACAAACAAAACTCTGTCATATTACCTCACCAATATCAGTTACAAATGTTAGTATAGATCACAGCAGTGTTTAATAGTTCTTACTACAGCATGACATAACAACAAGTCAAGCAAAATCATTATGTTAAAAAAGCATGCTTTAATAATTTGCTCATATTATCTGGTTAATATGTGAACTTAAACGCAATAGCACTAGAACAGCATTATGATGTCTTCAATGATCATTTGTGCTTGTGTGTGTGTGTGTGTGTGTGTGTGTGTGTGTGTGTGTGTATGTGTATGTGTGTATGTGCGTGCACACATCTATAATTTTTCACATATAAGGACAACTAGATGCATCCAATGCAAACATTTGTGCAAAACATTAACCTGTAATTAACAAGCATGCAGACAGGTCAATGTTATACCACACAATGGATGGTATTTATGCTCATGAGTACATTAGTACCTCTGAAGGAGCACAGCAGCATTTAACCTGTGAAGTTTGTTTTGTACAATCAATCACATCAAGAAACTAATTTCCAAAAGAGCTAGCAGACTATTCAAGTTTGACAAGAATGGAAAAACGGATTCCACATAATAGTATTTGGAGTACTTCTAGTAAATGCAGTTTGATCGTGGAAGCTATATTACGACTTTGCCTCCTGTAGGTTCACAAGCTCCATCTGTAATATGGAAAAATAAATATTTTTGATGTTTTCCTTTTTTCTTATATTTTTTATAAAGAGAAAACAGTGCCATACATATGGGATGGAATGTGGATTGGGAATCATTATCTAAAGTATTCTGGAAATTCTGACAAAGGGATCTGGAAGTAAAATAACATTCTGTACCTTCACTGGTCACTGTTTTTTGTCAACAGTGTGGGATTAGAGAATAAACCATGGTGATGAACATGAGAGACAAAACAAACTGCATTTAGCTGATGTAATCATCATAACATCTTACTAGTTTCAGTGATTTCATTTTAATATATTTCAGTAATCATTAAAAATAGACTACAGAATTCATCTGGCTAGAAGTTTATGAGTACAGATAGTTACATTTGCCTCATTACAGCTTTATGGGATGTACTTTGTGATTGATCATGAAGACATGAAGTACTAACATGAATCCACGGAAGTAGTTTACAGATGGGGAACATGGATGAAAGATAATTGGAAGCATGGACACAGTAGTCTAGTAGCTATGTTGTTACCTTTATTAAGACTTAAAGATAATACTGATAGAATTACCAAGATTTATTGACTGACTAATGCAAAGAAGTAAGAAGCAGAGATCAAATGCCATTTGCTGATGGGAACTGCCTCAGTGAAAACATACTGTTTTTATATAATGGTCTACATTTGCCACTCGGATCGCGTAGAAGGATAAAGCCTTAAACACAACCCAGGCAACCCAGCCTCATTTATCAGCTTGTTCATCCATTGAAGTAGCAGGGAGGGAGGGATAGGTGTTACTATCCCTTTTGGGTCAGCAGTTCCATGTGTGAATCCAATGGATTTCCCTGGTGGAAGGTGGGGATGTCATGCTAGCAGGCACAGGCTAATGGGGGCAATAGGGTGGAAACAAGGCTGATTTGCCACCAATTTAGGGCAGTAAGCTGCACATCCCCATTGCACACCTGCCCCTTTTTTGTACCTTTAGGACCCAAGGGAGGGGAGAGAAACAGGGTATGGTATAAAGTAATAAATCCCCCACTGCTGGATGTGAATAGCCACACTCAAGTTCAGGATTGACCCCAGCCCTACTGGAGAGACTAGGCAATGGATATAGGGTACTGGGTAAGAGCTGTTGGATGATGCGAAGGGGAAAAATATCCTAAAAAATAGATGTCTACATTTAAAGGACAAAGCAAGTATTACATGATACTTTGGAGAGATACAATAAGTCTACCATCCTATTAAAACAATGAGAGAGAGTAATAATGCTAATAAAAAAGGTATACAAAGTGGGGGTAGACAAAAGGCTTTCTTTAGTTATGTTAGGAACCTGGGTGGTAATTCCCAGATATGCTAAGAATTAGTCCAAAATGACAAAAAATACACTGAACCCACAGACATTGCCAACATCCTAGCTGACAGGTTCAGCGCAAACTCCCCCCCCCTCCCCACCAAAAGGGCAAATATCTATCCCAGCAGAGTGCTGCCCCCCTGACATCTCAGATGCTCAGGTAAGAGACGCCCTCTCCAAAGCAAAAAACACTGCATCAATGGGACCAGACGGTGTCCCGGGCTGCGTCCTACATGAACTCCAAGAAGAGCTAAACCCAAACATAAAACTACTGTTCAGTCTCAGCCTTACTACAGGATATGTGCCCAAAGAGTGGCGTACAGCAACAGTGGTCCCTCTCCATAAAGGTGGTGCCTCAACGGATCCTGGAAACTATCGCCCCATAAGCCTGACTAGCTTGTTCTGCAAAGCTATGGAAAGGATCATCATGGACCTCATAAATAAAGATATTGGGGACCTACAGACACTGGATCCTACCCAGTTCGGCTTTGTTAAGGGCAGATCCTGCCTCTTAAACCTGGTTGATTTCTTTGAAACAGTCACCAAGGCCATTGACGAGGGGAAGGTGGTCCACACAGCCTACCTGCACCTCGCAAAAGCCTTCGATACAATATCCCACTCGGACATTATAGATAAGCTCACCAACTTAAATATAAACCCCTATTTCACTAGATGGATTGCAAACTGGCTCAAGGACAGAACCCACATGGTTAGAATTGCTGGAGCCATATCAGACTCCAAACCAGTTACAAGTGGTGTCCCACAAGGTTCAGTCCTGGGACCTCTCTTGTTCGGTATATATTTCTCGGAGGTACAGGCCAACACAGAAGGACTGTGGCTGACCAAGTTCGCAGATGACTGCAAACTGGGCACCATAATTGACTCTCCAGCTGACACAAGCATCCTCCAAAAGGGCCTCATAGAAACAGACGACTGGTGCCAGAGCCATGGCCTCAAGCTAAATGCCAAAAAGTGTATAGTCATCCCCTTTGGCAAAAACAAAGTGCCCACAAATTACCACATAGGTGGTAATCCATTAAGTACAGAAGAAGTAATTAGGGACCTGGGGACCCAAGTTGATAGCAATCTCTCATTTGACAACCAAGTGGCCAAAGTGGTTAGAAAAACATTTTATATAGCCCACCTAATCATGAAGGGATTCACATCTAGATCAGGGGAGGTCATCGTGCCTCTTTACTCATCCCTCATCAGGCCCATAATTGAGTACAATGCCCTTTTGGGATGTACCTTACCAGACACCTGCAGCAACTGGAAAGACCCCAAAAGTACCTCACCAAGAGGATCAAAGGGCTCAAACAGATGCCATATGCTGCCCGGTTAAAGAAACTCCAGCTCTACTCAGTGGCATACCGCCTGTTCAGAGGCGATCTGTGCCTGACGTATAAAGCCATGTCCAACCCGGAATTAATGGACATGCTGCACCTCAGAAAATCCAAATCCCATCGAGCTACGCGCTTGAGAGACTTGAACCTCAGCACTGAAATAAATAGGACATGCTGGAGGGACAGATTCATAACCCAGAGGCTCCCTTCACTCTGGAATAAAATCTTAGTCCAGGTTAGGCAGAGTCCCTCATTGACTCTCTTCAAGAGGAATCTTGATGAGTGGATGGGAGATCGTAGGTTTACCCCGGGTATCACTTCTGTGTCACTGTTAGACAGAGGCACAGTATACTAACCTCGAAAAAGGGCATAGCAAAATACATTTAAAATGGGTGGCGAAAGCCAAACACATTCTGGCTAGGCTTTTAAATGCCCTAGGGCTGATAGCCTAGTATGAACCTATGAACCTATAAGAAGTCATGTGATATAGGAATTCTGGGCAAAAAAAATAAACTAGGTGAATACAATAGCATTGGAAGGGGGGGGGGTTGATATTGCAATAAATGAATAATGTACTTTCTTGGCTAGAGAACATGACATTGTTCTATGAGGTCAAAACGTATTTGCAAAGGTTCATGTGTTTAAAGTGGCTGAAGTGGTCATATTTTGCAGTGCATGAGAAATAAAATGCATGATACAGGCCTGAGACAATGGAAAGAGAGAAAGTGAAAACAATAAATTATTAAATTTATACTCATTATGAGAAGATGATATTGGAAATTCAGTTTTAAGTATGTTCTGAAGGTCATTGCATAAACAGATAAAAATGATGTTATGCTTCAGAATATGATTATAATATTAGAAAATACAAGGAAAGTATTATCATATGATACTTCAGATGTGTTATATAGGAACCAAGATGATGAAATCTTTGCAAATGTGTAAATCACTTCACATTATAACCTAAAATTCCTCACATGATGCAGACAACAGAATACATCAACCAGGTAGTTGGTGCAGGGAAAGGCATCTGACAATCTGATGATGACCCAGGTTCAAGAATGGAGGGGACAGCACTGACGTATCAACTAAGAGGGGACAGAGTGGGTTTTACCTCATCCCTAGTGAGAGTTACCTGGATAAATACAGGACCATCCTGGTAGAAGCTGAAATGGCCTCCTATGGCATGTAGTTAAAGGAAGGGTTGCTTTCAGTGTATATTAAGTAGCCATGCATTATAACATGAGTGTTGGGGTGCCACCATTGCAAGCTGCTGTACCAAGGAGGAAAAAGTCATGCGGGGTCACTGGCATGTACATTGCAGTGGAACAATCTCTCAATAGCAAGCAGGGGAAAAAACAAATGTAGGGGAATGCAGAAAGTGACAGCATCAGGAGGAATAATTTGTTTTGTAAAAGAGATGGGGACTTTTGGGTTTGGGATGTGCATATTATAAGTAAAAGGAAGATAGAAAGACAGTTTGATAGGTAGGTAGATAGATGGATAGACAGATGGACAGATAGATTGCTACATAGACTGAAGGAAGAGAAAATCTGTGCACTTCAGTAAGTTAAAATGAGGAGGGAGAAGAAAATTTGTGAACATCAGTAAGTTAAAATAAAACCAAACACCCTAATAATGGGCGATTTCAACTACCCCACCATTAACTGGGAAAACTACTCATGTGCCAACTCCTTCACTCAACGTTTTCTGGAATTCATAAACTCCAATGCCCTGGATCAACTTATCCACACCCCCACCAGGGGCAACAATATCCTAGATCTAGTCATTACCAACATGTGTGACCGGTGTTCCACACCTGAAGTCAACACCTCATTGGCCAATTCGACCATAAGCTAATCACCCTAGATATCCACATCCTGCCCCCATCCCACATTAAGGAAACCATGGTAATAAATTTCTCCAAAGCTAACTTCATGCCTCTTAAGACAGAAGTGGTGAACTTCATGATACCCATGCAGACAGACAATAGAGTTACGACTACTGAATCCTACAGAATTGCACTTAATAAGCACTTACACGAGTGCATAGATCATGCTATCCCAAACAGAACCAAGATGCTATCTTCCAAAAAAAGGAAGCCAATCTGGTGGTCCCCTGCCATAAACAAACTGTACAACAGAAGGAAGAAACTGTAGCAAAATAGAGTAAAATCCCATGAGTGGAGGAGCTCCGTGGTCAGCCTCAGTAAGAAGCTGAGACCCCTGATAAAATCCTCCAAAGCTAGTTACGAAAACAAAATTGCCACTGATTCTAAAGACAACCACAAAGCATTCTATAGCTATGCCAAGAATCTCAATGGCAACACTCAGATCTGCTCTGAGTTACAGCACAATGGCACTAAATATACAGACCCGACTGATATTACCAACATCCTGGCAGAAAGGTTCAGTGCTAACTTTACCCCCTTCTCACCCCCTAAAGGGCCCATCTCTATACCGGAAGAATGCAAAGTTCCTGTAATCACGGCTGCATAGGTAAAAACCACACTCTCCAAAGCCAAGAATACAGCATCCATGGGACCAGACAACATCCCAGGCTGCGTTTTACATGAACTACAGAACAAACTGGCACCCCACCTAAGTACCATGTTCAATCATAGCCTCACCTCAGGCTTTGTGCCCGCTGAATGGTGCACAGCGACGGTTATCCCACTCCACAAGGGGGAGCCACCACAGACCCCAGGAACTACTGCCTCATTAGCCTGATGAGCCTGGTCTGCAAGACCATGGAACGTATCATCATGGAACTTATAAATAAAGACATTGGTAATCTCCAAACTCTGGACCCCACTCAGTTCGGGTTTGTAAAATGCAGATCATGTCTCCTAAACCTGAGAGACTTCTTTGAAGCAGACACCAAAGCCATAGATAAGGGTAAGGTAGTTCACACAGCCTTTCTAGATCTTGCCAAGGCTTTCAACATCATCCCTCTCTCTGGAATTATAGATAAATACACTAAACAATGTATAAATCCCTATGTCACAAGATGGGTTGCCAACTGGCTCACTGACAGAACCCACACTGTGAAAGTAGCAGACTCCAAATCCAACTTCAGACCAGTGACAAGTGGAGTATTACAGGGTTCAGTCCTGGATCCTCTCCTGTTTGGTATCTACTTCTCTGAAGTACAGGTTAATACAGAAAGTCTTTGGCTATCGAAGTTCACAGATGACTACAAACTAGAAGCCATAATCGAAACTCCTAACGATGTGGACATCCTACAAAAGGGCCTCACTGAGACAGATGCCTGGTTTCAAAGCCATGGCCTCAAGCTCAATGCCAAAAAGTGCATTGTCATCCCCTTTGGTAAAAACTCTGTACCCATGAACTACAACATAGGTGGTAGTATACTTAACACCAAAAGTATGATAAGAGAGCTTGGGACACAGGTGGACAGTAATTTCTCCTTTGATAATCACATTGCCATAGTAGTCAGGAAATCCTTCTATGTGGCACACCTCATCACAAAAGGTTTCTCATCCAGAAAAAAAGAGGTCATTGTTCCCCTCTACACATCACTCATTAGACCCACTATAGAGTACAACGCCCCTTTTGGTATGTACCTCACAAGACATCTACAACACCTGGAATGGCTGCAGAAATACCTCACAAAGAGGATTACCAGCCTCAAATAGATGCCCTACACAGACCGCCTCAAAAAATTTCAGCTTTACTCTGTTGCATATCGCCTACTCAGAGGTGATCTCTGCCTAACATACAAAGCTATGTCAAATCCAGAGCTGTTGGATATGCTCCACTTAAAGAAATCCCAATCCCTCCAAGCTACATGCTCTAGGGACCTAAACCTTGTCACCACAATAAACAGAACATGCCGGAGGGATAGATTCCTGTCCCAGAGACTTCCCATACTCTGGAATAAACTACCTATCTATATCAAACAGAGCTCCTCATTAGCACTCTTCAAGAAAAATCTTGATGATTGGATGGGAAATAGTAAATTCACCCCGGGGATCACTTCTGTGGCTCTGCTCGACAGTGGCACAGGAAAATAATTTTCTTGGGTGACAAACGCCATGGTACCTTTTTGGCTGGGCTTGTATAGGCCCTAGGGCCAATAGCCTAGTACCTACCTACGAACCTATGTTATCACCTTTTTTAGTGCAGTTGCAAATAAGAATCTTACGAAATAGGGAATAATCTATTACTAGTATAGTAATGACTTTTACAGTTTTTGTAACAAAGCATCTTATTTTTGTCCTGAATTGTATTGCTACTGAAGCCCCAAAATCTTTCACAGAGTTGTAACCTCCTGCAATGAAACTATTATAGTCTGAGATTATCTACAAAATGCCAAGAAAATTCCTGAAGCTGGAACAGAAATCCAAGCAAAGAACAAACAACTGACCAGGAAGCCAAAGACCAGATTATATTACCTCACTACCTAAAATGAAGTGCAAGCTACCATATTTCAGTTACATGAGTTTTACTTGCCGGACAACCATGGTGCCAGCTGTGCTTTGCAAGTA
The DNA here is from genome assembly GCF_019279795.1 of Protopterus annectens. Classification (NCBI taxonomy): domain Eukaryota; kingdom Metazoa; phylum Chordata; order Ceratodontiformes; family Protopteridae; genus Protopterus; species Protopterus annectens. Next base: position 1,290,775,951 of record NC_056733.1, on the reverse strand, counting down.
GAATACCTTACTCTGAAATTTAAAGTATATGAAGCTGTTGCATTGAAGCCACACTGCAAGTAACCAGCTTCTTAGTGAATGGTGCAACTTTTTTGTTTATCCAGAATGCATCATTGTTGGATGAAGATTATGACATGAAACTTTTTCTGACATTGTTTTGTAGATGTATATATTCAAAGAAAATTAACAAAATAAATTTCTTTAACATCTAAGCATAAATGGGAAAAAAATCAGTGTAAAACTTTTATGCATGAGGAGATGAATAATACACTTTAAAGAATATGTCTGGCAATATAGTAAGTAATGTATTTAAGGGTAAAACAGTAATATGTATTATAAGTGGTTTCCTTTATGTGTACAGAAAGTGAATGAAAAGTATAAGAGAGCAAAATTTCAAATGGAAGAAGAAAATAACCCTAAGCAAAATGGATAAGAAAGTGCACTAAGAATGAAGGTACAGAGGTGTTAAGTATGAGCACAAATAATAGCTATATTTGGAAAAGGGGAAACAATAAACAGTGGACTAGATTATTATAATATTAGACAGGACACCAGGATGTATTGAATGAATTTTTCTTTGTCACTTTTTTACAAATAATCATATGTGTAAGATTCATGTATGCAGAGTGATTGCGTAGATGAGACTAATGCACTTAGTAATTATTATTTTGTACAAGATGTGTGCAATATTTCTGTATATACTCTAATACATATATCATTTACAAGGTAAATTCAAGAAAGCAGGGAAGGAAACCAGCAGGGAAGAAAGCAGGGATGGGGCTTGGCATAATGGTTAAGGTGTTTACCTCACAGACACTAGGTACAGGGTTTGTCTCACACCTTTGACATGAAAAATTGGTTATGCTCGAAATGACTCACAAGAGCAGCTAGCCTAGTACTTACCTATGAATATAAATTTCATGTAATATAAATAAGCAAGTATTGCAAGGAACAGGTTCCTGCTGTAACTCAATGTATCATACGTTTGGCCCATGGAACACTGACAATTTAAAGGCAAACAGGAGTGTATGTGTACTAATTCTAAGACTATGGTATCATGGAATATCTCCTTAATCTGAGGTGGCACATCCTAGTATGTAGAAGAAGCAGACATGTGGCGTGCATAACCTTCCATGATGAGAATTGCATAGGGAGAGGCTGCCCCCACCATAAAAAAAGCTTTTAAAATACAACAGTAATTTCTTGAATTAACTGACTTTTGTCTCAGAACTGCAATTTATTTTTTAGAGTATCAGAACTTCTGTTATTTAATCTTGTTTATCTGATTGGGAAGATGAGGAAATGGACAGAAGCCTGATAAGGTGTAGAATAAGAAATACCTTTAAATAACTGGAAATGTATTACAACAACAAATAAATATGTCAAGACACCTAATCAATAAATCCTGTTAATATTACAGTACAACAGTTTCTCTTTTTATTTAATGTAATTGACAACCTAAATATTATCATTAATATATGTCTTTAAAAATATTGTTAATTGTGCCCAGGCACCATTTGATCTCATTCTTAAAGTATTATTTTACTTGTCTTAAACCATAGAAAGTAAATATATGAATTCAGATTAAGGAGAAGCCCTGGGATTCAGTAAACTCTACATGGAGTTTATGTGTTTGCACCATGAGCAGCAGTACTTAATGAATATTCATGCCAGGGCTCGCCTTCAAAGGTGAGCAACCACAGTTTTGTGGCCGCCAGGAAACTGTGTAAAGCAACGCGGATAGTGAACTTAGTTACAGCATAGCAAACTGGGTTAGCGGGATTGTGCAGAATGCCACAAGGACCACCAGATTTTTTCATATATTAATGTATTATGTTGTGGGGAGAGGACAGGGCATTGTATGTGCACACTCCAGCATATTGGGCTAGCAGGATTGCATGGAATGCCACATGGGCTACCAGGGTTTTTCATATATTAATGTACTTGGTTGCAGGCACAGGACAGGACAGTCCATATAGTGCTGAGTATTGAGAAATCCCATTCCAGCAGTCTGTACAAGTTGTGTCAATGATGTGTAAGGGTACATGGACTGCTATTTATAATAAACAGTCATGGAAAGTGTGTTTATTGAATAGGAACACACAGATGAAGTTTAGGGATGAACACTGAGAAGGAGGACAGGTGAAACACTGTAATGTACTGCACATGAGAAAATGTAAAAGGAAGACAGTTGCAGCAGGAGCACTAATCACATCTCCACATGGCACAGTATGGACTGCACAATGACAAATGTATATGATGTGACTGTCACACAAGGTGACATAACAGTGGAGAATGTCCATGTGATATAAGCATCCAGACATGAACAATGGAGAGGACATGTATCATGGATGGTAAATGCAATTGCGGCTGGGTACATATTGTGAAGTTGTGCAAACTGATTTGCTGAGTATGTCTGAATTCTCAGCAGAGGCTTCCAATAAGTAGGACACAGATAAAACATCATGGTCAACAGTAATACCATCACACACAATCTCGGACAGTATCACAATAATACCACCAGTAATACCCATTTCTCTGACACAACATATGTGTTTCTGAGTGAGCATAGATGGTTCTGTGCCAACACATTTGTACAACTATTAGGACATGTTAGCAATCTGTGAGTGTGATCAAGCACACTCTCCTGACACTAATGTATGCAGGAGGTGTGAGGAGACACCCTTGACATTATGATCACTACAGGCTAGTTGACTAGTGTGTATGACAGAGATATATTTGGCACAATCCGCACTGTCATAAATGTTACCCATGCCATTAATGCCATTAAACAGCTATGTATGTCATGAGTGCATCACTAAAACAGATATAACACATGTATGGGGTATTAGACATTGATGGAGGTTCCGTGCCATCAGACAGTAATGTTTATGCAACTGAACTAATATCTACGTGTGCACAGATGTGTGACAACTCACGGTGACAAAGGTGTTGCACTTCAGTTGCACAGTCTTGGAAGATGTAAATGGAAGGACATAAGGAAGGGTGGGTGTGGTGAAGGCTGTGAACTATGAAGGTATTATGGCCTGTCATGTGGATGTCCTGCACATACTCAGTAGTTGTGTTACATACAAGAGGGTACTCACTACCATGGGCACATGCTGGTGATCATTCAACATACCATATAACCCAGGACACCGGCCGCATAACAACTGGTCTGCTGATAGGGTGTGACATCTACATGATCCTTGGTTTATGCATTACATAGTGAAACAAATCCCCACACATTTTTTTTTCATCTCATGTGTTGTCATGGCTGGGGTAGCAGTCTTTGATGTGTGTTGATACTGTCTGTATTATACTAATATCACAGTTGGAGTCAATGATTTTCCACAATCTGCAGTCTTCCAGACAGCTGTTGGAACACGGCATTTGTGTGTCATTCTTGATGTCTGTGATTTCAATCATGGACAGGAAAGTGCCCAGCAGACAGCCCTGATGTACACACTTGATCAATGGACGCAAGATATAGTTCACGTCACACATTTCTACATATTTAGATGCCACATATATGATCCACTGTTCTACCCACTTATTGATATAAGTGTTGATGGCCACATTTGCCATAGTGGAGTAAATACCGCAGTGTGGACTCCTGTTGACTGCCTTGGCCTTTTCAAGTTCCATAGGGTGATGCCCTTTGAGAACATCTGACAGATGTAACAGACATAGATTTAGCATCAAAACTCACACATTTCTGTTGCAGAGGCAGAAAAATACAGCCAGTACACAAGTAAATCCAGTGACTATAGAAATAAAAACAAATAAGTAAAATAGAAGTCACTGGAACCACGAGCAGCCAGTAATGAAGTGGTTTATTAGACTCAAACAACTTTTAAAACCGCTAGTAAAAACTTTTGCCTTAAACAAGGCTTCTTCAAGTATATCAAACAAAAAATACCATCTAACATTTATATAATATCAAAGAGGGTGACATGATGACAATCAGCCTCATTTGTGTTTCTCTTTCAATAAAGGCTTTAAAGATACATAGCCATTCAAACCAGGTAAAATATGTACCCCTAAGCATAAAATCTAATTTAATTCTTCCATTTCAGTAAAATCATTGATATTAGCCCCACGTATATTATTGTCAAGTTACTCTTAAAATTGAAAATTTAAAACTATGTCCAGAGCCATTGTCTCTAATGTATTTATATAGTGCATTTGTAACTATTTCTCTTTTAATCTCAGACAGGTGGTTGCAGATATGATCTTTTAACATCTGGTTCATTTTACCCATATAATATGATTGACATGCAACACATCTAGCCAGATAGACAACATTTCTAGTTTCACAATTACCATATGCATTAAATCTAAAGGTCTTATTAGAAAGTGGATGAGCAAAATATTTATCACAACAAATGAAACTACAGAAAGTACATCTGCCACGTTCAGAGGTACCATTCTTAACTGGTCATGTCTTCCTAGATATATGTGTCGGCTCTTTATACCATAACTGCTTCAAACTTTGAAAAAATTAGAAAATGTTAGTACACATGAGATATTTCTAAATAAGTCTAGATTAGAACTCTCACTCCAATGCACCTTCGGAACACAGGATGGGTGCCTTATCTCTCTTTGCCACACAAACAGCTTTGCAGCAAAGAACTTAACTCAATATGCACACAACCAACTGCAACAGCATCCACACTGATATCAAACCATACAAGTGTTATTTGTATATGTATTAGTTTTGGATGTAGTGCACCTAGTGATCGCACAAACTGTCATGATTACTGCTTGCAAATATACAGCAAATATGAGATCCAAAGCGGCCAGTACTCCAACACTCCAGTGAGAGGTTAAAAAGATTTTATTAAATCAAGTAAATATAACAACCAGACCAGTATCAGCCATAAGCCTTTCTCAATGCATTCTAACAAAATGACAATTAACAAAACCCATTTTATATAAAGTCTTAATCCAATCATGGACCCGGTCCACCCATCCAATTAATCGATTAACAATAATTAAAGATATTCATTCAATCTAGGGTGAAAAAGACCACCTGAAAATAAGTGGAGCATCCAATTTACAGTACATCATGTCATTGAATGTATTTCATTTTGGGATGTCCTGGTGAGTCAACAATAGAATGGCACGTTGGACACTTCTGTTTAGCATACGTAATCACATTCCAACACTCTACTTCATGCCTCCAGCTGTCATCCAAACCATATTATCTGCAACATCCCAAAATCACAATTCATGAGGGTCCGTAGAATCTATTCCACTAATGAGGGGTTCCTTTCACAACAGCAGGAGCTAATAAACATGTTTGATGAATGTGGATATACTAAATCTTATTTTGTTCAGATCAGCAATGAAGTTAAAACTTTAATTAGAGTAGACTTGTGATATAAGTCCAAAAAGGCTAGGAAGAATGAAATTATTAGATTGATTACCAGCTATGGTTGTAATGCTTTTAATTGTATGGATGTTATTCAGAAGCATTGGGACATCTGATTGACTGATGATCAGCTTAGTAACCTTTTAGGTCCCAGTTGTCTGTTCTACTTCAGGAGACATAAAACACTAGGGGGTTTCTTTAATCATTATAAACATAAAACATCATCTGTGAAATCATTTCAGGTTACATTGGAAGCCAGAATATCATTGGGGTGTTTTCCATGTGGCCATTGTACTTTCTGCAGGTATATATGTAAAACTAAAGAATTTACTAGTGCAATTACCTCTCAGATATTTAATATTAATGTATTTGCTAATCGCAGCACTGATTGGGTGATTTATTTGGTTACATGTACTTGTTTAGTGTTTTATATAGGTCAGACATCAGGACCTATTAGATTACTTATTTCTGAACATTTTAGTAATGTCAGAAATAAATGTCATACCAATACTTTGTATGAGCATACCATTAAACATCTCACTGCACAGTTTAAATTTACAGTTATTGATAAAGTTTTAGGCAACAGAAATTTAAAAACTGGTTGGCACAATATTTTAAATAAAAAAGAAAGAATTTGGATTGTTAACTAGGTGGTCTTTTCACCTGGGATTGAATGAGCATCTTTGAGAAAGGCTTATGGCTGAAAGTGGTCTGGTTGTTCTATTTACTTGATTTAATAAAATATTTTTAACTTCTCACTTGAAAGTTGGAGTGCTGGCCATTTTGGATTTGATATTTGCTGTATGTTGGCCCATTGCACTTCCCATACAAGCAGAAGTTTGCTGTTGACTGCTTACAAATATACAGCTCTGCCTTACATTTCTGTGTTTTGGCCATTCTTCATTTATCTGAGCACTAATCTGAGACATGCAGTGTGTAAGCCATTCCATATCATTGGCCTTAACATGTGTGAGTATATTAAGTGGAAATAATATCATATGCAGTTGCCAACAAATGAAGGGCAGGTTGGATGTTAAGGAAAGGAACCTGTGACTTGTGTTCTGCTTACTTATATTTCCAACCTTACTTCTAACACTTTATAGATCTAACCTGACACACCCAGTAGAAGTAAGGCAGCCTGCAGTGCTGTTGTGTTTTCCTTCTCCCAACCACTAGTAATTCAAAGTTGCAATACATTAAAAACAAACATTGGGAGAGTGCCTGTACTATGTTTACATTAGATACATGGAGCCAAGTTTTTGGGATTTAGCAATTCTAAGGAATTCACAACTGATTTGCATCTTTACCATGGTAACAGTCCTGAATCTACACCATATAAAAAGACAACAGTGTAGCTAGGCAAACTGATGGTGAGGAGAGTTGTATATGTTTGGAGGACTTCAGGATATCTGTACAGAGGAGTACCGAATGTCAGAAGATATGCTTTTATTTTGTCAGCTACATACTGCATATGCTGGAATGTATTTAATAAAAATATGAAGCAAAGGCTTTTACAGTTTTATGTGCATGCATTAGTTAGAAGTGTACTGATGGCATGAGCATGTTTGTCAAGCCATTTCAGAGGTATACATAATTGCCAATACATGAAAATGGAATGCTGCGTGATAAATTTATTTATTTTATTTATTTTACATTTGTTAACCGGGCTAGTCCAACTGGATACATGTCCATTTTCAGTGGAGGCCCGAGGAGAAAACTACTACTTAATAAGTTAAAAAAATATACAGAATTATGCAATAAAAAGAAAACATTTGCTTTAAATTTATTCCAGAATGTATAGACACAAGAGTACAATATGAGACTTAGCAGGTGAATAAGATTAGATATTTTACTTAGTTACAGTATTACTACATTATACGTGAGAAGCAAAATTAGATTTATGTCTTTTAATAGAGAGAGAGATAGGAATAATTAAGAAGTGGAAGGTGTGGTATACTAGAGTTAGGAGGAGAAGGAGAGGGAGGTCAGAAGAAAGGAAGGAGGGAAAAAAGAAAGAAGTTAGCCAGGGTTATGGCAAGAGCATAGCCAGTGGTTGGTTAGGAAGATTTTGAGTTTGTTTTTAAATATGTCATATGATAGCACTTTTAGCAGGTCAAAGTTGGTTTGCAAGCAAAACGGTCAATTTACTGTTGTTTTGGGTGGGGGGCACAGCTGAGTTACTGTTATAGCACACACAAGGATGGCCTGTTCTTTTGTGGGTGAGCAAAGGTGAATTATTGTTGTAACACAAACTAGGATGGACTGTTGTTTTAGGGAGGAGCAAAGCTGAGTTAGTGTTATGGCACAAACAAGGATATGTTGCTCTTGTTACTCTCCTTGTTTTGCATTCTGCCTGTTGTTAGTATTTCATATCTGTAGAGTGTTTTATGTTTCTCCAGTGGGTAATACTGACTGGCTAACCTTTCTGTTTTATCTGGAAATAGTTATTTTGTAGTTATGTAATACTTACGTGTATTATTCTTCTGTTATCTTTTAGGACACCTATGAGTATGACACCCAGACATGTCAATCCATGCACACCCCCCTTTCACCGATGCCAAGAACAAAGATGGCTTTAGGCAACATGGTGCTTTTCTGCTGGAAAGGGGCAGGGTGATATGGCAGCAGATAGTAAATGATGTCAATGCTGTGGGTGGTCATGGCAGGATATACTGGCAGGTGTGCCACAGGGCCACTGACATGATTACATCTGCATGGAGGACAGCAGCTGCAGTGGGCCTTGACCAGATGCTTACTGGGGGAGGACCTGTTAGGGAACCACCACTAACTCCCATTAAACAGTTCCTGGCCAATATCAGAGATCCAGACAGCTCCCAGCAGAGTGCAGTACATCATGTCCTGGATGTTGGAGCAACAGTTTCCAAGACAGCAAACATATCCCAGGAGGTAATTTCAGGTAGGCTTTGTTATATGAACAGTTAAATAGTGTTGTATAGTAAAACAATTGAAATCAATGTTAGTTCTGTGTCACAAGTTTTTTTTTTTGGGGGGGGGTGAAGACTGCTACAGTTATAAGCTTAGGTTAGAGTTGTCAGCCATGTTCTTGTTGAAACTGTAGTTAATGGATATATAAAGGGATAACTCTATCACCCCCTGTGTTACTGTTAATTGTGATGATGTTGCCCTTATCTCTTACTTAACTTCTTCCAGGACCATCTGGACTACAGAGGAGAATCTCATCTGCAGATGGTTAGGCAAACATTTTTATGTCAGAACTGTTCAGCAATTTAAAGAAATATTGTAGTGTGCGATGTTGATCTCAGGCCTGTTGTGTGAATCATTGTACTGCCTCTAATAGTAGCAGTACTGTTACTCTGTTAGCATATATTGCACTATAGTAGTGGAGGTATTAATTTATTCCTGTGTTTCTTGCTTTGTATCACAGATGATCATGACAGTGGGAGTGTAGGCCCTGTGACACCTGTTGTCAGTGCATCAGCAGACTCTGATGATGATGGTGGCCAAACTGAGGCACAGTTAGGGGGTGCAGAGGTTGAATCTGACACTGAGGTTGACATACCACCATCCCTGCATTTCTGTCAGACATAGCCTTTAGGCATACACCTACCTAGACCAGTAAGCCCACAGATATTGGACAGGCAGAAGGTGAGAATACTGATTAGGGAAGTATGGCTACTGCAGCTTCAGTGTCTATTGAGTCTGACCATAGCCAAAGTGTGGGTGTGGCACCATGCAGGAGGATTGAAAGGGGTGCCTGGAGGGGGCTTTCTGTCCCTCCTCCACCTGTTGCAGGTTCCATTTCCCATGCTACTTAGCATATGTTTAGGGCCATCATGGATGCACAGGCATGTTCCTATAGGTGCTTCAGACAAATGCTCAGGGTTGTGGATGTGGCACAGTCTGACATGTGTGACTGCCTCCACCATGTTGCTGATTCACTGGATTAAATGAATGACACATTGGAACAAGTGGTGTCTGTAATGGACTGAGGGGTGTCTGTCATGGAACGAGCAGTGTCTATGATGAAATGTCTGCTGGGAGGGGAACAGCATCCTCATGGGTGTAGTTCAGCCACATCATCTGTTTTCAGGCAACGTGGCCATGCCCAATCATGCTCCCATAGTGGCAGTACTTCCACTGCTCCATCAGTAAGTGTGCTGTCCACATTCAGACATGGCAGGCTATAGGGTCATGATCCTGGGCATCCTTGTGAAGGGAGCTCATCCAACAGACATCAGTCACATTCAGGTAGCAGCACTGCATCTGATCTTGGGTGTGGCTGTGCCAATGCAACCCCTGGCAGAGTCATGTGTCAGAGTGGTGATGACAACAATGAACTTCTACCTCTACCATGCATGGGTCGCACCTGTCCAACATACCAAGATGTAGAGCCAGCACAGGGCTTGGCTGTATTCATGCAGACACTCACACATCCATTTCACCTGGAGGACCCATACAGACACACACACACACACACACACACACACACACACACACACACACACACACACACACACACACACACAAACAGACAAAACAGTTACTCATTTTGTCTCACTGGCCATTTCTTTCTTTATCTGAATTTCTGCCTTCTTTTCTTTTTTGCTCACATACACTCACTGAACTTTTGTGTCAGCCTAGGCTTTCTGCCCCCCCCGACACAACACCGTATGCAAGTGATGATAACTGTGCCATATCCCTCTTTTCTATCTTTTGGATTCAGGGATACAAAAGTTGTGTCCGATGCTCAGGGTGCACAGCTAACTTAGTGCTATATCTGCATTTGTGGTGTTGAACTGGTAATTGTACCTTTAACTTATATTGGCCTTGGAAAGTTAAAGAGTTGATAACACCAACATTTCTCAACTTTGTATTGAATGATCTTGTGAGGGTTGTGAAGTCAGAAACTGCAATGTATATCGTTACTTTCTAATTTCTATCTTTAATCATTTTCCAGTACAAACATATGGTGCTAAACTAGGGGATGCGGTGATCATCAATACGTTTGAGAGATATGACTGTGAGAATCTTTGATGCCTGAGGCCTACTACTTAGTAATGGACATATAAGTCAAATAGGTCTTTGCTGTGACATGTTAAGGTAAGTTCTGTACAGATCTCCCACCTTTTACTAGTTTACAGGACCAAGTAATGAAATACAAGGATAAGCCACACAGTCATATTTTTAAACAATACACTCCAGGTTCAGGACTTAACTTGTAAATGCAACAGTTGACACAGTTTTAGTTCAGACCTGACTCTATCTGATGCAAGCAGTACACACTCAATACATGAGGAGGTAAAGGTCATGTGAGTTGCCTGGCATCAATATTAGTATATGTATGTGAGCAGGAGGAAGGTTTTAGGCCTCTAGGTGGTGAGTGAGTGTGCTGTTCTTCATCTCTTAGTCAATGCAAGGGCATACTGAGCATGCCTACTTCTGCCTACACTCACAGCAGCTGGTGGTTCCCCCTATGACTCCTCATCCGTCTGTGGCTGTGGTGACCTTGGCATTGGTGATGTGATGTGTGCCCCTTCCCCTTGCTGATCCTGCTGAAGCTATTTTCTCAGGATTATGTTGTGTAGCATGGCACATACTGTGAATATTTCTGTACATGTCCATGGATTGTACTGCCGGGTTCTCCAAGATGTATCAAGGCACCGGAATTGTAACTTCAGCAGTCCAAACACACACTCTTATGATATTTCTTGTTTGAGCATGTGTCTTATTATCCCATTCTTTCATGGGTGTGTGTTCATTTCTAATGGGTGTCATCATCCAGAGTTCCAGTGCATAGCCTGGATCCCCCAGTAAATGCTCCAGTGAGATATCCCCGCTAACAAATATCTGGTATAGTTGTGAGGTGTCAGATATGTAATTTGTGGTAACTGCCAGGGTTGCCAGCAGATGCATTTAAAATTATTCCCTTGGCATTACACATGACTTGGCAGTTGGTAGAGTGGTAGTTCTTTCTGTTATATAGGGCCTACCCTGTTCTCTGGGTGGTGCCTTAATTTATACATGTTTGCAATCTATGGCACCCAGTACTTCTGGGTAGATCTCCTGCATATTTTTGACCATCTCCTCAGAACTATGGGGAAAATATATGTGGTCAGTGGCATGTTGGAGCATAGCCTTCAGGAATTGGTGGAGAATCCTGGATGCTGATGCCTGTGACACCCCCAGCATGTCCTCTGTTGGTCCCTGAAAGGTAGCAGGGCTGGGTTCCTCTTGGTTAGCTCTGGCTCTGAGTTGAGGACGGCAGAAGTTGCAGAGTTCCTTTAGTATGTCCTTGTCCTCCCTGTTGCACTTCACAATTTCCACATCATGTAGGTTGTGAAAACTTAAATGGGGCCTGAAAACTCTTCTCTTTCTCAACTTTGGCCAATTAGTAGCAGCAGCAGCATTGGCTTCAGCCTGTAGCACATACAAATGAATTAAAGCAGCAGCAGCTCCTAGCATTCTGTCCATGTAGACTCCTTTCCATGGCTGTATTCCAAAAGTTTTGGAATCTACAAGAAAAACCAGCAAAGAGTCTACACGGATATTTTATAATTCGTTGAATAGCTAAACCATGTTGGATCAGTTAATTAGCATGCAATTCAGCTGCTTATGCTGTAATTAGCATGCCAAAGGGTTTATCTTGTTTGCGAAGTGTTGCACAAATCTACACAGCACTTACTGAATCTAAAACTTTCCATAACAATGTGTGCATCATGCTGCAATGTGCACATGGTGAAAAATTACCATGTAGGCTTTATTGAATCCCACAAATGTTTTTTTCCAATATGTGTTTTTGTCTTTAGAACAAAATGAGCACATTTAGAAATGGGTATACTGAATCAAACTAAATGTTTGGTTAAAAGAAATTTATCAGAGAACACAAAAGCTCATATTCTTTTTTTTCTCAGTTTATACAAAGTACTGCGATGCATAGCATTTTTTACATAGACTTTACACTGTAATAAGTTACTTAAACTAAGAATAAGCTTTTTAAATTCTTGCCTAAATTGTACAACAAACTGAAATTTCATCCTGAATTATTTTACTAATATATAACCATAAAATGCATGTTTTCAGTCTGCTGTACTATTCATTTTCCTTTACTAGTAAATATTATTTCATTATTAAAGATGATCCCTAAAGCGAATGGACTTAAAAATTACCATGACATTATTCTAGGTAGAAGTAATATTCCCTGCTGGACATTTCCAAATGAATGCCTTATTTTCATCCAAGAGACAAGTAGGTTTGATTCACCTGCAAATAAGCATATTTTTATGTCTACCCAAAGCTGAAAGCCTTTAATGTTATTCTTCTGTCTTATTTTTTCGCAAAATGTTCTAATCCTTTTCAGTTAAGCAACATTGTAAGAAATATGTAATCTAAGATTTTCACAAAATAAGACCAGTTTAATGAGAAAGATATTTATTCTATATAAACGATGATAATATATCGAGCTTTCTAAATATAGCATATTAATTTAAGTAATTTTTAATGTTATGGTTAATTACTTGAATCTTATTTAATCTACAGCTATTGAGGAGAGTACATTTTTTTTTATTCTGTTGGCCATAAACAAGTGCAATATACATTTAACAATAAGATGAACACTCATCTGCATTTTTATCTTGTTTCGATATTGATGCTGTTAGACTATTGCTCCAGGAAGATAGAATTGTTTTATTATGTTATTTGATGTTATTATAATCATTAGCTTAAATGCCTCTTTCTAAACCTGTATTATCAAAATCTAGCTTGCTAATGATATTGATATTTTCATAATTTCTGAACACTTGCAAAATTACTTCATTATCAGTTTTTATGTTATTGTCAACGGTATTTTAATGCTATTAGTTTAATTTATTCTAGGATGTTATTTTGATCTTCTAGCAAGGTTATGCATTATTTGGGGAGGTAATGAAGAAGATGTCAATATATTTTTTCTAGGGCAGTTTTGACTATATGGTCTAGTACATAGCTTTCTTGCTCAGGGCTATAATTCTAAAGTTCAAAGTGCATATGTAAGATTTTTATGCATAATAGTTGTTCAATTCATTTGTTCTTTTAACTTATTCCTACACTTGTTTTATATCCCACCTTAAACACATGACTTTAACGTTTCCTGAAGAATTTATATATCTTTATTATTATTACCTACTGAAAGAAAATGGTAAATACTGTTATAAGAAAATGTTGCATTAGTAAATGTGACTTTTATAGTTAATAGTTCATTTAAATGAAATAACTTTATGGTAATTTCATGGACAGGGAATTATGAAAAATATTCGGTTTTTGGGCATCAACTGTAAGTTACAGGTATCCTACAAATTTGTATTTGTAAACCAAAACCAAATTAGTAGTAAGTATAAATATACAGTTTTTATCTTTTATATCGATAAAATATTTTAGTTCTAACATATTTACCAATTTTAATCCCTTAGCTGATACAGTAATTCATGGCTCTTTGCTAGCACTAGAGTTTCATTTATCAATCAAAAGAATCTCATCCTGTAATCAAAATAACTTCTGTCCTTCGATTATAATTTTACATAATACTTTCCAAATTAGCACCAGGTTTCAGGATCCAGTACATACTAACTAATGTAAATCTATTTTATATGTCATTAACTGAGAATTGAAAAATCCCCTTATTAACTTTTTATTGGAATATGATTATTATTATATTATTATTGGATATTGTGTCCAGACTTCTCTGTTTAATTTTATATTAAGAATGTGTTAAGGTAGTATGTTGATTAAAAAATAATCTATTCATGTTGTCTTTTAATAAATGTGTTTCTGGGAAAAAGGCAATTATTACTTCTATTATGCTTAGCAAATTTCAGAAATCCACCTCTGTTATGGCCACTTTTAAGGCCACTGACATTTGTAGATGTAATATTAAGTGTTATCATAATTAGATAAAATATGAAAACGTATCACATTGAAAGACAATGTCAGTAATATTTATTATAAGTGGAGGGCAACTTAAATCAGATAAATTATCAGGTCTGTTATTTTACCATTTCTAAATATATTGTGCTCTAAAATAAAAACAGTCAATGTATTTTGAAAATCAAATATATCTGAACAGGTAATGCATCGATTTCTATTATAATCATTATACACAAATTAAATATCCTACTATTTAATGAAAACATGTTAAAAAAAGGAAATGTGGAAATTTGGATGGAGTTTACAACAGGTGACTGAATTGGGGGTGGGAAAATAGCACTGATCTTTTTGACAAAAACATAGTTGAATGACTCTAGCATTTTTCTTGGGGAAGCTGGGATGAGAATGTCAGCAAGATGTTAAGAAAATGCTGAAAGATGTGTGCCAAGACATATATACCTGGATATTTATCTGTCTATCTGTAAATATATATATATATATATATATATATATATATATATATATATATATATATATATATATATACACACACATATATATATATATATATATATATATATATATATATATATGGGTCTAATGAGATTCTATAACTTGACCCCTGTGGTTGCTTGGATAGTTCCAGCATTTGTACAGCCCTGTAAATAATAAAGCAGTAAAGCAGGTCATCAGAAAATGAATGGATGCCTGGATGGATGGCTGGATGGATGGACGAACGGATAACATAATTGTGCTTTTGTAAGACTGTGCAGAGGCAAGCAATACAGAGATATATGTTGTATTATGCTAGCAAAGAATATGTGGGAACAATTACTATATGCTTTGAGGGTAGAAATACATGCTAACAGGAGACGATATACTGATTCATGAAAATTGTGCAGACAAGTAAACCATATAGATAGATTCTTGAAGTGGCAATGCAAGACAGTGTATAGTGGAGAACACTGACAGGGCAGAGATTGGATACAGATGCTTATCAAATCAATTTTATATAAACTGGGTAATTAGGATGCAAGTTCTCATACTGTAGATGAATGCATGGCAGTGAAGAACATAAAACAAGAGACAATGGTAGAGGAGATGACAATAATATGGATAATGGGGTAAAGATTAAGATTATGAAGGAGCATTCATAATTAGAGAGATAAGATAAAGTGGCAATTAAGAGGAAAGAGGGTGAACATGATTATAAGATGGGTGAGGGCAGAATTCAGGATTCTTCTGACTAGCCTGAAGAAGTGGGATATCAAATGGGGAAGTAGATTTCTTAAGAAAGTTATGCTGAAGGCTTACATTTATTTGGGAGATAGTAGGAAAATCTGAAGTGGATCTGGCTTGGAAGAAGGACATTTCATAGAAATGTGAGGGTATAGGGTTGTTGTTGTTGCAATTGGAGTTCAGTGAACAAAATATAAAAGTAATAGGGCATTCAATGGAATTATTAAGAGTGGAAGGGAGACCAAAGTTAACAAAGATTCAAGATCATGATTAATGTACTTGGAAGGAGAATTGTATTTGGAAAGGTATAGACTGAAGCTAGAGAAGGAAATCAAATAGGAGGAAATACGAGAGGTGACAGATTATCTGTAAGGTAGAAAAGAGTGTGAGAACAGTTTCCCTGCAGACTGTGTTATGATAATTATTTGTTGCTGTGAGTTCTAAGTACCATATATGAAGATGTAATGGAAGGGAAAGAGGTTCCTGTTTCAGTGTGTGGTCAGTAATGTTGGAGATGATAAATACAAAGACAAGAAAGGACGGCCCTAGAAACTAAAGATCCATATCAGTGATGACTTTATATACTAAGCTGTCCACATAGATGTTGGATGCAAGGCTGGAAAAGATGAAGGACAGGTGGAAAACAGGCAAGTTGATGAATAAATGACAGTTAATTTTGGAGTATATAGAGTTGGTGAAGTGTAAACAACTCTTGGATGTAGGACAATATTAATGGATTTTAGAAATGACTTCTACATGGTTGAATATATCTCTTGGATAGGGTCTTGAGAAATTGAATGGAATGAATATTTTGAATTAGAACCTAAGTTTATAGGTAGTTGCCAATGGAGTGTGCTCTCTGGTGGTGAGGTTGGTGGGGGTGGAGGCAAGAGTAAATATTGTTCCCATAATTGTGTTTGTTAGTTATAGAGTTATTGGACATGTACACATCAATACCCCTGCGGGAGAGTGAAGGAAAACAAAATAAATGAAACTTCTGCAGCTTGTTTGCCGATTATTTTTTTTTTGGTTATTGTGAGAATGTAACAGGGGCTACAAATAGACAGATTTTTGGGACAGAGCAGGGTAAAGTGCAACTTGTTCAAACTGTGGTATTTACCTTGGAAGATAGAGGCTTTGTCAAGACAAAGAAGGTTAAATATCTTAATGTTTTACTATTTGGGTCAATAATACAAAGTAGACAGGGCAGTTACAAATGGATGAGGCAGGTTACCAGATCTCTATATAATTGATGGGCTTAGTCTTGACAGGATGAATACCAATTACAAAGATGATGGCACTTTCACAATTTCTGCAGTAGAGAAAATGCCTATATTGCTGCACAGAGGAAAAAATGACTGGTCTATTGCAGTAACTGCATCTAAGTATTATGTGAAGGGAGAAGATGATATATTTAAGAAATGTTAAAACTTGTGGAGATAAAAGGGAAGGAGGGTTGGGACAACATGATGTGCAAAGTTATTTAGTCACAGTAAATGTGAGACAGATAGTGAGGAAGACAGTTGTAGCTCTTCTAAACTAAGTAAAATAGTGCAGTAATTGTAAGGATGGGTGACAAGGAAGTCACATGTGCAGAGTTTTCCAAAAAATGAGTAGATAATGATGATGTTACAGGATTACTCTAGAAGGCAAATAAGAAAAGGATAAACTTTGGAATGACCATTGGGTACATATTAAGGTTGTGGTGTTGAATACAGAATTATAGTAGGAAAAATGATAGAGAAGAGAAGGCCTATAAAAAGAGAGGCCTAAGGCATTAGGACTAAATATGGGTTAGCTATGAAAGGAGCAGATATAGCTGAGACAGGTTATTGCAAAAGTAATTAAGTTCAATGGGGGGAAAGCACTGTAACTGGAAGTAAGAAAGCAAGAAGGGCCAGCAGGATGCACATGGACATTGAGGAAAGAGAAAAGAACAGAGTTACAGTATGCAGAACTGGATAAAACCAAATGTAATTGTAATTTTTTAATTTCAGGATGGATAACTGAAACACTGATTCACTGTTGCTCAAGTGACATGCGTTAGGAGTTTGGATCCCAATATTACTCCCACTCTTATACACTTATTGTACATTTTTTAAATAAGGTTAATATTACATTGGTTAATCGTACACATCTGAGTCAATCATAGCCACACACACAGGATTACACCAATTACATCATTTGATTTAAAATTGAAGACTTAACTTTAGCTTTATCACACAAGTCTGACTGATCTTGACATAATCTGGTATGAATGCATGGTAGCATCTCGCTCCGTCATTCTGTGAAAAAAGGTTTGGGTACCGGCATCCTGTGTCCATTCTTTGGAAAAGAAGCAGTTTGGTGTTAATATGTATCTCCACTTGCAAGACAGAGATGAAGTCTTATTTTGCACATTGTAAGAGTTTGTTCCTGTTGCATCTTCTATCTAAATAAAAACTGGCTGCCCTTTTAGGATTTATTGGCTCCTGGATCTTGGATAAAGGCAATGGTTTGATCTAGTCCCTATTGTAAATCTTTTTCTTTTTAGGCTTGATTTCTTTTTAGAATGTGAACAACAGTGTTTTTATTCTCTGACAATAACAGTATCATAATGACATCTGAGCATTCTGCCCATAAGTAATTACACAGCTGATGGTCCAACGTCCTACATTATAAATCCCTGCTGTATTCTATTATAGGTAAGTTATAGTCCTTCTTTTCTGTTCTGGTATTCCCCTTTATTAGATTGTTTAATTATTTATTGTTGGACTTGTTTTCTTAACTTAGCTGGTAGTCTACAGGGGTGTTGTTGTATGTTTGGATGGATGCTATGCATTCCATTGCAATTTTTTTCATCAATGAAGTGCTTTTTGTTTCTCTTCTATTAGTGAGCAGTGGGAGTAAGGAAATGATTCTTTACCTCACTGTTGTTCTGTCTCAAAGTAGGAGTATTTAGAAAGGGAGGGATGTGGGGGTGTGAACACATTTTGCCTACCAGCAAAAATATTGTATTAGTTAAATTTAAATTTATTCTACAGTCATGCAACAGTGATGGAATGAATTGGTCAATGTTAATTTGTTTAACATATTAGGTTCTATTCATTTACTGATTGGGTCCATAGGTGGGAAGAAATGGGTGGGTTGGCTCTCATCCAGACAGGGATGCCTGGATCCCATGTCCCTAAAATAAATGTGCCAATTGTAGGGTCATCAAACAAGGCCCTGGGGCAGTATAGAAACAAAACAAACAAACAAAAATGCTTTAATATGCTCCCCCTACCCCTTTTATCACTCTACTAAAATGTTACAGTGTAAAGACACTAGCATGTAAAAATCTAATTCTGAGATTACTCCAGCCACTTCCATAAAAATATAACAGCCCTATGGTCATAGGAACTAGCATACAAATAGGTAAGAATAGGTCAAAACCAGACTAATAAATCTCATATATACTAATAATGTGCTTTACGTGACAATACTGCTAAAGTAGAAATGAGAAGGTTTATTGAAAGCCTACATATTAAACTTGAGTGTTAGCATATTGTCAATGCTAATCCCAAATTACATATGTTTGACATGAATTTTCTTCTCCTGTCACCATAACTGATGCTGTGGAAGAGGACTGCAACACAGAAATCTGGAAGACTGGTACAAATAGCCATAGTAACTTTTGTGGGGATGTTCAGCTTTAATAAATTACATACAGTCCAATTTTGGATGCATTCCAAATAATCTCAAAAATATTAAAGCATGCCATAGCCTGGGAAGGACACATATATCTGTGCATCATCAACATAGCAGTGTTACCACAGGTCTGTCACCTGGATAATGTCTCCTAGATGAAGCACATACACATATAAATATAATACATGTAAGTGAACCCCAGGCAACACTATAGCTAAGGGGGTAATATAAGGAAGAACTAACCCCACACACTAGCATCTATGATTGTCCAGAGAGGAAGAATACAAACAAGTGCTGGGCTACATTCTAT
Organism: Protopterus annectens; assembly: GCF_019279795.1. NCBI lineage: Eukaryota > Metazoa > Chordata > Ceratodontiformes > Protopteridae > Protopterus > Protopterus annectens. Next base: position 1,290,756,476 of record NC_056733.1, on the reverse strand, counting down.
AGAGTAATCTTTTAGTTGAAATAGACCAAAGGGATCTCATGATTTATAACATCAAAAAATGATGACAGTCTAAGGAAGAAGAAAATCAAACAGATCATTATGGAACATTTCATTTTATTATTATTCAAAGTAAAAAAAAATGATAGCTTGTATATATCTTACTGAATTTCAGATTGCTATATTAATGTGCACTTTATACACATTCAACTCACTTTTTATATTTTCTGCACTCACACAATCATTTTTCTTTGTTACTACTCTTGTATTTTTTTGTACTTTTCATGGAGACTGGGCAATGAATAAAAAAAATTCCAATGATGAGCTCATCTGTAAAGTAAACAAATGGATAAATAGCTAAAGGATCTTTGTGAGGGCCACCTTACTGAAATGTATTGAACATAAAACAGACTGTAATGGATTCCAGATGTTGGGAACCCTAAGATAAGAATCCATTCACTTTTATGCTACCTTGTGGAGAAATTTATTTTTGCAAATTTGCAGTTTGCAGTAGCTATCTTTATTGTCAGAACCACTTCTTTAACATATGGTTGATGAGAGCCTGTTTAAGAACAGCTGGAGAAACCCAGGTCATGACAGAGGGAAGGCAATAAGGGAAAGGGCAGATCCTCTAAAGAAAAGCAATAAATAATTAGTCTAGTTGGGTATGGGTCAAATCTACAACTGGAATGGCACATGCTAAAAATGAGAAAAACAATATCATTGTAATCACTGATATTAAAAGCGCTCCATTTCAAACATTGAAATTACACCTCTAGATTACTGTCTTTGCTAGTGGTGCAACATCTAAAATATGCGATCTGATGATAGTGAGATTAATGGCAAAATACTGCAGACTCCATAACACATGGAAAATGTAGGAAGTGGGTCCATTGCCTTAGAGATCTCCAGGAAGATTTCAAAGAATTATTTTTCAGGATCTCTCCCTGCTCATTCAGTAAGAGTCTCTCCTCAAAGCAGATGGGTGCATTGCAAAAGCCACTTCAGCCTTCACTTACCATTCTTGAGTTCATAGAGCTCAAAATTGTGCCAAAAGATAGGTCAGACATACATAACACAGAATCCATTGATAAATTCAGTAATTCATTATGATCCTCAGTAAGCTTATTTATATCAATGTTATTGCTCTCCCAATGCAGCAGGACTATCACAAGCGAAAGAAGATCCAGGATAATTAGGCTCAACATCCTAAATTTCACCATCTCATAAATTGAGCAGTTCTAGCCACGGTTGCTTGAACATAAAGTTATCTGAGCAATAGCTTAGTTGCTTGTCATGAAAACAAGCTGGAAAAAACTAAAGCTTGAGTATATCCATGGGGATGGTTATCTGAGGTAAAAATATGAGCATCCTGAACTCTTTTATAAAATAATGAAATATGTTATGAGACCTATAGACTCTTCATCCATCCAAATTCAAAATCAGATATAGTAACTGTAGAACAGAGCATGTGCATGTGCCTTTAAGAAGCATTTCCAGATGTAAGCACATGCATATAAATAGTGAGCATGTGCAGGAAGCAGTGCCATTTTGAGAGAACAGCCAGGGTGTTAACATGTATGAATGGGGTAGTAAGTCTATGAGTTTATTTAAGTTTAAGTTACAAAACCTCACTCCTGATGTGTTTGTGCATAATAAAGCTGCTTGAACTGAACCCACAAATTTTTTTCTGTTTTATCCTGACCAGATGAGCGATATGGTGTCAGAACTAGGATTAAGAGAGCAACTTCTTCAAGCTATGAGGTGCAGAGGTGAAGGTAAATTAAGCTGGTTGAGTGAAATGGAGCTCAGACAAACCAAAAAAGGCCAGAAATTAAATTAAGGTAACAAAAACTTGTACAAATGATTTATTTGGCAAAGAAAATGAAATGGAGCATTTGTAAGGGACAAAATGCATTATTACTCAAATGAGTAGCACAAAACATATTACTAATTAAACAAAAGGCATTATTAATTAAACAAAATGTTCTAAACCATATTTGATAAAACTAGCAGAAATATTCATATGGTGCTCAGAATCACTTTTAATTTGCATAACAAGCATGCTTAATGTAAAATGGGCACAAGAAAAGTATAATGAGCACGATCAGTGATTAAAGGGGCATAACAAGTACAATAAAAGGGCAAACTAAGCTTAAGGAGCAAGGCGACTGCATTTTCTTTTGTAAAAGACCATATTTGGACACAAACTACTATTTCGCTTTGACCGAAGCCTTTCAAAGTATAACTAGAGTTGTTCGGAGTATCTCAGAGTGTGCAAGTGTTTGCAGAGTGTTTGCAGAGTGTGTGCTTTATTACAGTGTAATTATTTCAAAGAGTTTGTTGTGTGCAAAGTACAGTTATATTGCAAAGTGCAGTCAAAGTACAGCCATTTAAAAAAAGTATATTGTGCTGTGTACATTTATTCGCAGAGTGCTGCCATTTCAAAGTGTTTCTTACACTGTAACAAGTCATTTCACAAAGTACAGCCATTTTGAGAGGGTCTTGTGCTGTGTACAGTTTATTTGCAAAGTGCATTCACCTTGAATTGTTTATTACTCAGAGCTTTTTCCACTGTATATAGTTTTTATCCACAAAGTACAGTCATTTTGAAGTATTTCTTACACTGATAAGGAATGGTTTCACAAAGTACAGTGATTTCAAAGTGTTTTTGTGCTATGGAAACATATTTGGTAGAGTGCAGTTATTTCAAAGAGTTTGTTGTGCTACTGGGTATAATTGCAAGTACTGGCATAAAAAAAAAAATATATATATATATATATATATATATATATATATATATATATATATATATATATATATATATATATTTGTATGTGTGTATGTTCATACATAATTTCAAGCACCTTTACTACTGTGTGTTGATATGGCAGAGGCATTTCACAGACCTAGTCCACTTGTGTTTGATCATAATATAGCAGAACATTGGAGAGTATTTGAGCAGGAATATGATATTTTCATACAAACAGCTTTTTCTGACCAAGCTGCCAGGGAATTCATTTTGCTTAACTTAGCTGGCTCAGAAGCAATTGAAAGAGAGTGTTCATTTGTGTATGCACCAGCAGTATATGCAGGAGAGGGGGAACCATCATATTGTTGTACCAGCTGAATCAAGGGAGGACCCTGAGTGCTTAAAATGTAAATTTAGAGAAATGTGCAACCCCCAGACAAATGTTACATTAGAGCAGCACTTGTTTTATACAAGAGACCAAAAGACAGGTGAATCTTTTGCAGGTTATATTACTGACTTAAGAAATAAAGTCAAAACATGCAGATTTGGTGACTTGAAAGATGAGTTAATAAAGGACAGGCTGGTTGCAGTGAGAAAAAGTTTGCTTTGTGAAAGTGATTTAATGTTAAGCAAAGTCACAGAGATTTGTCAAATCCATAAGCTCACAGAAGGGCACACAGGTATGCTTATAAGTGATAAGAACTTAATTTCAGCAACTTCTAGAGCAATCATAGACAGCATGCAGATCATGGCGAGCAGAAGCAGGCCTAAGCACATGGCAGCTGCAACCCCTGTGGTGTTTCCTGGTAGATCCGGTAGCTTTCTAGCAAGTTCCAAGACTAGCTCAGTAGAAAAGAATGTGCTCAGTGCACTATAAGGGTGAGTCAACAAAACTGAAATCAAATCCTATTGTTAACTGTCGTAATTGTGGTGCCAATCATGAGTCTAAAAGAGAGAAGTGCTTAGCATTTGGTCAGCAATGCCACAAGTGTAGAAAATGGAACCACTTTCAAAAGTTTTGTAAATCAAGCAAGCCTCATTCAGTTATTAAGAAAGGTCACTCAAAAAAGCAAGTTGATCACGTAGAAAGTTGAAACCCTACTTTCTATCTAGATGCTGTATCAGTGGTCAGTGAACATGTTAATGCAGTAGATTTGTTGGCAAAGAATTAAGTATTTTCACTGTCCTGATCAATGGTAAACCCACAGAGCTCAAAGAAGATGCTGGCTCTAAGTGTAATGTAATATCAGCAGAAGCATTTGCTAAAGTGAGAGCTGGTGAGCAACTTAGTTTGACAAATTGTGCAAAGCTTGTTGCTTATGGAGGTGAAGAGATTCAAACTGAAGGCTCAGTAGTGTTTTCATGCTATTTGGCTGGGAACAGTTTATGTAGTCAGAAGGCCTGTGCAGTCATTATTAGGTCTCAGAGACAGTTTGAGAATGAAACTGGTTTCTTTTACCAAAGAAGTACATCATGTAAGCACATGTCCCGGTTCCAGCTTTACTGATGCTATTTTCTAAGAGTATGCTGATGTTTTGATGACAAGTTAGGCAAACCTCCAGTTGTGTACTACATGAAAGCAGATTCAGAGGTCAGTCTAGTGGTCAGACCAGCAAGGAGAGTTCCAATAGCTATGCAGGACAAAGTCAAGGTCCAGTTAGACAAAATAGTGCAGAAAGGTGTGATTTATCCAGTCGCAGAAACAGTTGAGTGGGTGTCTTCCATGGTAGCTGCTCATAAAATTCAGATGAAATCAGAATATGCATTGACCCAAGAGATTTGAACTAGGCATTAAAAAGACCTCATCATCCTATGCATATAGTCGAGGAAATTGCCACCCTCATGCCAAATGCCACTGTTTTTCTGTCTTATCTGCAAAGAGTTCATTTTGGCAAGTAATGCTTGATTGAAAATCTTCATTACTGAATACATTCAGTACCCCATTTGCTATATAGAGTTTCTTCAGGATGCCTTTTTGAATAAATTCTGCCAGTGAAATTTTTCAATATGCAATGGAGCAAATTTTTCAGGCTACCCATGTGCAATAATAGTTAATGATTTACTGGTTGGAGGAACGTTGAACCAGAGCATGCCAGAAACCTCAGGAAAGTTCTGGACAGAGCCCGTGAAGTGAATTTAAAGCTCAATCCTCTGAAATGCAAATTCAGACTACCAGAAGTTACTTATGTAGGTAATTTATTTACCAGTACAGGCTTACGACCAGACCCTTCCAAGCAAGCAGTCTTTTTTGAGATGCCAGCTCCAGACAATCTCCAAGCCCTGCAGCATTTTCTTGGTATGGTTAACTATTTAGGCAAATTTATCCCTGACTTTAGTGAGTTATCAGCACCTTTAAGAGAGCTGATATGCAAAAATGTTGCCTGGACATCGTTAGAACAACACTAGAGAGCATTTGATAACCTCAAACAGCAAACTGCCAGCCCGTCTACATTAAGATACTATGATGTCCACAAACTAGTAGTTCTTTCCAGTGATGCTTCAAAGTTTGGTCTTGGTGCAGTTATTCTTCAAGAGGGCAGACCTGTTGCCTATGCATCTAGAACTCTTTCCCAAACTGAGATGCAGTATGCTCTAACTGAGAAGGAACTTTTGGCAATTGCATTTGTATGTTCAGAGTTCCATGATTATATTTATGGCCAAGCTATCCAGATAGAAATTGACCATCAACCTCTTGTCACTATTTTAAAGAAGCCTATGCATTCAGCTTCAGCAAGACTACAAAGAATGATGCTCAAATTGCAAAAGTACAATTTTCAAAATTGTCTGTACAAAAGACAAACTTCTTTATCTGGCTGATACCTTATCCAGATCACCCAGAAATACCATGGAACAGCTTGATGTAGAGAATTTTGACTTTGATGTCATGAAAGTACATAATTTTTCTATCATGAGGCTTGATGAGCTGATCCAATTTTGCAAAAGCTCAACCACTTCATCACTGTAGAATGGTCATCAAAGCAATCCTTTGTACAACCAGAAGTACAACCTTATTTTCCATAGATAGATGAGATGCTGATGGAAGATGGTTTCATTTTCAAAGGTCCAAAAGTTATTGTTCCTACTTCCTTACAATGTGAATGCATTCAGATTTTGCATCGTGGCCACCCCGGTTCTGATTCTACCAAAAGAAGGGTGAGAAGACTAGTATTTTGGCCTTCTCTATCAAAAGGCATTGATAAAGTGCTTTCTTCTTGTTCAGTGTGCAATAGTACTAAGCCATATTTGCAAAAAGAGCCACTCCATCTAAGCCAAATTCCTGAACTACCTTGGTCAACAGTAGCAGCTTACATATTTCAGTGGGGCAATCAGCATTACTTAGTGTTGGTAGACTCTTATTCGAACTGGTTTGAGATTGATTTGTTACCTAACCTAATGTCCAGGGCTTTATTACTAAGATGCAATGTCATTTCCTAGTCCATGGTAGTCCACATAAAGTTATTTCTGACAATGGTACTCAGTTTACCAGTCAATTGTTTCAACAATTTGCAAAAGAGTGGGACACAAAATTTACTTCTTTAAATAACTTTCTAACCTACTATTAATCCTACCTTGTAATATTATAGTTTATCCTTTATCATCCCTCTGAACTCCTGAAAGGTAATGTACTGGACTCTGTACATAGTTACTCTAATGTCTCGTGATGCATTGGTATATTTAGAGCTGCAATTTTTCTGTGCTAATGCTATCAGCAGCCTATCCATGAATGTATATATGTATTATGTTGTTAAATATCTTCTTTTTTTTTTAAATTATTGGCCTTTAATGGTATTTTTTTTATTGTTTTTTTTTTTCTGTGTTTTTTTTCTCCCGGGCCTCCGCTGAAAATGGACATGTATCCAGTCGGACCATCCCGGTCAACAAATGTAAAATAAATAAATAAATAAATAAACTTTATTCATGTTACTAGTAGTTCTGAATACCCACAGTCAAACAGCCTTGCTGAACATGCAGTACAGAGTGCAAAGCAATTGCTAGAAAAGTCAAAGTATGACAATACTGATATCTTCTTGAATTGATTAGTCTCAGAAATATAACCTGTGACAACCTGCTTGGCTTGCCTGCTCAGAGACTTCTATCTAGGCAAACCAGAACAACCTTGCCTATTAGTTTTAGTTTGTTACTGCCTAATGCTAAAAACAACAAGGCAATCAAAGCCAAGCATTTTAAGAAGCGTTCTTCTCAGAAGTCCAGCTCTGTTAAAATGAGCAGATTTCTTTGTCTGTTAAAAGAAGGAGAGAAAGTGGGGATGCAAACAGCGAAAGGCTTTAATTAAATTGGCCAAGTGAGAGGTATATGTACCAAGCCAAGATCCTACTTAGTGGAATTTGAAGGTATAGAATACAGGAGAAAGTGCAGACATCTTCTTCCTGTATCAGAAATGATATCACAGCATCGTACCTGTGATACAGACAAGGTCTCAGCCCAACTCTGACAATGTTCATACTGAAGAACATGTCTCAGTATCTATTCCCATTCCTGATGATGTTCCAGATGTATCCAAAGTTGAACATACCAACAGTCCCCATTGCTAGATCCAATTCTGACTTTTATGTTACATGATCAGGTTGTATTTCCAGACCTAGTGTAAAATACACAGCAACCTGGACATGGTTGTTTTATATGTGTCTAATTTTGTATGATTGCATGCCAAAGAATTAGTTCTGTATAATTGCATGCCAAAAGATAATTTCTGTACATTGCATATCATTGAATACTGTCATTTACTATATGATCTATTTCTCAAAGAGGGAAGATGTAGAATAGAGCATGTGCATGTACCTTTAAGACGCATTTCCAGATGTAAGCACATGCATATAAATACTGAGCATGTGCAGGCAGCAGTGCCATTTTGAGAGTACAGCCATAGTGTTAACATGTGTGAGTGTGGTAGTCAGTCTGTTTATAAGTTTATTTAAGTTTAAGTTACAAAGCCTCATTCCTGATGTGTTTGTGTGTAATAAAGCTGCTTGAACTGAACCCATGAATGTTTGTCTGTTTTATCCTTATGAGATGAGTGACAGTAACCAATTAGAGCTTGGCAATACAAAGCAGGTCAGAAAGTAAATAAACTCTTAATGGCACATTCTTATACTATCCACTGGACATTAAATAAGAAAGTTCCAGCACTTTGCTACTATGCCCTTAACAAATTCAAAATAGGAAATAATTTTAGCTTGACTCATGCCAGTTTATAGGTATGAGTTATGAAATATACCAACCCTCATTCAGATCTGGCCAAGGGCACTCAAAAATATGCCCCACCTATCCATCTCAGCCAATAAAAATCAGTACATCATGCAAGACATATAATAGAATTAATGTGATTTTTTATAACATAAAGATACCTACAAAACACATGGATCAGTGTCAGCACCTACTTGGGAGCCCTCATAAATCATCATAAGCAATAACTGCCCCTACATTTCATCAATATAAAGGTATGATTGCCTATGTAGTAAGTGATGTTTTACTAAAATGTTTCTTGCTTAAAAAAGGCAGGAATTTAATAATTTATGTAATGTTTCATATGTTATATGGAACCGACAGGCACTTGGTTCTAGCTTACATAACCGACAGCATCATTAATCCAATAGAAGGGCGAGACCGAGAAATCCGATCACCGACGAGAAGACCGACGGTGAAAAAAAACAGTGTGGATATAGATAGTGAGTGGGGGGTGTAGGGGTGGGTAAGGTGATTGTGGACGCTAGTAGTGTGTTAGGTATGTGTGGATGTGATTAGGGTCTAGTGTGGTAGGGGTTGGTTAGGTCATTAGGTTAGTAGTGTGGGCGGTTAAATGCGTTAGTAGCGGTTTTTTGGGTTAGGGGTTAGTAGGAGTAGTTAGTGGTTTAGCGGTTAAGGTTAGGGGGGTTGGTTAGGGCGTTAGTGAGTTAGAGTTAGGTAAATTAGTAAATGCGTAGGTGATAGGTTAGGGGGTTAGGTTAGTTAGTTTAGTTTGGGTAGCATAGGTGGTAAAAGCTGTAGTAGTATTTTTTTAGGGGTTAAGTGAGTAGTTAGGTTAGGGTGGGCACGGTGTGTGACCTTAGAGTAGTGACGGGTTAGGGGGTAAGGGGTTTGGTAGATAGTTGTGTGTTGTGTATGTTTAGTTTGTTGTGTGAGGAGTTTGTGTTTGTGTGTTGTGTGTGTGGTTTTTGGGTTGGATTGTGTTTTTGTTAGTTGATTGTTGTTGTGTGTGCAGCGATGAGGTGTCGTGTTTGTGTTTGTGGAGTTATTTGTTTTGTTTGTTTGTGAGTGAGGTTTCGTGTTTATGGTTTGTCGATTATGTGGTGTCGATGTTTGTGTTGTCGGTGTTTTGCAGTGTCGGTTATGTAAACTAGAACCGTTATATGATATATAGCAATATATGTGAAGTATAATGTTTGTTATGTTAATATAGTTTGATTACTTTTATATGAATGTAAATTTGCCTGTGTCACAAGTGATAATTCAATAAAAATGTTTGGGAAAAATGTTTTGAACCTTGATTCTAGAGATGGTAAAAGTATGCTGTCAAAGCCAAAGAGGAACAAAGGAATGGAATGTTAACACTAGACTGCTCTTGTAAGTCAGACTGCTAATGCTCATAGTTTTGATCTATACAAATTAAGATGAAAAATAAAGCCTGTGAAGATAAAACACATGCTAATAAAACCTAACAAAATAAGTCATGTCTGTCAACCAAGTAAATTAAAGCATCAGTGAGACAAAGTTCTTCTAGCTAATATAAATTAAACCAAAATAACTGCAACAATAAAGTAAAAATACAACATACAATTGAAATCTAATGAAAATGTCAGTAGATAAAATGACCAACCCAAATTATACAAATATTATTACCAGTGAACAAAATGGGAATAGTGGTGCATAGCAGTATATTGTTGAGATATTTTTGAATAAAAAGATAAATGTCAAAAAACAATACTGACAAATAATAAAATAATTTTGAGGATAATTAGTCTGGATGAAGAAGTAAAATCATATTATTTGGGCTAACCAGAAATTTAGAAAATTATTAGAACAAAATGAATAATAAGTCTTAAAATTATAAGCCGAGAGAAAAGTCAATTGACAGCAAAAACTGTTTGTATAATTAAAAAATAATGTTTTAGTGTGAAGCAATAGCAATATAGAGTACAAAACAGATCCCTACCCATTTATCAAGTTTAAAAATTTTTATACTATGAATTTTGTTTCACTTTCATACCAGCAGGTTGTGGTAATTATGTTTTTGTACAAGTATTTTTGTACAGAGTTTACTTGCTTTGGAAAAGGACTGTCATATTTAATATTTAATTAGTGGTAGTGTATTGAGGATTGTCTTAATATATGTTAAAATGTTCATAATTTGTGTTGTTAAGTAGTGTATAGTATATAATTTAGCTATTTTTTTATGTTTATTTTCTGTAAATTATTTTCTAAATGGCTACTTGTGATTTTTGTTTTATTTTGTTCTTATTTTATTTTTATTTCTTTATTTTAAAATAAAGAAAAAAATAGTGTTTCAACTATCATGGAAAGGGATGTTCCTTGAGTAGTGTGTGTTTATTTTATGTCTGTGCAATGTTTATTTTATTTTATTTCAGGATAGTTTAGTTTAGTTTGTCTTATTTATTTTTTATTATTTAAATGGTTCAGAATTTCTTTAAGTAAGGACATGGATATAATGGTGCAACAACTTGGTGATGTTAGTATTATGGTCATAAATACTTAATAACTGAAATGTACATATTTTATCACTATTCCTACTGCATTACTTAACATTAATCACCATCCTACCCACATTATTGAGCACCCATGTTTTTAATGACTGCAAATCACCCCATTCAGGATAAAATAGAAAGACAAATAACTTCACACACATGCGCGCGCGTGCACACAAACACACACACACACACACACACACACACACACACACACACACACACATATCTATCCCACTACTCTGAGATAAATGGATACTGCAGTTAGTATATATATATATATATATATATATATATATATATATATATATATATATATATATATATATATATATATATATATACTTAACAGGTGTGATGGGTAGAGATCCCCACATTAAAGGTGAAGGGGTTGGCTTGCCCTTCAGGGAAAAATAATTTTTTTCACAGTTGCTGGTCTCACAGTAACATATCTTACAAATGAAATAAGGAACCCCTAAAATGGGGAAAAATAAAATACGGAGCATGGGCAGGTTTCAAGAAGATCACCCTGCACTCATAGAAACTGTTGCGGCCAAAACTAGCAGTTTCAGTGATCATGGGACATGCAGTTCAGAGACATGCTAGCCACAATAAAGAAAGCTAAAGATCTCATTATCAGCTAATCTGTATGTCTACGAAGTGAGTTGTGTTACTGCTTATCAACACTTTCCTGCAGTAATAATCTTTTGTGGCCCATGCATTGTGCTGGTACAGGACCCCTTCTTTCATTCTCCCACACACATGCATGCATTCAAACAGACACACACAGACACACATATAAACACATGCACACGGATACATGCACACACACACACACACACACACACACACACACACACACACACACACACACACACACACACACACACACACACACACACACACACACACACACACACACACACACACACACACACACACACACACACAAACTCTGCCATAGCTCTTACTTTTAACTGACTTTACAGAATTTCCCTTATGTTGCCTCTTAGTTTTTCCACGCATCTTATAAATCATGAATAATTACAACTAATTAATAATGCCAGACATGAAAATGTCATTCTTATTGTTCAGAAACTGCATTGTGATGCTAGACCTTCTGCTCTATTAACATTTTATGTAACTCTAAGTAATATTTAAAAATTTTCCCTGGTGTCATCTAGTGTTCCTCCGTGTATAGTCTGGAAGTCTTGAGCACACCCTTTTCGAAGCATGGTGGGCCCCAAACATGGACAAACAGCCATTCTTCTCAATTGTCCATGATTTTGCAGAGCAAATGGGCCATTGCTATCAGTCAATAATACCAAACATAAGAGTTTCAAACTTCATATTGTTCAGAAAATGCAACCTTATACAATGCCTATTCTTCTCTTAAGTCATGATTTAGTACAGAGTACTAAAGCTCTGACTTTGAAAATTGTCTGCTTCCTGTGCCGAGGTTATAAGGTTTGGATCCTTTTTATGTCATTGCTAAACCTGTTGCTCTATTAACTTAATAAGAAGCTTAAGAATGTCCCTAGTGACTCGTGTTGTCACTCATATGTCTTGTATCTTTTTTTAGCTTTGAAACATGTGCCATTAACTTTTTAACTGATAAGAGTACTACTAAATCCTGTCTTTGGTAACTGGTGTGCCCCATATGTATTTTATGTTACCAAACCTTGTTCTTTTATCATTTACAGTGAGTAAGATTAAATTCCATGATGTCTAATGTTTCCCTCAACACTGCAGAAGTTTGCTCATTAGCACTCCTTCTCCTCCCTTGTGGGGGGGATGCTCCCTCTACTCCCAGCTAATTATATGTACTGACTCTGAGAATGCATGATGTGAGGGAAAGAGCATATTTTCCAACCCTGAAAATTGTACAATCTTGCATACCTATCGATCATCGATCATCTGTATAGTCAACCAAACATATATTTGATGATATTCAGCTACCCCATACGTATATATATATATATATATATATATATATATATATATATATATATATATATACACACACACACACACACACACACACACACACACACACACACACACACACACACACACACACACACACAGTTTACTAATCATTTGTCAGATCATTCACATCTAATAGACATTCTTGCATCCTAGTTCATTCGCAAAGTTCTTTGTGAAACTATCAGAAAGCTGAATTTTTTTGATATGATTGTATACATAGTACAATATTTTTATGTTGTTGGCACTAACATCTGATTTCCCTGGATGGTAATATCATCTAGTAGAGTTAATAAAGCATCCATGTCATCAACAGGGGGCATAAATTGGTTCTAATTTCATAAAGAAATACTTTTTCTGTATATGTTTATTTTGTCATCCACTTACCAGTCTGGTTGGCGATTTCTCCTTCAGAGCATGCGATACAGTCAAAGCAGCAAACTGGTTGACCGATCTGAGCAGCTTTCCTGTACCCAAGTGAACAAGTACTGCTACATAATGAGTATGGTACCTGGACATATATTAATGAACATTCATTTAGTGTTTTATTTCAAGACAAGCGGTGAGCAGGATTAATGCAAAACAAAAACATCACTCATTTTATTAATGGTTGCAGGCATATTTCATTTATTGCACAGTCTTAGAACAGTTACACAAATTCTGTACTTACAAGTGCAAAACTGGATCTGCCAATAACTTATTATAATTGAGTCTGATATCTTTAATTATATTTCTGACTTTTATCCATTATAAAATCATAGCAAACTGTAGGCTTTAGAATCTATAGTACATTTTCTTTCATGAAATAGTCAACCTGTCTTTTCCAGTGTTTTTCTTATCCATGATCATTCGCACTAGCAACATTTTAACGATTATCCCACAAGTCAAAATCACAAATGCAAGCCAACAATAAACTTGTATTACCTGGACAGAGATTGAGGAAATGTTCTAGCTAGACTCAGCTAAACAATCATCCTTTTCATTCAAGCCTTCCTGAGCTAAAAGGAAAGCCGCCCAGAAGTAATCCATATTCCAGTGTCAAATGCTAGATCCCAGTGTAGTTAATTAAGCTAAATTTAGAATGAGGAATTTTACCTCCCACTTAAGGACATTTCTCCCTACTGAAAAGTAAAGACTTGGTATATCCTACAAATGAGTTTGGCATCATTATTAATACTTGGATTGGCATGACTATCAAACAAAAAAAAAAATACACACCTACAAGGTACTTTATCAGCACAAAGGAAGAAGAGATATCTGAAACTTTAATTCAATCGTTAGAGAATTTATCTTATCAAAATAAATATAAATAAAATATAAATCAAATGTACCAATGGACCTCAGTTGTTTGTGGAATGCACATGCCACTTTGTGTTCCAAACTAAACATATTTTTCTCAGTCCTGTCAATCCTCAGTGACACCAAGTACAATTGCATGGTATGTGCATATCAACTATCATGTTACTGGGTGTCCATGTATAAAGTACACCACAAATCTGAGCTTAGTGAGGTCTGTCAGAGGTGAGTGATAGAACAGCAGTGAATTTCACATTATATAACATCATTATTTTAGAAATCCAGCACAATTATTTTTAAAATAATGTCACTGCATAATAGCACTACATCTGGATTATAGCAAATTCTAATTTCACTAGAGATATAAAATAGAATCTCTGGTATGGTTATTTGGGCTGTACTCCATTGATTAAACAATGACCACTGCCTTGAGCAAAATATGTCTTATGTATTCATTGCCATGGTTTATTGCTTAATTTTTGTCCAGGTCAGTAATATTTCTCTAGAAAGCCGATAAAGAAAAATATTCAGTGGCTGGAACACATAGCCCTCCAGAGCACCCATTATCACAGCTCTCACATAAAAACACAAACCACACACCCACCTTCATGGAGGCTCTCAATAGAAATGTACCCAAACAGCAAAGGTTTCCAAGACAGAAATGCACTCGAACACCACAACAGAGCACATACTGCAGGACACATAGCTCACCTCCACAGTGTGCCCCTTAACCTAAGCCCCTAAGGCTAAACACCTTGCCCAATACACTAATCATAGATGACTCAATAGTGAGGCACACAGATGTCCCACTCACAAGGTTGAACAAGGAGAAGATAACAGTTAGCTGTCTATCAGGTGCCAGAATCTGACACATAACATATGCATGCAGGTCACTCCACAACAAGTACAAGTATGACTCTGTCATTGTCCATGGGTGTGAATGACCTGAGACACACCTCCTTGGACTACATGAAAAGAGACATGGTGGAGCTCTTGGATTATGTGGCCCAGGCACGTATGACACTAGTCCTGAGCAGTATCCTACCATCCCCCAGAATGATACCGCAGCACAAACAAAAAATGATTGACTTCAACAGTTGGCTAAGTTTCTGGTGTCATTCTAAGGTGATCCAGTATCTGTCTGCTTGGGATGACATGATTAACAGACCTCAATGCTTTGCCAGAGATGGCCTGCATCTGTCACCATTGGGTTTCCGGGTACTGGCTAAAGATCTTGCCACCCCTATAGTGCCTTCTTTAGGTGGTGTTCCAAGGACCAAATTACCACCATAAAAGCTATAAATAAATGCAATCTAAAGGTCATGCTGTTCAATGCTAGAAGTCTGAATCTCAAGATACACTCACTCGAAGCACTCCTCAAAATGGAGAACATCGACATTTTTGATGTAACGGAGACCTGCTTTAAGGTGGCAGAAAGCACCCCTGCGCTACCAGGCTATAATTCATTCCACACCTTTTGACCCCGAAACATGGACCAAAGCTCCAAAGGTGGTGGTGTCTCCATATTCGTAAAGGATATGCACACCTCCAGACTAGTAGCCCAGCATTATATATCTGAGATACTTCAGGTGCAACTAACATTGGGTAAGATAGTGATCCAGGTCATAGCCTGCTATAGGTCTCAACCATGTCCCTAGACTCTCACTCTACATTCCTAAGCATCCTGGAATCTATCAAGGTACAACCCAACACTCTCTGGCTAGGAGACTTCAACTACCCCTCCATCAACTGGGAAAACTATTCAAGCACCAGTACAGCGGCCCAAAACTTCCTCAAATTCATCAGTTCCAAAGCCCTGGACCAGCTCATTCTGACCCCACTAGAGGAAACAACATCCTTGACCTGGTTATTATTAACATGGGCGACCATTGCTCTACACCAATAGTCAGTCCCTCCCTGGTCAGATCCAGCCATAAACTAATCACCATGGAAATCTACATCTCACCCCTCCCCCCCCCGCAAAGGTAACTACCTTGAAAAACATCTTCAAAGCTAAATTTGGACTCCTAAAAACAGAGGTGGCTAAATTCACGGTACTCATGCCAATGGAAAATGTCTGCATAAATGCCAATGCACTGTACGAACATGTAGAAAAATGCAGGGAACTAGCCATATCCAACAGAACCAAGATGCTTTCCTCCAAAAACAGGAAGCCATTCTGGTGGTCCCCTGCCATTAATAAATTCTACAACAGAAGGAAGAAACTGTTGCACAAAAAGGTGAAGTCCCAAGACTAGAAAAACTCCCTTATTAGTCTCAACAAAAAGTTGAAATCCCTCATCAAATCCTCTAAAGCCAGCTATGAAGGTAGAATTGTGGCAGACACTAAAAGCAATCACAAAGCCTTCTATAGATATATCAAGAACCTCCATGGCAATACCCAGATTTGCTCTGTGAGACTGGACAATGGTACCTCCTATACTCAGCCAACAGATATTGCCAACATACTGGCCAACAGATTCAGCACCAACTTTATCCCTCTCCTCCCTCTAAAGGACCAATCACAATACCAGAAGAATGCCAGACACCCAGCATTACTTCAGCACAGGTTAAAGCTGCATTGTCCAAGGCCAAGAATACAGCTTCCAAGGGACCTGATAATATCCCTGGGTGTGTCCTACATGAACTACAAAGTGAAATGGCACCACATCTGTGTGCCCTGTTCAGTCACAGCCACACCTCAAGCTTTGCCCCTACTGAATGGTGCACTGCTACAGTCATCCTTCTCCATAAAAGGGGAGCGACTACAGACCCTGGGAATTATCGCTCCATTAACCTGATGAATCAGATATGTAAAGCTGTGGAGTGCATCATCATGGACCTGATTAACAAAGATATAGGAAATCTCCAAACTCTAGACCTCCACATAATTTGGCTTTGTGAAAGGGAGACCATGCCTGCTCAACCTGGTTGACTTCTTTGAGTCAGTCACCAGGGCTGTGGATGAAGGTAAGGCAGTGCATACAGCCTTCCTTGATCTGGCCAAGGCCTATGATACCATTCTTCTCTCGGGATTTATTGATAAACTCTCCAAACTAGGCATCAACCTGTATATCACTAGGTGGGTTGCAAATTGGCTCACAGATAGAACATACAGTGTGAAAGTAGCAGACTCCAAGTCAGACTGCCAAACAGTCATGAGTGGAGTCCCACAGGGATAGGTCCTGGGTCCTCTCCTGTTCGGCATCTACTTTTCAGAAATCCAAGCTAAAACAAAGGAACTCTGGCTGACCAAGTTCACAGATGACTGCAAGCTGGGAGTCATTATTAACTCCCCAAGTGATGCAGACATCCTACAGAAAGGCCTCACTGAGACCAATGACTGGTGTCAAAACCATGGCACCAAAGAAAGCGTCATCATCCCCTTTGGCAAAAATTCAGTTCTCACTAATTACTACATTGATGGGAGCCCACTAATCACTGAAGGCGTTATAAGAGATCTGGGGATGCAGGTTGACAGCAACCTCTCCTTTGACCACCACATTGCCACTATGGTCAGAATGTCCTTCTATGTAGCACATCTCATTACCAAGGGTTTTGCATCCAGGAAGAAAGGGGATATTATCTCTCTCTACTCTTCCCTCATTAGACCAGTCATCGAGTATAATGCCCCATTTGGCATGTACCTCACTAGATACCTGTAACAGCTGGAGAGGTCACAGAAGTACCTCACAAAGAGGATCCTAGGCATTAAACACATGTCCTACACAGACAGACTCAAAAGATTCCAGCTATTCTCTGTCTCATATCGCCTACTTAGAGGCGATCTCTGCTTGACTTACAAAGCCATGTCTGACCTAGCTCTGTTAGAAATGCTACAGCTAAAGAAATCCCAATCCCTCCACACCACATGCTCCAGAGAGCTCAACCTCATTACCACAATCAACAGAACATGCTGTAGGGACAGATTCCTCACCCAGAGACTGCACATGATCTGGAAAAGACTTCCCAAACATGTCAAGCAGAGCACCTCGCTGACCCTCTTCAAGAGAAATCTTGATGAGTGGATTTGTAATAGAAAGTTCATCTTGGGGATCACTCCAGTTGGTCTACTTGATAGAGGCACTGGGAACTAACGTTGGGCGGCACGATACCAGGGTATGTCTATGTGCTAGGCTTGTAAAGGCTCCAGGGCCATTAGCCTAGTACACACCTATGAACCTATGAAACTATGAATAAGTGACATGTCTTAGTATATGGTGACATATTTATGGATGGCTCATCATTTCTTATATTTAAAAGTTTATTAATGTATTTTATATATAAAATATTGAAAGGCATTCTCCAAAACAGTTGAAACATGTATTGTATTCAAAAACAATTCCTATTCACATGGTTTTATATAATCATCTGGTTGTATGTATTTATGTGATTTTTATGCATTTTATTATGTACTGCATTTTTGGTTACAGTAACTCAAAGTTTGCATGTGCCTTTAAAATTCAACTCTACATTTTATTGGAGTTTTTACATCATGTGATTGCTTGAATTTTATATTTAAGTGTTTTTGAATGGGTGTATTCATTTCTGATGAAGTTCAGTTGGATTAAATTTGAACGAAAATGCTAGTTAGGTGTCTTGAGTTTCTTTTGCACCTTAGCCTTGAGTTGAATTTATTATAATGGCATACTTGTCTCCTCCCTATTTCTAGACTTGTCAAAAACCTTCAATACAATTTACCCCAGCAAGCTTCTACTGCAAATGTCCTCATCAGGTCTCTTTCAGTCCACCATTAAATGGTTTACAAGCTACCTATCTAATAGGCATTGGTAATGTGGTACCTGGTCCCCTGGTCCCCTCCTCTTTAACATTCTCACCAACACCTTCCACACATCCACGCAACAGGCCTCCTCATACCGTATGCAGATCACTCCACACTCATTTGCACATCTGGCAACATGACACACCTCCAAAAAATTACTCAGGAAGCTTTAACAGCAACTGAAACATGGCTTTGTAACTCACAGCTCATGCTTAATCCTAAAAAATAGACTACTATTTTTCTCCAAATCCTTTTCCTATGAAAATAACAAAATTTAAAGTTCTCTCCCTTGATAATACAACAATTGAAGTCACTTCTCATAACACATTATTAGGGATGATAGTGGATGTTAATTTTAAATTAAAACTGCATATACAAAATTGCATAAGAAAAGTTCATAAAAAATAAGGATGCTTTCCAGAACCAAAACATTTCTTACCAACTCAATTAAAGCTGCACTTGACACTACTTTCCCCCCACTCCACACTTCTTTATGGTGTTCCCATCCTTACTAATCTTTAGGCATCACAAAAATCAAAAATTTAACAATGCTATAACAAAGCTGCAAAATTTGTAGCAAATACTCCTTTCAGAACCCACCACTGTGTAGCACTAAAAAGTCTAAATTAGTTAGAACTCTCCATCAACTAACATATACACAGGTTCTTACCACTTATAAAATTATCCAGAATCCATCTGCTTATCCAGCAGTAAATAACATTTTACACAACTATGTTCCCAGTCAGTTATTATGATCCAATGACCAAAAACTCCTGTCTTTTCACACACCTATGAAATCTCCTGGGCACTGCCTGTACTCATATCATATAGATAAGGCCTGGAACTTCTTATCTGTATCCATCAGGTCCATACCCTCCCTCCCATCCTTCAAAACCTTTCTGAAAGACATTCTAGACAAAAGCAGGCTTTGTTCTTGCCCAACACTAGTATAAACTATATCGCTACATGTGAACAAATACCTGTTCATACTTTATACCTCCTTATTCTCCCTTCTTCACTCACTTCCTTACTTCCTTCATTTTCTCTCCCCTGGCTTTCTGTCTAAATATATCATACGCTTGTTTTTCTCTCACTTTATATTACAATTCCTGTTTGTATTATACTAACTTACTTTCTGTATAAAGTAGCTAAAATTTGTCTAACTATTAAATCATTGTCATATAACTTGTATCTGTTCTTAACCACTGTTTTCATTTTATGGCTAATTTGTCATATTTATTTATACTGCAATATTTTAGTATTAATTTTAAAGACTGTAAAATTGTTGTTCTAAAAATGTTTTGTAATACTTTGGAGCTGTTCTCCCCAGGCCTCAGGTAAAAATTGACTCCTACCCAGTTGGAATTTCCTGATAATCAAATGTCAATAAATAAATAAGTAAATGACCTATAAATAGTTAACAGATTTTGGATTAAAGCTCAACAAAGCATTCCTGTGTAAGACAAAATAAAACTATTTCTTTTAAACCTTTCAGATTAGAGGCTATGCATGCAGCATTGGTAAAACAGGCACAAAATGTCATTAACATCATTTCCCACATGACTTTTCAACACAACATATTGTCATGGCATGAAGTTTGGGAGTTTTTAATTTTTAAATTTTTAACACTAATAAATGTTTATTTTTTCATTTTCTGATTTAATTTGTTGCCATAATTAACTCATGCAAGCCTATAGTTCTTTTTTGTATACTTCCAGTTAACACCCATAGCTCCTTATGGCATCCAGATCTTTCTTGGGTCTTACTTTTTAACTAAATGACTTACCAGCTTATAATAAAGAGAATTAGGAAGGTCAAGGGATTATTAATAAAATTACACTAAGATTGTTAATCTATTATGTCCCATAATGCAAAAGCCTTGATTATCTTTCTTTTTAAGTTGATTTTTCAGAAAATGCTGTGGAATGCAAGGATGTGTGCAGGCTGTAAGGGGTGAAACATACACCAATGCACTGTATGAATGTGTACACAAATGCATGGATCTCACCATACCCAGTAGAACTAAGATGCTCTCCTCAAAAAAAAGGAAGCCAATCTGGTGGTCCTCTGCCATAAACAAACTCTACAACAGAAGGAGGAAATTGATGCGGAATAAGGTGAAGTCCCATGACTGGAAAAACTCCCTTATCAGCCTCAACAAAATGCTGAGATCCCTCATCAAATCCTCTAAAGCTAGCTATGAAAAAAGAATTGCAGCAGATAGTAAAGACAACCACAAGGCCTTCTATAGTTATGTAAAGAATCTCCATGGCGATACCCAGATTTGCTCTGAGCTACTGCACAATAGTACCTCCTATACTGAGCCAACAGATATTGCAAATATACTGGCGGACAGATTCAGTGCTACCTTTACCCCTCTCCCCCCCCAAAAGGACCAATCGCAATACCAGAAGATTGCCAGGCACCCAGTATTACTGCTGCACAGGTTAAAACAGCACTGTCCAAGGCCAAGAATACAGCTTTTATGGGACCTGACAGTATCCATGGCTGTGTTCTACATGAACTACAGAGTGAACTGGCACCTCACATGTGTGCCCTGTTCAATCACAGCTCTCCTCTGGCTTTGTCCCTACCAAACAGCGCACTGCTACAGTCATCCCTCTCCACAAAGGAGGAATTACTACAGACCCTGGGAACTATCACCCCATTAGCCTGATGAGTCTGATATGCAAAGCTATGAAACACATCATCATGGATCTGATAAACAAGGATATAGGGAATCTCCAAACTCTGGATCCAACACAGTTTGGTTTTATGAAGGGTAGATCATGCATACTCAACTTGGTTGACTTATTTGAGTCAGTCACCAGAGCTGTGGATGAAGGTAAGGTGGTTCATACAGCCTACCTTGATCTGGCCAAGGCCTTTGATACCATTCCCCACTCAGGAATCATAGAAAAACTTACTAAGCTAGGCATCAGCTCCTATAGGTGGGTTACAAACTGGCTCACAAATAGAACCCACAGTGTGAAAGTAGTTGGCTCTAAGTCAGACTGCCGACCAGTCATGAGTGGAGTCCCACAGGGTATGGTCCTGGGTCCTCTCCTGTTTGGTATCTATTTCTCTGAAGTTCAGGCCAACATGAAGGGACTCTGGATGACAAAGCTTGCAGATGATTGCAAGTTGGGAGCTATTATTAACTCCCCAAGTGATGTTGACATCCTGCAGAAAGGTCTCAATGAGACCAATGACTGGTGTCAGAACCATGGCCTTAAGCTCAATGCCAAAAAATGTGTCTTCATCCCCTTTGGGAAAAACCCGGTTCCCTTCAATAACCACATTGATGGTAGTCCACTGAATACAGAAGGCGTTATAAGAGATCTGGGAACACAGGTTGACAGCAACCTCTCTTTTGACCACCACATTGCCACGGTGGTCATAAAGTCCTTCTATGTGGCACATCTCATTACTAAGGGTTTTGCATCAGGAAGAAAGAGTTCATTGTCTCCTTCTACTCTTCCCTCATTAAGCCAGTCATCGAGTACAATGTCCCATTTGACAAGTACATCACTAGACACCTGCAACAACTGGAGAGGCTGCAAAAATACCTCACAAAGAGGATCCTAGGCCTTAAACACTTGTCCTATATGGACAGACTCAAAAAAATCCAACTATTTTTTGTCTCATATCGCTTACTTAGAGGCAATCTCTGCTTGAGTTACAAAGCCATGTCTGACCCAGCTCTGTTGGAAATGCTACATCTAAAGAAATCCCAATCGCTCTGCACCACATGCTCCAGAGACCTTGACCTCATTACCACAGTCAACAGAAGATGCTGTAGGGACAGGTTCATAACCCAGAGACTGCCCATGCTATGGAATAGACTTCCCATACATGTCAAGCAGAGCACCTTACTGGCCCTTTTCAAGAGAAATCTTGATGAGTGGATGGGAAATAGAAAATTCACCCCGGGGATCACTCCAGTGGCTCTACTCGACAGAGGCACTAGGAACTAAGGTTGGGTGGCACGATGCCAGGGTAATCCTATGGGCTAGGCTTGTAAAGGCTCCAGGGCCATTAGCCTAGTACACATCTATGAACATATGAAAAAATGTTATATATGGTCAGGAAAAGCTGTTAGGCTTCTGAATGACAGAAGCTTTGGAGAGTATTAGGTGGCCTGGGAGTAGGAGACCTTAAGGGACATTGAAGAACAGAACAGTTAAAATGTTTTTTTTTACTGTGGGGGAGCCAGAAAAGTCATGTAAGATGGTTTGTAGTGGGGAGATATTTCCAAGAAAAGAAAGAGATGAACTAGAAGACCTTCCTTTGGCTAGAGAGGATGGTTACTGGGGACCTATGGTCCCAAATAAGAGCTGTAAATAATTGGTTGATAGCTAAAGGAAAGCTTGTAGTAATTATGAAATGGTGTGCGCCAATTAATGTTGGAATAAAGGAAAAGAAAGGTGGAGCAGAACTAATAAAGTGGACTAGGAAAAACCTAAGAGGACCCAACTCAGCAGATCTAGAGGAAGCACAAGCTTTTTTAGCATGTAGAAGTTGAAGGATAAGTTAACAGTAAAAATGCAGATTATATGGCATTTTCGAATAAGGAATATCTTTGTAAAAATAAAAAAGAAATGGCTGGTGTGAATGAAGCACCATTTGTTTAGTGAGTATTATGGGGGATGTAATCAAGAGCAAGACAGCCCTAAAATATAGAATTGATGTACAGAGTATACATTATCTTAGGAGGAATAAAAAGCCAAGTTAGGTGCAGGTTAGAGTACGCATGGGGGAAAAGGCTGAAGATTATGTTATTTAGTGGATCAGTGGTGAGAGGTATGCAAGGGCATGAAAGTAATAAAAGTTAGAAAATTTTGAATTTTTGCTTGGGAACATTTACATAAATATTTTATACACCCAGTAGACTGAGTAAAATGCATACTAATGCGTCTGATAATTGTTGACATTGTCAGTCTTGAGACCCCATCAAATAGTTACATGTCTTTTAGTATTGTCCAAAACTAGAATAAATCCACAAATTATATCTTATTTGCATGAACAGGTTTGTCCAGACAGGGGACCATTATCACTGACAACATATTTTTAGTGGTCCAGAAGCAGAGTATGGATCAAATCAGATAGAGATTTAATATTGTTAAAATGCTTTTTATTGAAGTTGGCTTTGTGGCTCTGTCTATCTGTCCTTCTGTAGTTCTGTCACACTTTTGCAAGCCAGTGAAAAAAATGCCAAGCAAAACAACGTTTTTTCTGCTGTCTTGCAAAGCCAACTTCAAAAACATTTTTAATAATGACAAAGTGACAATATTGAACATTTTAAGTAAAACATTGCTCTTCTGTCATTAGCAAGACAGTGGAATACATGCCGAGCTTTTGCTCTGTGTTTTTTTCCACTGTCTTGATAATACAGACTTGCACATACACACACACACACACACACACACACACACACACACACACACAGACACACACACACACACACACACACACACACACACACACACACACACAAACTCACTTTTGCATCCTTCTACATCATTTCCTTCACATGCATACACATGTACACACACAAACACACACAGCTGCGTGCACACACACACACACACACACACACACACACACACACACACAAACACACACACACACACACACACACACACACAGACGCACGTACTAATGCATGCACGTACGCACACGCATGCACACACACACACACATGCACACACCCATGCAAGCACAAGCACACACACACACACACACACACACACACACACACACACACACACACACACACACACACACACACACACACACACACCTGCTAAAACACAGGTGAAGGGCATACAGCTTTCCTGCATTATGTTTACAGAGAATAAAATTAATGTAAAATTACAAGGGACTGATTCATTCTAACTTTTAGCTCAGATATAGAAACACACAAGTATTTTTTTTTTTTGCTAATACAGACTTGCACACATACACATGCACACACACACACACACACACACACACACACACACACACACACACACACACACACAAACACACACACACTCACTCACTTTTGCATCCCTCTGCATCATTTCCTTCACATGCACACACACGTACACACACAAACACATGCACAAACACACACACACACACACACACACACACACACACACACACACACACACACACACACACACACACACACAGATATACACACACACTCTCACATCTCCCTACATAATTTCCTTTTCCTACACACACACACACACACACACACACACACACACACACACACACACACACACACACACACACACCCATGCACACACACACACACACACACACACACACACACACACACACACACACACACGCACCCATGCAAGCACAAGCATACACACACACACACACACACACACACACACACACACACACACACACACACACACACACACACACACACCTGCAAAAACACAGGTGAAGGGCATTCAGCTTTCCTGCATTATGTTTACAGAGAATAAAATGAATTTAAAATTACAAGGGACTGATTCATTTTAACTTTTAGCTCAGATATAGAAACACAGGAGTATTTTTTTTTTTGCTTATAATGTCAAGGGGAAGCTCCATACAACAGACGACTATGTAACTAAGTCCTCTATTAACCTCACAGATGTCAAAGCAACAGCTGAGACCAAGTTGGTAAGATGCCACAGGCAACTGCACAAGATGAATGAGTTATTGCTTAGTCAGATGTTAAGTATTTCACTTAATTAACAGGGACAGCTATAAAAACACACTGTAGCTGGAGTGAAGAAGGGGGTACAAATTGTACTTCTTCAAAAGTCCTTAGTTAACAATAATTTAAGTGGTAGAATAAATGAAACCATTCACTTTGTACACTGTAAATATAACTGCTTCATTGTTTTTGTTTGGAATTTATCCACATTCATTCTTTTAATAAAATATGGTACAAAACAAAGTTAGAGGTGTTTTTGTACATTCATGAAATTACTAATTACTATGGGACATTTATATATATAACAAACATCATTTTGCACATAATGTTATACTAGGTAACTTTGTTGTTCATCCTGCTGTCATCTGCGATTTTATTCGCATTTGTTTGTCAAGATTTTTTTTTTCATTTACAAAATAATTAGAATGTACACATAAGTAAAACGACTAATATAAAGAAAAACTATGTTTTATATTAATATTACTCATGTTTATTTAAAATACAAAAATGTAATATTTTTCTTTGTCAGCTTAAAAACATAAAAAGGTATTGCTGAGTAAAATAATAAATACAATATTACTTATTATTAGTAGAATGCTTTTTATTGAAGTTGGCTTTGTGGTTGTGTCTCTCTGTCCTTCTGTGGATCTGTCTTGCTCTCATGACACAGCAGAAAAAATGTCAACCTTCTTGTTATCGAGGGACAAACCCACAAAGAACCACAGAGGCAATGAGCAGAATGCACACACACACACACACACACACACACACACACACACACACACACACACACTCTCGCATTTCCCTACATCATTTCCTCTACACACACACACACACACACACACACACACACACACACACACACACACACACACACACACACACACACACACACACACACACACACACACACACACACACACACACACACACACACACACACACACACACACACACACACACACACACACACACTTTTGCATCTCCTTACATCATTTCCTACACACACACACACACACACACACACACATGCATGCATGCATACACATGCACATACACAAGCACGTATAGACACACACATACACACATGCATAAAAACTAAAATGTAATAAATAAAAATATACATAAAAATATTTTCATATTGACATACGAGCAGAAGTAGCAGGAATCAGCAAAACCAACCTCGATTGCTTTTTTGAAATGAGCTTGTCTATCTTTTTCAAAGTTTTCAATCTTCATTATTTTTTTAATTATTAAAGTAACTAAAAAAAAAATGTTTTTTTATTTATATTTCACAACAATGACAAATGGAAAAAATCTCTCACAAAAAGATGGATATCAAGGGATCCTCCAGAAGAGGAGACATCATTGATTTGGTACAAACTAGAGAGGTGCTAGAGCAACAGGGTTTAACATACATTTTCTGAAGGATTTAAAGTCTGAAACTCAGTTGTATGCCATTATCTAGTGACTGCATTCCTCAGATCACCCCAGTCTTGTGACAGAAAAACATTAATTTTATGAGGAGCAGACCACAAATATAAGCCCCAAAGCTGGCTATTTGTCGATAGTCTGAACAGCAGGGAGATATGCCTGGAAACAGCAGTGGTGCAAATTACTGTCTGAATGATTGCTATTGGAAAGGGGTGTAGAAGCCATGAAAACTTTATAAGGTTCTTTGGAGGGAGTCACACATAAAAACAAAAGTCCATTTCACTTTGTAAATAAAGCAGAATCATACATGTCTTGCTCGAGACACCTTGTCTGCAGCAGAGTGCTGGAATGCACATAGAACTTGAGAGTCTAATCACGATACCCGTAATTATGCATAAGAACAGATCTGCAGAAGTCTCTTTCCCAGTGGCTGCAGTCACTTTCAGGTTGCAGACAATGAAATTAAACTATTAACTACAGACACTATAAATTCAACCCAAAGCCATACTTATTGGGTACCTTCAAGTACACGACACGAGCCGAATAAATGCAGGCACACAGATTCCTGTACTTTGTCAACACAAATGCCATGAGCCAGCTAGTCAACACACACAGTATAGGTGACCATGTCCTTGCACTAACCATCAGTAATGTGCAGTGCTACTTTAACCGAGATAAATGTAATGCATTCACTAATGAAGTTGGACCATAAAGATGTGTCCTTCAAAGTACTGCTAAAACATGGGACTCCAGCTAACCCTGGAATGTGTGGGAGTTAACTCTTAAGCAATTTTTCTAGTGACAAGTGACACACTGGCATAATTTGTTAAACCCTCAAACCCAGGGAAAACCAATGCCTATGCAAAAGTTTTAAATAAGAACATTTAATGATGTCTATACAGAGATAGGCAGCAGTCCCTACCCAAAATAAGTATCAGACCAACTGCAAAGAAACAGCAACCCTGTTGAAACTCCAGCATCAATATATTGTATAAAATTTGGATGACAAATCTTGGGTAAAAATAAGATATCCAGTATCCAGAATGGTAAGAAGTCTTTCATCAAATTACATAATCTCTGGACAAAGACAGTCTATCAGTGTCACATTGGTGCTGAAAGATGCCTAGAAGGCCAATGGTAGTCCGAAGGGTTTCGTGTCTTCAGTCAGCAAGATAAAAGGTAACACACCAGTAGGCGATTACCCATTTATGAATGGATTGAGCTATGGTTATATGCAGAATTATAGCTAATGAGCTTACCATTTGTTGATGCTTGAATTACATTTCACTTCATCTACCCTTACATCTCTCACAAATTATTCCTTACCATAAATACAAAGCTATCAGTAGGGAACAAGTACACTGTGCAGTGCTCCAGGCCCTAAGACAGACAACAGTGAAATGCAATACTATACCCGTAAGTCTGTCTAAGAGCATGAAACTGATCAATATGACCCACTGTAATGATCCTTTCCTTGTACCCCACAAACATGCTTTGTGCAGAATGAATGGCAGACTGCAAATGTTATCTGTCAGCACTAGGGCAGGCCTTCCACAGAACTGCAAAACTACTGACTCACAACTCTAATTAGTCTGAAATACAAAGCCATGGAAAGAGTTGCCAGGGGTAACAGCCCAGTGTTGAGAATGTCAACAGCAGGTCATTATAAATCAACAAGGCAGATTTCTTCAAGATGGTCACCAAGCATTTGGATAAGGGACAGTTGGATACGTACTGCCTGCCTCTACCTGGTCACAGCATTCAACACTGTACTCCATGCAAGCATTGTAGGCAAGCTTTGAGACATACATAACACCTCCTATGCCATCTGCCTGACAGATAGGACAGATGAAATCAGGATAGGGGAGTCTATATCCCCAAAACAGTCCAAAACAGTTACTATATACTGGAGTCCTTCTAGAACTGATGCTGTTGCAATTAATTTGTGGCATGTACTTCTCTGAAGTTGCAGTTAACTTCAAAGGCCTCTAGTTGACCAAATTCTCAGCTGATTTCAAGCTAACTGGAGTAACTGAATCCCTCACAGACAGAAGTACTCTTGGAATAGATGTTACCCAGTCTAATATATGGGTGCCACAGTCATGGCGTGAAACACAATTTAAAAAAAAAATGCATAAAACCACACTTGAGAAAAACAGCTGCTCTGAAAATGACTGGATTGAGAAACCACACCAAGAGTAGAAGCAATGGTCAGTGATCATGTGATCACATAGGAAATAGACTTGGCCAGTGGTCATTGCGTGTCTACTGTCATAAGAACATCACTGCATGTTGAGAATCCTACAGGCCAGAGTGTCCTAACAAGATGTAACAATGACATTAGTCTATTGTACTTGGCATGTCATTAGACTAACCTGTTAGTAAAGGAACGGTTTAGGTGTATATGTGTGCAGGCAGGCATACACAACACCAGGATACCTGGCAAAGATTATGCATGTAACTGGAAAAACATCTGAAGTGAAAATCTCATTGGGAACGTATGGGATAAAATGGGACAGAATACAGAAGTAGAAGCGAACTAAATATTGGTAATCCAAATGCTGCTATTGGCAAACAACTTCGTATTTCAGTGCTTCATATACAAATTTAGAATATGCTGCCCATGAAGTATAAATGGATGATTATGCTGCATTAATGGATGTGCTGATGATATTGCCCTAACAGTTCCTGAGATAGATCAGCTATGAAGTAGGGAATCACTGGAAATAAGCAACAGGCTCATAGTTACTTGCGTGTCCTGCAGTCTAGGAAATGATTAAGGGGGCTAGCCAACAGTTCAACTTGCTTCAAAGCACTGTCGGGTTAAGTGACTTAAGCAATGACCCATGGTGTATAAGTAAGGGTGGCAATTTTCTAACCATGTTTTCTTGTTACATGAAGCAACTATTTAATGCAGCATGGCTGCAGTCCTCTGCAGTAACTGTTAAGCAGAGTTATGCTGTTAAATAAATGCTGACATCTTTAACAGTCAGATCTTCTGGAGAAGACTGCAGCACAGTAATGTGCAGCAATGAGTATATAATGTTTGCTGAAGACTGGAGATTTCTGGTAATCACTCCAAATAATACAAACCATATATATGACTGGACAAATGTCCATCTCAGTGCAGTTGATGGAGGCTATAAGGAAGGTACTGCAAAAAATATATTAATAAAATGAAATATATATTCAGACTGTATGACACTATCTAGGCCATAGTAATGAATGCGTTTAATTTTAGTGCAATGAATAAAGTCAAACAATTAATGAAAATATAACTGATGCAGGTTTTCTTCAATCAACACCAATGTCATACTTAAATCAGTAGTAATACTGCACATCACATACCTTTTTGGTTGGGGTCCGCAAACATGTTCCAAGGAAACTTGCAACTCATTTTGGATGAACCTAGAACTCCCCTGTCATCAACCAAAGCTATGCCCTAGGACATCACTCAGTATAGGTCAGACCTACTGGGATGGTTTGCCATGCTGTTGTAGCATATGCCTCCAGAGTCAAAAGAGCAGGGCTTTGAATTTCTTGGTATGCTTTACTTGGTTACACAGACATTCAAACTTTACGGCACTGAGAGTGAGTAAGCCCTGCCTGCATCCCATAATACTCAAATGGAAGTAGTTGCTTGGTTGGTTGGAAGACATGGGGGTAGGGTGAAAGTTGCTGGTGCTTCAGTCAGCCTCTCACCATAATAAAAGCAGATGTTTATATGCAAAGGTTGCAGCTATAGATACAGATTATTACATTGGTCCAGCCAATCTGATGATAGTTACCTACTATGGTGTTTGTGTGGAAGCACACGTGATTTAGCAGTGCATTACATGATAACACAGGTGCTAATGTCAGGCACAAGGCAGGCTGTCACCACACAGGCAATAAATGGTTCATGAATGCTTCTCACCCTGTAAGGATCAAGTGCACCACCATAGGGCAATGAGAGCTAATGGGCAGCAAGCAGTGGGAAAGTAAAAAAAAAGTAATAAAAGTAATATATCGATATCTATATATATATATATATATATATATATATATATATATATATATATATATATCAGAGAGCAATTACATACGGTTATGAATTGCAAATCTCTTCATCTTTGCTGCATCTTAGTACTAGTAAAAGTAAATTCCTGACCCAGGTTCAGTTACACATTATTAGGATTTACTGCCTTGTACCTCAACAGGAGACTGAATCACTACTTACGCTAGTTCTAATGTACAAAAGGGATGGCTCTGTCATTGCCACTGTAATAACTTGGGCATGATTATTGGTCTGGAGACTGGAGGAGACAGGCAAGCAATGCTGGGATTTCACTTTTACTGAGGGAGTGCCATGTGTGGAAGGCCAAAATTGTGGTCCTCAGCATAGGGTTACAAGGCCATGATGGCTTTTCATCTGTAAAGAGTTCATGCATGCTATTGACGTTTTCTGAGCACTGCAACTATGTAAAAGTATATACCTGCCCAGGTCTGGCATAGTGGGGATGCTGCCACTCTGGCTACTGGACAGGAATGGGTTGGTGGGAATAAGAAAAAAACTCCTAAGCCCCTGCAGAGTGATAGTTAAAGTGTGAAACTGTTACTTGTACCTCTTCTATGTCCCTTGACACTAGGAACAAAAAGAGAATAAAAAATATATAAAATATCCACAACTAAAAGTCATATAAGATCTCAAACCCAAATAACAAAATCAGAAACTGCAAGATGGTTCTGTAGATAGGCATGCATTTTTTTGCAGTGGTTATAATTCTGGTTTCATTAAGCTGCTAAGCTGGAGTCAGCATACATTGTCACCACCCCAAATACAACTCCTGTCCTAGGAGAATATGTCTAAGAAACTGTTGACTACAGAGTTCCAGGTACAAGCAGCACATTACACTAACCTTGTTTGCTTACTGTCAACTCTGTGTAGTTAATGTTTCTAATAAGCCACACTCACACTATGTGGTATTCATGCATAAAGGGACAAGAGACTGAACAATTTCAGAATTGCACAGAACTGGTGTCAAGGTTATGATGTCATAACGTTTTCAAATCCCATGTCCAGATTGTGCATTTTATAGTAGTGAAGTAATATCAACATGTGTTGCTCTGAAATAAAAAGAATAAATTCCCAAAACAATCAGCTGAAATGCATTTTTATTTGCTGTAAATACTATACTATCAAGTATAACTTCACTTACTTAGCATCTACCTTCACTACTGCTATCCAGACCTTTGCAAATAGTGAGCAAGCCACAATGGGCAGAAATGGTGCAGTGTTTATGCAAAGGAGAAAGACAAATTAATCAATATAAAGAAGGCAGCCCCAAAGCTATTCGAACAGAAATACAGGTAAAGGCATCCAGATATGGAAATTTTCACAAAAATATAATATCACAAAGATGGAACATAGAAAAGAAGATTAGTAAGTAGAATTAAAAAAAAATAGAAGTTGAAGTTATGGAGTGTCTGAGATGTGAAGGATTTGGTGTAGAAGGTCTAACACAGGTTACATCAGAGCATGATGGAGTGAGTCCCCAAAGTATGGAGAAACAGGAAGATCAGGAGACATCTGAAGTAAAAATATGGACGGGGAAAGAAAAAGAGATTTAATATGGTGTAATGTTTATGCAAAGGAGAAAGCAAAACTAACCAATACAAAAGGAACAGCACCAAAGATATTTGAAGAGAAATACAGACAAAGGAATCAGCACATGGAAAACTTTACAATACAAAAATAAGAAAACAAAGAGGAAAAGTAGAAAAAGGAGATTAGTAATGGAGAAGTTAAACAAGTAGAAACTGAGGTTGTGGAGTGACTCCAAAGTGAAGGATTCAGTGTAAAAAATCAAATGCAGAAAGCACCACGACAGGATAGAACACTGAATATCCAAATTAAGGTGGAATCAGTGGAACAGGAAGCAATTGGTCAGGTGCCATATCAAAATATTTTGGAGCCTTCCACAAGAAACCAGTATAAACATTCACTTGAAGCTACACAGCAAGGAAAGGAACAGGAAACTGTGGAAACTCTGATGCAGTCAATGTTGAGAAGTGATAGGCCAGTGAGTTCCCATATGACAGAGCAACGGATGGCACAGGATGGAAGTGAAGAAAAGGTGCCACAGGAAGATGTTATAGAACCTTCTATAGAAAGCCCACAGGAAATGGAAAACAAGGGATGTACCCTCAGTATGGAAGAAAATGAGTTAAGAGAAGAGTTGCTTGATTAATAGACATGGATAGATATATTAATATCAATGAGAGAAATAGACTGCAGAATGTCAATAAAACCCAAAAAGTCAGAAGTCTTATAAAACAAATGAATACAGTAATTAGGACTGTCCATAGAGATCCATGCGGTATAACAGAAGTAAACAGGATATATTACTGTGCTGCTAAATTAATAACTGATAAAGTTCTACCACAACAACACAGGGTAGCTAGGGAAAGGAAGAAGAGAAATCGAATACATCATGGAAGTATCGAATAGAGAAAACTATAACACAATTAAGACAAGAAGTGTCATTGTTAGAAGACTATAGAAGAGGGAATAGATCCACAAAAATATTTAGAAAGATAGATGTGATAAAAGCAATGCACAGTATTAGAAAAGACCAGGATCTATTATGCACTTTCGCAAATAAACTAAAAATTTCAGCACAGGCAGAAAAACCTAGAAGATACACAGATAAATATAAAGGAAAAGTACAAAATAAGCAATTTATTGATGACCCAAAAAAGTTTTATAGACAATTGGGAAATAAGGTAAAAGGAATTGAAAGACCACCAAAAAAAAGAGGAAATAGATACATTTTGGAGAAGTATCTATGAAGATCCTGTGGAACATAACAAAGATACTAAATGGATATAAGAAGTAAAAGACAAATTAAGAAGCTTAAAGGTGCAGGATATGAAATGGGATGAAGTAACAGCCAGAAACATTGAAACAAAGTTAAAAAAAGCCTCTTATTGGAAAAGCCCAAGTCCAGCTGCAGTACCTAACCTTTGGTTAAAAGTATTAACATCTTTGCACAAAAATTTAGCCATGATTAAGAACTTTTTATTTATGCACCTCAAACAGACACCAACCTGGTTAACAACAGGCAGAACAATGGTCCTACTTAAGAGTGAACCTGCAAGCTACCTTAAAATAATAGACCAATAACTTGCCTTACAATGACATATAAACCACATACAGGAATTGATGCTAATAGGGTTTATAGTAATTTAGAAGAAAACTCAATTACGGCAGTAGAACAAAAAAAAGCATAATAAAAGAAAGTCATATGGAACAAAGGATCATTTGTTGTTAAATAAAGTCATAGTGGAGAACAGTAAAAAGGGGAAGAATCTAAGTATGGCATGGATTGACTATAAAAAAAGCATTTGATAGTATCCCACATTCATGGATAAAAGACTGCTTAAAAATGTATAAGATACACCCTACACTGATCAATTACATTACAGTGACCATGAAACAGTGGTGGACTACTTTGCAATTAAGCCATGACAAAGGACAGGTTATTATCCCAGGGATAAAAATTCAAAGGGGGATATTCCAGGATGACTCTTTGTCACTGCAGCTATTCTGTCTTGCCATCAGCCCATTAAGCTGTCTGCTTAACAACTTACGCCATGGCTACAATTTGGCTCCTAGAAAACAACAAAGTATAATGACTTCTCATCTTCTCTTTGTCGATGATTTAAAACTGTATAGCTCATCAGATAAGGAAGTGAAAGCACAACTGCAGGTTGTCAAAACTTTTTTTCAGATGATATAAGAATGTCATTTTGTCTTGATAAATGTGCAAAAGCAACCTTTAAAGCAGAAAACTGCAGCACCAGGAAAACATCAGTTTGGGACAAGAATGTGATATTAGTTGTGATACCAATTTGCTCTTCCTGTCCTAACTTACAATTCTGGAGTGATTGACTGGCTCCAAAATGTGTTGGATAGATTAGATAGGAAAACAAGAAGGATGCTTCATGCTCACCAAATGATTTATAAAAAATCAGTGTATACCAAGATTATAACTACCAGATATGTTTCCACACTACTAGATATATTTTTGTTGTGAGCGTCATAAAAATGTTCCTGCATTCTGTTCATCCTGCTTTGCTATAATGTTTCCTATAATTCACAGAATCACACAACCGCATACATTACATAGAGTTGTTACATTAATAGTAGCAGGTTTATATACATATTTTCATGTTACTAAAAAAATGTCCACAGTTGCAAACTTTTATTACATTGTGTTGTTGCATTGTTAGAGAAAAAAGTTCAGGTTTATATACATGACAGTGGAAAATTTGCAAGTTGTCACATTTACATTTTGTATTGAAAAGTATCTACATTTCCATGAGTTTATTGCAGCTTTCTTAAACTCCTTATCTCCATATCAGTCCCAAACCTTACCCTTATCCAGTGCTGCAACCAGTTATGCTGCTTAGTCCTCGTTTCATGCATGCTGGCTATTTGTACAGGTCTTCTGAGAGTGCTGCTTCCAGCATCTTCTGTCGTCATCACTGTGCCACCTTCTAGACATGCTGGTTGCCATCTTTGCTGTCTCCTCTAATAAATCATTAGTTCCTATTTCTACTCCTCCTCAGTTGTCATTGCTATTTACAAGTGTCTTTTCACCATTACTTGCTTCTTATCCTCCCTTCCATAGATGAATTTCCCACTTTCTCCTTTAACCTTACTTTGCACCTTCCCACCTTACTCAAGTCTTTTCTCTGCATTACTCTCTGCCTGTATTAACTCTTTCTTTCCCCCATTCTGCCTGCAGGTCTCCAGTTGTTCTGTCTCTGCAGTACCATGTTTAGTGTTTATCTTGTTCATTTAACATCTTGAGCTGTCCTGTTCTATTGTGAATCCACCCTATTCTCCTGCAGACCTCACATTGTATACCTTCTCAAAGCTGTGTGAGCAAAACATCAGCTCCACATCCTGAGTATCTCTCAAATATTTTCATACACTTTTTCTAGCTACTGCTACTCCTTTCACACCTTGGTAAGCAAAGGCAGATGTCAGGCCAGTGACAAGATGAAAGATGATTAAGATTAGAAGACTGACAATCCTCCCTTAATTTACCTTAAATTTTGTTTGAGCAGTTTTAAAAGCAATTAATTCACACCTATTGTACAAATTAGACTCTTCTATATAATCATCCTCTACACATGGGTATACCCAGCAATGACAAGACATTTCTAACTGTAGCTTCTTAAGGCAATTCCAATTGTTTGTAAAAAGTAAAGGAAGATGGTCATCTTTGTCAAGACATCACTCTCATTTTAATACAGTGTGTGTATATGTATGTAATATCGACATTTAAACCTACACTCACGTATGCATTCGTACATGTGTAATATCTTCTTCATTTAATATCTTGAGATGTCCTGTTCTATTGTGAATATATATGTATATATTTATATATGTATACATGCACACATGTATGTGTATATAATGTGTGAAGACTTTATTGCCTTTGTCGCTACATCCCAGCCTTCACCTTGTACTTTATAATACTGAGCTGTACTTGAATACTAATAACATTTAATTATTTTTCTATGCAAAGCCAAATATTTGTTAAATAACAAAGTTTTTTTCTAATGCCACATCAACCAATATGCATAATTTCAGTTTACTTTTATTTTCCCTTTGTGTCATCCTAAGGCATCCTACCAGAGTGTCTCGTATCCATTGCTGGGTCTTCCAGCTTTCTCTGACACCCCTGAACTTCATCTTTGGATTAGGGATGGTGTGAATCCTTTGGAAGTCTTTGTGTGGGGGGGGGGGGCTCTGACCTTCCCAGAAACTGCTGGGGGATTTTTCATTGAAGCCACTGCCCCATTCTCCTCTGGTCTCTCAGTTGTGTCTGAAGGGCAGGTGTGCAGTGTGGATGTGCTGATTGTCTCATCCTGCCTCTACAGCAGCCCGATCAATGTCACTACCCTAATCTCTCTTATGCCTACACCCATTTATTCCCATGTCCCTAGCTGCCACCACAAATCATATAGGGAGTATCCTCTGGACCACCCTTCCCATAGGATTGTAATGCCCATTCCTTCCCTGCTGCTCCATCAGTCATGTTAGTTGAACCCAGGTCAGCTGGGCTGCAGTCAGGGCTTTATCTCTGTATGCCACAGGAGTGGTTAACTTCAGTTTACTTGCTTTGAATATGCAAACTAAATGGAAGCTAGAGGAAAGCTCCAATTATTTGTTATATTCTTCTGGTTTATTATCCACTACAGATACTTGCTCTTTCCATATTCTGGTTATATCTCAATGTATGTTTTCTTATTTCAGAAGCTAGTCCACTTGGATTCATTTTACTTAGATTTGAGAAGAGGATAAATCTACATTTCCATGTATTTAAACTGTCATCTTTTAAAGTACATTAAATGTTTAACAGAAGAGAAAAAAATCCTTTGTGTCAAGCACTGGCATTGAATAAGCAAATAGTTCTTTCACTAGCCTTCCTTAGATTTCCATGGATGATTAATTATCTCAATGTACATATATTTTTTTAATGTCTGTAGTATGAATGTCATTTTTATTTTCCCTCCAAACTTGATTGCAGTCTCCATATTGCACTTGCTTTGCAGCTCAGTTTAGAAAACAAGAGTATGTAGGGACCTCCCTTTCCCTAGTTTGATTTTATTTTGGGTAGCTAATTAAATGGTCAGCACTTCACCATGTTTGAATTTGTCTCAAAATGTATTATTGCTACCCCTGCAATACGCTAGTGTTTACTCTACATTAATTAACATTGTTCTGTTTTGTTTACTGGAGTAGTGCACAGATCACACTTGCTCATTTACTGGCACAGCCTGGATGATTATTAAAAAGTCTTAACTGGTTAGAAATACACAAGGTATACAAAATGTAATAATACTGGAATTAAATATAAGCACTTACAAAAGCTAGTGCTGTTGAAGTCACACAAAATGTGAATGGCAGAAATACTGTAGATCATTGGAAGTACTGTAAGCCACTGGCCAGCCTGTCAGAGATTTGGGGGTCTTCCCTACTTTCCAACTGCCAGGGACTCATACTGAACTCCATTTTACAAAGCCATTGAAGAGAAAAAAACTTTTTGGCAGCAAAAAAGCTTAAGTGAGTGATTATTTGGCAAGCCTGTTTCAGCTGTCAGTGTCAGCTGGTGATCCTTCAACAGATGTGCAGTAAGTTCCTGTTGGAAAGTCACTTTTTAAGTTTGACTAAAAAGCTGCTCTGATTTTAAACTTCTATGTGCTTGAGACAGGATGTTTTGCAAAGACTTTTGAGAGTATCCCTTGTACAACAGTAAAAGCTGAGGACCTTTTTTTCATAATGGTCAGAGATTGCTACTGGTGTTTCAGAGTGTGTGTGTGGGGGAGGGTGTTCTAGTCCCTGTGCTGTTCAAGTCTGCATTTTCACATTTTGCTGTAAAACACTTTTTAGCTGTCTAAATGACATTGGAGCATTTTTAATCAGATTTAGCTTTCAATTCATGTGTGTCAAAACTATTTGAATTATTAAATTGGAACCACCTAAGAGTGTTGTGTATTTTTGGCTATTTCAGACCTGAACTATATATTTGTTTTTATTTTGGGAAATGTTTGTACAGGAAGTGACTGAATACAGAGACCTTAGTATGTATGTTAATCCATGGCCTCCAACACCTGTCCTATGCTGACAGGCTCAAATCACTATTACCCTGCTTGGTATCATACAGATTGCTCAGGGGTGATCTGTGTCTCGCCTGCAATCTCAGATCCTGCCCTATAGTCTAACTCCTCATGCACTACCCACACAAAAGGCCTGAATCTAATATGCAATATCAACAAAACCTATTGGAGAGACAGGTTTGTATCCCAGAGACTGCCCTGTCTCTGGAATAGACTTCCCATACACATCAAACAGAGCACCTCGCTGACCCTCTTCAACTGCAACCTTGATGAGTTGATTGGAAATTACAAATTGTCCCAGAAGCTTCACCTATTTCCCTCATTGACAGGGGCAACAGGTGCTGACTGAGGTTTCCTTTTGGGGATAAACTTCTTGGCTGGGGTTGAAAGGGACCCAGGGCCATTAGCCTAGTAACCTCCTATGATCTTATGATCCTATGATATACTCCCCATTCTGAGGAGTGATGGGCCTCCTTGAAACTGATTACATCTATAGATCTGCAATTGTGCGACTCCACAAATATCTGCTGACCTCACAAGACCCAAACAAAGTGAAAGCTTTGAAACATGAGGAAAATAAATCTAAGATGACTTCTCTGCTTAATCTAGCAGAAGCATATTGCGTCAAACATGAATTGAAATCACACTAGAAGTAGATAAAAATCAGGCAGCAACTGAATGTGCCAAAAAACAAAATAAAGACTATAAGGTGAAGGACCAGGTGAGAAGGCAAGAAATGTGGAAAAAGCATAAATATAATTGCAAGTATTGAAAACTTCTGGAAGATCCTCATGTTGATCAGGAATGAATGTAGGAATGGTTGAGGACAGGCAAATTCAAACCAAGATTGGCAGCCCAAGATAGTGGGCTGCCTACACAGTGGTTTAAAAAGCCCATTGAACATGTGTGAGAAACAGACAAATGTAGGTTTTGTAAAACCAAATTGGAAACAGTTGCACACCTTGTTGCTGGTTACAACATACTAATGGCAGAAGGACTGTATACTGAAAGGCATAATAATATGGCAAGACTGTTGCACTGGGGACTATGCAAACATTATGGTACTGAAGTGGCTGAAAAACACTGGAAACATAAGCCACAAAGCATCATAAAAAATGATGAAGTTTATATCACATGGGATCACCCATTACCAATCGTTCAAAAGATAGATGTTAGAAAACTGGATATAGTGGTCCATTGTACACAAAGTCGTAAAATATCAGGATCTGCATGCAGAAAAGAGAGCAATGTGGAAGAAAGATACTCAGACAGTTCCAATAGTAGTAGGAGCAATGGGTCTTATAAAAAAGAACCTACAATCATATTTAGATATGCTATCAATCCATGTGACCCCATACAAATTGCAGGAGTCATTACTTCACACATTGCTGGTGCTGTGAAGCACACTTTTGGCTTGACATCGAAGACTGAAACAAAACTAAGTTCATGAACTTTAATTGTACTTTGATTTAGGAATGGCGTCCATTTCCATCATGGTATTAGAAACCCAAAAGATTTGTAGAAATTAAAAAGACAGAAACTATAAGTGTGCAAAAGCAACCTTTAAAGCAGGAAATCTGCAGCACCAGGAAAATATCAGTTTGGGACAAGAATGTAATATTAAAGAACTTGAGCAAGAGGGACTGTATAAATATTTGGGAAATGATGAAGGATCAACAATAAGGCATGCACAAATGCAAAATAAAACTTAGTAAGGAAAACTTTAGATGACATAAATTAATCCTGAAAACATTACTGACATCTAGGGACAAAGTCCAAACTATAAACCAGTTTGCTCTTCCTGTCCTAACTTACAGTTTTGGAGAGATTGACTGGCCCAAAAACGTGTTGGATAGATTAGATCGGAAAACAAGAAGGGGCGCTTCATGCTTACCAAATGATTTATAAAAATCAGTGTATACCAAGATTATATATTACCCACTCTGAAGGAGGGGTGGGCCTCCTTGAAATTGATTACATGTATAGATCTGCAATCATGGGACTCCACACACATCTGTTGACCTCACAAGACCCAAACATAGTGAAAGTTTTGAAACATGAGCAGAATAAATCTAAAATGACTTCTCTGCTTAATCTAGCAGAATCATATCAGCGTCAAGCAAGAATGGAAATCAAACTAGAAGTAGATAAAAATCAGGCAGCAACTGAATGTGACAAAAAAAAAAGAATATAAGGTGAAGGACCATATGAGAAGGGAAGAAATGTGGAAAAAGCATAAATATAGTTGCAAGTATAGAAAACTTCTGGAAGAACCACAGGGTGATTCAGAACAAATGCAAGAAAGGTTAAGGAGAGGCAAATATAAACCAAGAGATGAAAGGTTAATATTGGCAGCCCAATACAGTTATATACATGCTGATTTATAAAGTCCATTGAGCATGTGGGAAAAATAACAGTAGCACACCTCGTTGCTGGTTGTGACATACTAATAGCAGAAGGACTGTATACTGATAGGCATAACAAGGTAGACTGTTGCACTGGGGATTGTGCAACATTATAGTGTTGAAGTGCCAGAAAAACATTGGAAACATAAGTATTGTGGTCTCTCTGTGTCTCTACAGGGAGCTTGTTAGAGTTGTAGCCAGTGGTAGTAGTGGGGGTAGTTTCACTTCTTTGATATTCTGTATTTGACTCCTAGCTTACGGGGGTTGTCTTGCTATATAAGTGTCGCATCTTGTGTTATTTCTGCTAAATTTCTGAGCTGTTGACTGGCTAAGATTTACCTGCAATCAACTGTATGTATAAGCTAAATTAAGAATACTTTTTTCTGAACTTTTTCATATAGTACTGCATATTATTCATTTTTTTCATTAAATATTAATTGAATTGAATTGAAAATTGTGGTACCTCTGTGTCTATAGGGAGATTGTTAGAAGTGTAGCCAGTGGTAGCAGTAGGGGTAGTTTCACTTATTTGATATTCTGTGTTTAACTCCTAGCCTAGGAGTTTGTCTTGCCATATAAGTGTTACATCTTGTATTATTTCTGCTAAATATCTGAGCTGCTGGCTAGCTATTATTTACCTGCAATCAACTGGACATATAAGCTAAATAAAGTACACTTTTATCTGCACTTTTCTCATATTGTACTGCATTTTATTTATTTCTTTCACCAAATATTAATTGAATTGAATATTGTGGTCTGTTTGTGTCTCTACAGGGAGCTTGTTAGAAGTGTAGCCAGTGGTAGCATTGGGGTAGTTTCACATCTTTGATATTTTGTGTTTAACTGCTAGCCTAGGGAGTTTGTCTTGCCATGTAAGTGTTACATCTTGTGTTATTTCTGCTTAATATCTGAGATGTTGGCTGGCTAAGATTTACCTGCAACTGACTGGATGTATAAGCTAAATTAAGTACACTTTTATCTGTAATTTTTTCATATAGTACTACATATTATTTATTTTTACACTGAATATTAATTTAATTGAATATTGTGGTATCTCTGTGTCTCTACAGGGAGCTTGTTAGAAGTGTAGCCAGTGGTAGCAGTGAGGGTAGTTTCACTTCTTTGATATTCTGTGTTTATCTCCTAGCCTAGGGGCTTTGACTTGCCATATATGTGTTACATCTTGTGTTATTTTTGCTAAATATCTGAGCTGAGGGCTGGCTAAGATTTACCTGCAATCAATTGGATGTATAAGTTTAATTAAGTACACTTTTATCTGAACTTTTTTCATATAGTACTGCATTTTATTTTTTTTCACTAAATACTAATTGAATTGAATCATGTGGTCTATTTGTGTCTATACAGGGTGCTTGTTAGAAGTGTAGCCAGTTTTAGCAGTGGGGGTAGTTTTACTTCTTTGATATTCTGTGTTTAACTCCTATTCTAGGGGGTTTGTCTTGCCATATAAGTGTTATATCTTGTGTTATTTCTGCTAAGTATCTGAGCTGTTGGCTGGATAAGATTTACCTGCAATCAACTGGATGTATAAGCTACATTAAGTACACTTTTATCTGCACTTTTTTCATATAGTATTGGATTCATTATTCTCACTGAATATTAATTGAATATTGTGGTCTCTCTGTATATCTACAGGGAGTTTGTTAGAAGTGTAGCCAGTGGAAGCAGTGGTGTTAGTTTCACTTCTTTGATATTCTGTGTTTAACTCCTAGCCTAGGGGGTTTGTCTTGCCAGATAAGTGTACATCTTGTGTTCTTTCTGCTAAATATTTGAGCTGTTGGCTGGCTATGATTAACCTAGAATCAACTGGATGTATAAGCTACATTAAGTACACTTTTATCTGCAGTTTTTTCATATAGTATTGCATATTATTTTTTTTTTTGCTGAATATTAATTGAATTGAATAATGTGGTCTCTCTGTGTCTCTACAGGGAGCTTGTTAGTAGTGTAGCCAGAGGAAGCAGTAGGAGTAGTTTCACTTTTTTAATGTTCTGTGTTTAACTCATAGACTAGGGGGTTTGTCTTGCCATATAAGTGTTGCATCTTGTGTTATTTCTGCTAAATATCTGAGTTGTTCACTGGCAAACATTTACCTACAATCACCTGGATGTATAAGCCCAATTAAGCACACTTTTATCTGAAATTTTATCATATAGTACTGAATTTTATTCATTGTTTTCACTGAATACTAATTGAATTGAATATTGTAGTGTGTCTGTGTCTCTACAGGGAGCATGTTAGACGTGTAGCCAGTTTTACAGTTGGGGTAGTTTCACTTTTTTGATATTCTGTTTAAGTCCTAGCCTAGGTGGTTTGTCTTGCCATATAAGTGTTACATCTTGTGTTATTTCTGCTAAATATCTGAGCTGTTGGCTGACTAAGATTTACCTGCACTCAACTGGATCTATAAGCTAAATTAAGTACACTTTTATCTGTACTTTTTCATATAGTACTGCATTTATTTTTCTCACTGAATATTACTA
The DNA here is from genome assembly GCF_019279795.1 of Protopterus annectens. NCBI lineage: Eukaryota > Metazoa > Chordata > Ceratodontiformes > Protopteridae > Protopterus > Protopterus annectens. The sequence goes on along the minus strand of NC_056733.1, from coordinate 1,290,713,213 downwards.
GAATAATGTGGTCTCTATATATCTAGAGTGAGCTTTTTAGAAGTGTAGCCAGTGGTAGCAGTGAGGGTAGTTTCAATTATTTGATATTCTGTGTTTAACTCCTAGCCTAGGGGGTTTGTCTTGCCATACAAGAGTTACATCTTTGTGTTATTTCTGCTAAATATCTGAGCTGTTGGCTTGCAATGATTTACCTGCAATCAACTTGATGTATAAGTTAAATTAAGTACACTTTTATCTGCACTTTTGTTCATATAGTACTGCATTTTATTAATTTTTCACTGAATACTAATTGAATTGAACATTGTAATCTCTCTGTGTATCTACATGGAGCTTGTTAGAAGTGTAGTCAGTGGTAACAGTGGGGGTAGTTTCAAGTCTTTGATGTTCTGTGTTTATCTCCTAGCCTAGGGAATTTGTCTTGCCATACAAGTGTTACATCTTGTGTTTTTTTCTGCTAAATATCTGAGCTGTTGACTGGCTAAGATTTACCTGCAATCAGCTAAATGTATAAGCTTAATTAAGTACACTTTTATCTGAACTATTTTCATATAGGACTGCATTTTCTTATTTTTTTTCACTGAATACTAATTGAATTGAATATTTGGTCTTACTTTGTCTCAGCAGGGAGCTTGTTAGAAGTGTGGACAGTTTTAGCAGTGGGGGTAGTTTCACTTATTTGATATTCTATGTTTAACTCCTAGCCTAGGGGGTTTGTCTTGCCATAGAAGTTTTACATCTTGTTTTATTTCTGCTAAATATCTTAGCTGCTGGTTGGCTAAGATTTACCGGCAATCAGGTGGAAGTATAAGCTAAATAAAGTACACTTTTATCTGCGATTTTTTCATATAGTACTGTATTTTATTTATTTTTTTACTGAATATTAATTCAGTTGAATATTGTGGTCTCTCTGTGTCTTTACAAGGAGCTTGTTAGACATGTAGCCAGTGGTAGCAGTGGGAGGTAGTTTCATTTCTTTGATATTCTGTGTTTTATCTCCTAGCCTATGGAATTTGTCTTGCCATATAAGTGTTACATCTTGTGTTATTTCTGCTAAATATCTGAGCTGTTGGCTGACTAGGACTTACCTGCAATCAACTGGACATATAAGCTAAATAAAGTACACTTTTATTTGCACTTTTCTCATGTAGTACTGCATTTTATTTCTTTTTCACTGAATATTAAGTGAATTGAATATTGTGGTCTCTCTGTGTCTCTACAGGGAGCTTTTTAGACTTGTAGCCAGTGGTAGCAGTGGGGGTAGTTTCACTTCTTTGATATTTTGTATTTAACTCCTAGCCTTGGGAGTTTGTCTTGCCATGTAAGTGTTACATCTTGTGTTATTTCTGCTAAATATCTGACCTGTTGGCTGGCTAGGATTTACTTGCAATCAACTGGACATATAATCTAAAGTACACGTTTATCTGCACTTATCTCCTCTAGTACTGCATTTTATTTATTTTTATCAGTGAATATTAAGTGCATTGAATATTGTGGTCTCTCTGTGTCTCTACAAAGAGCTTGTTAGAAGTGTAGCCAGTGGTAGCAGCGGAGGTAGTTTCACTTCTTTGATGTCCTGTATTTATCTCCTAGCTTTTGGGGTTTGCCTTGCCATGTAAGTGTTACATCTTGTGTTATCTCTGCTAAATATCTGAGATGTTGGCTTGCTAATATTTACCTGCAATCAACTGGATGTATAAGCTAAATTAAGTACACTTTTATCTGCATTTTTTTCATATAATACTGCATATTATTTATTTTTTTCACAGAATATTACTTGAATTGTATATTGTGGTCTCTTTGTGTCTCTACAGGGAGCTTATTAGAAGTGTAGTCAGTGGTCGCAGTGGGGGTAGTTTCAAGTCTTTGATATTCTGTGTTTATCTCCTAACCTAGGGGATTTGTCTTGCCATATAAGTGTTACATCTTGTGGTTTTTCTACTAAATATCTGAGCTGTTGGCTGGCTAAGATTTACCTGCAATCAGCTAAATGTATTAACTTAATTAAGTACACTTTTAACTGAACTATTTTCATATAGTACTGCATTTTCTTTATTTTTTTCACTGAATACTAATTGAATTGAATATTGTGGTCTCTCTGTGTCTCAGCAGGGTGCTTGTTAGAAGTGTAGACAGTTTTAGCAGTGGGGGTAGTTTCACTTATTTGATATTCTGTGTTTAACTCCTAGCCTAGGGGGTTTGTCTTGAGATATATGTTTTACATCTTGTTTTATTTCTGCTAAATATCTTAGCTGTTGGCTGGCTAAGATTTAGTGGCAATCAACAGGAATTATAAGCTAAATTAAGTACACTTTTATCTGCACTTTTTTCATATAATATTGCATTTTATTTATTTTTATCACTGAATATTAATTGAATTGTATATTGTGGTATCTCTGTGTCTCTACAGGGAGCTTGTTAGAAGTGTAGTCAGTGGTAGCAGTGTAGGTAGTTTCAAGTCTTTGATATTCTGTTTTTATATCCTAACCTAGGGGATTTGTCTTTCCATATAAGTGTTACATCTTGTGTTTTTTCTGCTAAATATGTGAGCTCTTGGCTGACTAGGACTTACCTAAATCTACTGGACATATAAGCTAAATAAGGTACACTTTTATATGCACTTTTCCAATGTAGTACTGCATTTTATTTCTTTTTCACTGCATATTAAGTGAATTGAATATTGCGGTCTCTCTTTGTCTCTACAGAGAGCTTGTTAGATGTGTAGCCAGTGGTAGCAGTGGGGGTAGTTTCACTTCTTTGATATTTTTTGTTTAACTCCTAGTCTAGGGGGGTTGTCTTGCCATGTAAGTGTTACATCTTGTGTTGTTTCTGCTAAATATCTGACCTATTGGCTGGCTAGGATTTGCCTGCAATCAACTGGACACGTAATCTAAATAAAGTACACTTTTATCTGCACTTATCTCCTACAGTACTGCATTTTATTTATTTTTATCACTGAATATTAAGTGAATTGAATATTGTGGTCTCTCTGTGTCTTTACAAAGAGCTCGTTAGAAGTGTAGCCAGTGGTAGCAGTGGAGGTAGTTTCACTTCTTTGATATCCTGTGTTTATCTCCTAGCTTTTGAGGTGGGGGTTTATCTTGCCATACAAGTGCTACATCTTGTATTATTTCAGCTAAATGTCTGAGCTGTTGGCTGGTTAAGATTTACCTGCAATCAACTGAACTTATAAGCTACATTAAGTAAATGTTATCTGCACTTTTTTCGTATAGTACTACATTTTATTTATTTTTTTCTCTGAATATTAATTGAATTGAATATTGTGATCTCTCTCTGTCTCTACATGGAGCTCGTTAGAAGTGTAGTCAGTGGTACCATTCAGGGTAGTTTCATGTCTTTGATATTCTGTGTTTATCTCCTAGCCTAGGGGATTTGTCTTGCCATTTAAGTGTTACATCTTGTGTTTTTTCTGCTAAATATCTGAGCTGTTGGCTTGCTAATATTTACATGCAATCAACTGGACATGTAAGCAAAATTAAGAAAACATTTACCTGTGCTTTTATCATATAGTACGATATTTTATTTATTTTTTCACAGAATATTAATTGAATTGAATATTGTGGTCTCTCTGTGTCTCTAAAGGGAGCTTGTTAGACGTGAAACCAGTGGTAGCAGTTGGGGTAGTTTCACGTCTTTGATTTTCTGTGTTTAACTTCTAGTCTAGGGGATTTGTCTTACCATATAAGTGTTATATCTTGGGGTATTTCTGCTAAATATCTGAGCTATTGGCTGGCTAGGATTTACCTGCAATCCACTGGACATATAAGCTAAATAAAGTATGGTTTCATCTGCACTTTCCTCATATAATACTGCATTGTATTTTTTTTCACTGTATATTAAGTGAACTGAATATTGTAGTCTCTCTGTATCTCTTCAGGGAGCTTGTTAGAAGTGTAGCCATTGGTAGCAGTGGTTTTTTTTCACATTTTTGATATTTTGTGTTTATCTCCTAGCTTTGGGGGTTTGTCTTGCCATGTAAGTGTTACATCTTGTGTTATATCTGCTAAATATCTGAGATGTTGGCTGGCTATGATTTACATGCAATAAACTGGATGTATAAGCTAAATTAAGTAGACTTTTATAGGCAATTTTTTCATATAGTACTGTATATTATTTATTTTTTCACTGAATATTAATTGAATTGAATATTGTGGTCTCTCTGTGTCTGTACAGAGAGCTTGATAGAAGTGTATCCAGTGGTAGAGGGGAAGGTAGTTTCACTTATTTGATATTATGTGTTTATCTCCTAGACTAGGGGGTTTGCCTTGCCATATGCGTGTTACATCTTGTGTTATTTCTGCTAAATATCTGAGCTGTTGGCTGGCTAAGATTTACCCACAAACAATTGGACGTATAAGCTTAATTAAGTACACTTTTAGCTGAACTTTTGTCATATAGTACTGCATTTTATTTATTTTTTTCACTGAATACTAATTAAATTGAATTATGTGGTCTGTCTGTGTCTCTACAGGGAGTTTGTTAAAAGTGTCACCAGTTTTAGCAGTGGGGAAGTTTCACTTCTTTGATATTCTGTGTTTAACTCCTAGCCTAGGGGGTTTGTCTTGCCATATAAGAGTTATATCTTGCGTTATTTCTGCTAAATATCTGAGCTGTTGGCTGACTAAGATTTACTTGCAATCAACTGGATGTATAAGCTAAAGCAAGTACATTTTTTCTGCCCTTTTTCATATAGTACTGCATTTATTTTTCTCACTGAATATTAATTGAATATTGTAGTCTCTCTATATCTAGAGGGAGCTTGTTAGAAGTATAGCCAGTGGTAGCAGTGGTGGTGGTTTCACTTCTTTGATATTCTGTGGTTAACTCCTAGCCTAGGGGGTTGTCTTGTCATACAAGAGTTACAGCTTATGTTATTTCTTTTAAATATCTGAGCTGTTGGCTGGCTAAGATTTACCTCCAATCAACTGGACGTATAAGCTAAATTAAGTACACTTTTGTCTGCACTTTTTCATATTGTACTGCATTTTATTTTATTTTCACTGAATACTAACTGAATTGAACATTTTTGTCTCTCTGTGTCTCTACAGGGAGCTTTTTAGAAGTGCAGCCAGTTTTAGCAGTGGGGGTAGTTTCACTTCTTTGATATTCTGTGTTTAACTCCTAGCCTGGGGATTGTCTTGTCAGATAATTGTTACATCTTGCCTTATTTCTGCTAAATAATTAAGCTGTTGGCTGGCTAAGATTTACCTGCAATCAACTTTATGTATAAGTTAAACTAAGTACACTTTTATCTGCATTTTCTTTCATATAGCATTGTATATTATTTATTTTTTTCAATGGTAGCAGTAGGGGGAGTTTCACATTTTTGATATTCTGTGTTTAACTAATAGATTTGAGGGTTTGCCTTGCCATATAAGTGTTACATCTTGCATTATTTCCACTAAATATCTGAGCTGTTGGCTGGCTAACATTTACCTGCAATCAACTAGATGTATAAGCTAAATTAAGTACACTTTCATCTGCACTTTTTTCATATAGTACAGCATTTTACTTATTGTTTTCACTGAATACTAATTGACTTGAATATTGTGGTCTCTCTGTGTCTGTACAGGGAGCTTGTTAGAAGTGTAGCTAGTTTTTGCAGTGGGGGTAGTTTCACTTATTTGATATTTTGCATTTAAATCGTAGCCTAGGGTGTTTGTCTTGACATACAAGTGTTTTATCTTGTGTTATTTCTGCTAAATATCTGAGGTGTTGGCTGGATGGCTAAGATTTACCTGCAATCAACTGGACGTATAAGCTAAATTAAGTACACTTTTAACTACACTTTTTTCATATAGTACTGCATATTTTTTTCTCACTGAATATTATTTGAATATTGTGGTCTCCCTGTATATGGGAGCTTGTTAGAAGTGTAGCCAGTGGTAACAGTGGTGGTAGTTTCATTTCTTTGATATACTGTGTTTAACGCCTAGCATAGGGGGTTTGTCTTGCCATGCAAGTGTTAAATCTTGTGTTATTTTTGCTAAATTTCTGAGCTTTTGGCCTGCTAAGATTTACCTGCAATCCACTGGACATATAAGCTAAATTAAGTACACTTTTATCTGCACTTTTTTCATATAGTACTGCATTTTATTTATTTTTTCACTGAATATTAATTGAGTTGAATATTGTGATCTCTCTGTGTCTCTACATAGAGCTTGTTAGAAGTGTAGCCAGTGGTAGCAGTGAGGGTAGTTTCATGTCTTTGATATTCTGTGTTTATCTTCTAGCCTAGGAGTTTTGTCTTGCCATACAAGTGTTACATCTTGTGTTTTTTTCTACTTAATATCTGAGCTGTTGGCTGGCTAAGATTCACCTGCAATCAGCTGGACATATAAGCTTAATTAAGTACACTTTTTAATGATCTTTTTCATATAGTACTGATTTTTATTGATTGTTTTTACTAAATACTAATTTAATTGAATATTGTGGTCTCTCTGTGTCTCTACAGGGAGCGTGTTAGACGTGTATCCAGTTGTAGCAGTGGAGGTAGTTTCACTTCTTTGATATTCTGTGTTTACTGCCTAGCCTACGGTGTTTGTCTTGCCATGCAAGTGTTACATCTTGTGTTATTTCTACGAAATATCTGAGCTATTGGTTGGTGAGGATTTTCCTGCATTCAACTGGACATATAAGCTAAATAAAGTACACTTTTATCTGCACTTTTCTCATATAGCATTGCATTTTATTTATTTTTTTCACTGAATATTAAGTGAACTGAATATTGTGATTTCTTTGTGTCTCTACATAGAGCTTGTTAGAAGTGTAGCCAGTGGTAGCAGTGTGGGTAGTTTCACTTCATTGATATTCTGTGTTTATCTCCTAGTTTTGGGGGTTTGTTTTACCATATAAGTGTTACATCGTGTGTTATTTCTGCTAAATATCTGAGCTGTTGACTGACTAAGATTTACCTGCAATCACCTGGATGTAAAAGCTTAATTAAGCACACTTTTATCTGAACTTTTTTATATAGTACTTCATTTTATTTATTTTTTCACTGGATATTAATTGAATTGAATATTGTGACCTGTCTGTGTCTCTACAAGAGCTTGTTAGAAGTGTAGTCAGTGGTAGCAGTGAGGTTAGTTTCACATCTTTGATATTCTGTGTTTATCTTTAAGCCTAGGTGATTTGTCTTGCTATATAAGTGTTACATCTTGTATTTTTTCTGCTAAATATCTGAGCTGTTGTCTGGCTAAGATTCACCTGCAATCAGTTTGACATATAAGCTTAATTAAGTACACTTTTATATGAACTTTTTTTCATATAGCACTGAATTTTATTGATTTTTTTTTCACTGAATACTAATTGAATCTAATATTGTGGTCTCACTGTGTCTCTGAAGAGAGCTTGTTAGAAGTGTAGCCAGTTTTAGCACTGGGGTAGTTTCACTTATTTGATATTCTGTGTTTAACTCCTACCCTAGGGGGTTTGTCTTGCCATATAAGTGTTACATCTTGAGTTTTTTCTGCTAAATATCTGAGCTGTTGGCTGGTTAAGATTCACCTGCAATCAGCTGGACATATAAGCTTAATTACGTAGACGTTTATATGAACTTTTTTCATATAGTACTGAATTTTATTGATTTTTTTCACTGAAAACTAATTGAATTGAATATTGTGGTCTCTCTGTGTCTCTGCAGGGAGCTTCTAAGAAGTGTAGCCAGTTTTAGCAGTGGGGGTAGTTTCACTTATTTGATATTCTGTGTTTAACTCCTAGCTTAGGGGGTTTGTCTTGCCATATAAGTGTTACATCTTGTTTTATTTCTTGTAAATATCTGAGCTGTTGGCTGGCTAAGATTTACCTGCAATCAACTTTACTTATAAGCTAAAATAATTACACTTTTATCTGCACTTTTTTCATATAGTACTGTATTTTATTTATTTTTTCACTGACTATTAATTGAATTGAATATTGTGGTCTCTCTGTGTCTCTACAAGGAGCTTGTTAGACGTGTAACCAGTGGTAGCAGTGGGGGTAGTTTCACTTCTTTGATATTCTGTTTTTACCTCGTAGCCTACAGGGTTTGTTTTGACATTTAAGTGTTACATCTTGTGTTATTTCTGCGAAATATCTGAGCTATTGGTTGGCGAGGATTTTCCTGCAATCAACTGGACATATAAGCTAAATAAAGTACACTTTTATCTGCACTTTTCTCATATAGCACTGCATTTTATTTATTTTTTTCACTGAATATTAAGTTAATTGAATATTGTGGTTTCTTTGTGCCTCTACATAGAGCTTGTTAGAAGTTTAGCCAGTGGTAGCAGTGAGGGTAGTTTCACTTTTTTGATATTTGGTGTTTATCTCCTAGTCTAGGGGGTTTGTCTTGCCATATAAGTGTTACAGCTTGTGTTATTTCTGCTAAATATCTGAGCTGTGGGCTGGCTATGATTTACCTGCAATCAATCGGACATATAAGTTTAATTAAGTATATATAGCTCTGCTCAGCTTAACAACAAATCCAATCCTCCAAAATGTTGGTCAACTCTCAAGAACATCCTCTATCCTGGACAGCCCTCTAATCTTTCTCCATACCCTAACTCTTCCTCTCAGGAAACAGCTACCCTCTTGAATAAACACTTTATCTCTTTCATCCAAAATCTGGTAACCTCTAAGCCAAACTGTACTTCGACACTCTACCCCTCCACGTCCCACTAACACAACTTTGTTCTCTTTTGAGCCAGTTCCTTTTCATCAAATCCCTACTACTCAAGCTAAAACCTTGTTCTCCTTCCACAGACAATCTATCTCCTACATTCCTCAAACTTGCTGCTGACTCAGTTGCCTATCCTATATCTATACTAATTAATCAATCTATTCTGGAATCAACTGTCCCCACCCTTTGGAAATCTTTCTTCCCTATGCCTCTTTATAAAGGTGGAAACTCTACTGACCCCTCAAACTACCGACCCATTGCCATTCTGTCCCTCCTCTCCAAGATATTAGAAAAATGTATTTACTCACAGCTTCTCAATCACCTCCTTACACACCACTTACTTACCCCTACCAAATATGGATTTTGTCCTCACCACAGCACCACCACTGCCCTCCTCTCCTTCACCCATATCATTGCAGAGGCCCTAGACAAAAATAAACTCATTTCCTGTCTCTTCCTATATCTCTCCAAAGTCTTAGGTACTGTCTGTCATCCTCTACTACTATCCAAACTCACAAATCTCCACCTATCTCCCTCCACACTTGCCTAGTTTAATAGTTACCTATCTGGCAGGGAACAATCTGTCAAATGGCTCTCATCCTCCTCTCCTTTCCTTCCCATCTCCCTGGTGTTCCCCAAGGCTCCATCTTGGGACCCATTTTGTTTAACATCTTCACCAATGATCTTTACACCTCATGCAAAGAATCCTCCCTTATTCAGTATCCCGACGACTCCACACTTATATCCATCTCAAATAACATTCCTGAACTACACTCCCTGACCCAACAGGCCCTACTATCCACTGAACAATGGCTCTTTCACAACGTATTGATCCTAAATCCCAAAAAGACCAAACTCCTACTTTTCCTTCCCCGTTCTCTTTCTCATCACAAAACATCCTTTTTTATTACATCTTCTAACAATACAACTATCCAACCTGTCACCCACACAAAACTCCTAGGGGTCATTATCAATGATGAACTAAAGTTCAAACTACACATACTCCAATGAATAAAAAAAGCAAACCAGAAACTAGGTCTGCTATATCAGAACAAAAAATTCCTAACCCCTGAATCTAGACGTACCCTGGGCCAGGCACACCTCCTCCCCTCCCTCTTATACGCCGCCCCAGTTCTTAGCATTCTTAGCAATATCCGGGCCTCCACTCTAAACAAACTCCAAGAGACTTACCATAAACTAGCCAGATTCATTACTAACTCCCCATACAACTCACACCACTGCATTTCTTTAAACTCTCTTCAATGGCTTGAACTTCCCCAATTTCTGCTATATGATCAATTTCATATGCTACACTCCTTCTGTCCATCTCTATCTTCCTTAGCCTCCATCTACATCCCATCCTGGACCTCCATACTTCTAACCAACAATTACTTGATATCTACCATCCAAAAAGGTCAGTAGGCAAACTGCTCTACAAACACTCCCTTGCCCACGCTTGGAAAAAAACTTCCCCTTGACTTATGTTCAATCTCCCACACCTCACACTTTAAAAATGAACTAAAACCTTTGTTTCTCAATTGCAGAACCTGCCCTTGCCATGACCTTACCTAGTCTTCCTTCCCTTTATTACCCTCAAAAGGACCATACTTAGTACCTCACTACACCTTTCTCTACAATGTGTCTACTATGCATTTGCATAATTTTATACAAACAAAAAATGTTTATTGTTGACCCATTGAACTATATCAATGTAAAATTGTTACTTAATTTCTTTTTAATGCAACTTTAACTTTATGTATGTAACCCAACATATGTGAATCTTTTTGCTATAACTGCTATTATATCAATATTGTTTAAAATTGTACTCGTTTAAAATATACTACTGGAGTTTTTTTCCTCGGGCCTCCACTGAAAATGGGCCACAAGCCCAGTTGGACAAACCCGGTTAACAAATGTCAATAAATAAATAAATAAAATAAATAAAAGTACACTTTTATCTGAACTTTTTTCTTTTAGTACTGCATTTTATTTTTTTTTTTCATTGAACACTAATTTAATTGAATTATGTGGTCTCTCTGTGCCTCTACAGGGAGCTTGTTAGAAGTGTAGCCAGTTTTAGCAGTGGGGGTAGTTTAATTTCTTTGATATTCTATGTTTAACTCCGAGCCTAGAAGGTTATCTTGCCATATAAGTATTATATCTTGTGTTATTTCTGCTAGAGTGTAAGTTTGGCTTTTTTTACCTCTAAATCTCTTGCATGTACCTGTAGTGGTTGATCTTTAGGACCAAGAAATCTCCTGAGTTGTGTAATCTCCTGAGTTGTAGCTAGCCCGCTTCGCCGCAGCTCGGGCTTGCTTCGCTCCCCACCCTGCCCCCTTATCCCACCCGCCCCCACTATCCCTACATTTATTAGCTCAAAATAACCACACCCCACTTACCTCAGAACCAATCACGCTAGTCCACCCACTAATTACTTCCTCTCTCATCATCCCCATAGACAAGCCTATTGCCTTCCCCTGTCTTAGTCTTCCTATAGTCACTATAACCAACTAGCACTAGGCAATTAAAACCCTAGCTTAACTATCACATCTTACTACTACTCCTCATTAAAATGCCAAAAGTAAAGAATCTAATCATCCCTTTTCTATTACCAATTATTATCATCTCCTACTTATTATCTAGTTATGAAAACCAAAAACACATAGGATTCCACTATCCAAAGGGCCAAACATGTATTCCCTTAACTCTTTACCCTAAAGAACTTACCCCCCTCTACTACCCAACTAGAACGCTAGGCATACAAAGCCTGCACCTCACTCAATCACACCCAAAGGTATGAACAACAAGACATGGTCAAAAGTTAATATATAAGCTTCTAAGACTCCTGGACCAACTGAAAAAATCTATTACCAAAGATGGGGACATACACCCTAACCCAGGGCCAGCCTCAAACCCCAATTCTGTCGCATCAATGTTAGCCCAAAGGTCAGCCAACTCCCTTCTTGTCCTCCATCTTAACCTAAGAAGCATCAATAATAAGCTTCATAACCTACATACCATGCTAGCCATTTACCTCCCTGACATTATGTGTCTATCAGAGACATGGCTTAATTCAGCCACCAAAGATGAAGAAATTCTCCCACCAGGATATAACATCCTAAGGGTAGATCGTGTAAAAAAAAGGGGAGGCGGCATAGCTGTATTGTATAGAAACACACTCAATATCATAATGCATCCTAACCAACCTCCTAAGATTACCAATGCAGAGTCAATAGCCTTAAAACTATGCTTAAATAACCAAAAAAGTATCAATCTTTTTGTAATTTATATCCCGCCTGGGAACAACCTAGAAACTATGGAACAAACACTAAGCTGGCTAGCTATTAATTACCCTCAAGAAACCATTGTTCTGGGTGATGTCAACATTGATTGGACACAATGTTCTGCACCGACCAATCCCATGACTATTAACCTGCACGGCTTCTCCCAGAATATAGACTCCACAACTAGAATAGGAAATGCCCACCAAAAAGAGAGTATCCTCGACTGGATCCTTACTAACGCTCACGAACATAAATATACTACTGGGACACTTCCTAATGATCTTAGTGATCATCTTATCACCTTCATAATAAAACATAAATTTACCACCAAAAACCAACCCATACATAGACTAGTAAGAAACAAGAAGAAATTCGAACCTATGAAATTTGTTGCTGAACTCAAATCCTGTAATTGGTCTAAGCTAAAAACCCTATCCCTTGATGAGAGTGTGACACTCTTTAATGACACATTCCTAAGCATCCTGGACAATCATGCACCTAATCGGCTTACTAGAACCAAGGTGCGGATAGCCCCCTGACTAACTAGGGAAACTAAATCCAAAATTAAACTTAGGGATAAAGCCTGGGATATATGGAGAGCTACTAAGGCACCCCTAGATCAGATTAAATTCCTACAGCTCAGAAATGAAACGAAAAAAGCTAGCACACTGGACAAAAAGAATTATTTCTGTCACCTCCAAGAAAAGCACCAGAACAACCCTAAGAAGTTCTGGGCAGGCTTAAATAATCTCCTCCATCCAGGGAAATTATCCACGCCCACCCCCGAATCACTTATTGGTAAAAACCCAGAAGTCGTTGCCAATACCTTTAACTCCTTCTTTACTGAGATGATTCAAGCATTAGCCAGTCAACTACCCCCCCCTCTACAAATACTACTGATAATTCAGTCCCTTCCTTTAAATTACAACATATACCCACCTCCTACATTCGAACCTTACTGAAGAAACTCAAACCAACCACTCTCTCAGCGGACCGACTTCCAGCTGAATATCTGCAAATTGCAGCAGATGCCATAGCCTACCCTATCTCTATCCTGATTAATAGAACTATCACTGAAGCCACTATCCCCTCCATTTGGAAAATTTCCTATGTCATACCACTCCATAAGGGTGGCCCTTCCACTGAACCATCTAACTACAGACCAATAGCAATATTGTCTCCTCTAGCCAAAATTATGGAACGATGTGTTCATAAGCAATTTCTTCACTACCTCACCCTAAATAATCTACTGACTAAATCGCAACATGGCTTCAGACCCCACCATAGTACGACTACTGCCCTCCTTTCTTTCACCGATTCACTCAATAAAAATCGTAACAACAAAAAAATATCGTCTGCCCTTTTCTCGACCTGTCAAAAGCCTTTGACATGGTCAATCATCAGCTACTACTCCATACGCTAGAAACCTTAGACTTTGACTATTCATCTCTCAATTGGTTTTCTGCTTATCTCTCTGGTAGGCAACAAGCAGTCCAATGGCAAAACAAGCTCTCTCACCTGCTACCCAACACCATAGGAGTCCCCCAAGGATCCATCCTAGGTCCTCTTCTTTTCCGTGTTTATTAATGAACTTCACACAGTTATCCCTAAAGCTACCTGCATCCAATACGCGGATGATTCCACCCTTATTTGCTCAGATATCTCTCTCTCGATTTACAAGTTACAACCCAACACTGCTTTACTACGATAGAAAAATGGCTCACAGTGAGGAATCTCATCCTAAATCCAAAAAAAACTAAGCTACTACTATTCTTTCCTACCTCTGCCTCCACTTCAAATCCCAACAATACTACCTTCTCCGTCCAATCTAGTAATGGTACCATTATTGAGCCTGACACCAGTACTAAACTACTAGGGGTCACCATTGACGACAAGCTTAGATTTAATCTGCACATCAGCCAGACAATTAAGACCGTAAATAAGAAACTTGGATCCTTGTATAGAATTAAGAACTTTCTAACCCCCAACGCTAAACTAACCATTGCATTACACACCTCCTCTCCACTCTACTGTATGCCTCTCCTGTATTTTATTCTCTTCACAAATCCGACATCAATAAACTCTCTGTGACCTATAATCATATTGCCAGATTTATAACTGGACTTCCTTATAGAACACATCATTGCCTTAACCTAAAAACACTTGGCTGGTTAGAATTACCCAATCTCCTCAAACTGAACCAACTCACTGAAGCATTTAAAATCATTAAGGAACCTGATAAAACTCCCTCACTCTATAACCTATTGACCCCCTACTCTAACCTAAGCAGTCTTCGTTCCTCTAACAAACATTTGATACAAACCATCAAATCTTATAACAGGGGAGGTGATGCTCTCTTCGCCAACTCTATAGGTAAGATTTGGAACTCCCTCCCTAACAACCTTAGACTTTCCACCTCCCCTTCTCAAGTCAAACAAAATCTAACTCAATTCTTAAAGGCACAATGGTTATGTTCATGTGTAAAATCTGATTAGTTTCTTCCTGAGCGACCACTTATCCTACCTCACTAGTACTAATCTGGGCCTCCTGGCCTTGTATCCAATCACTACTTAGCTGACCACTAATCCTCCTGGTTCTGCTGCAGTATTCTTTGATCCTTCACCCATCCTTGATATGTTATAATGGCTGCGATGTTGTACCAGAGTGTATTAAAATCTATCGCTGCTTTACTGTATCTTAGTATAACTGTGTAGACCCTTATTTGCCTAGTTGTTAATCATATCTCATCCAATGAAAACTAAATAATGTGGATTAACAGCTGTCTCTACATCTCTTCCATAGATCTGTAAACCTACTTGCATATTGTTTTGTCTCTGCATCTGTCTCTCCACTCTCAAATATGTATTTTGTAAAACTATGTGTATATTGTTATTGCTGTGGAGCTTTTCTCCCCGGGCCTCCGCTGAAAAAGGACATGTATCCAGTCGGACTATCCCGGTCAACAAATGTAAAATAAATAAATAAATAAAATAAATATCTGAGCTGTTGGTTGGCTAAGATTTACTTGCAATCAACTGGATGTATAAGCTAAACTAAGTACACTTTTATAAGCTCTTTTTCATATAGTACTGCATTTATTTTTCTCACTGAATATTAATTGAATATTGTGGTCTCTCTGTAAATCTACAGGGAGCTTGTTAGAAATGTAGCCAGTGGTAGCAGTGGTGGTAGTTTCACTTCTTTGATATTCTGTGTTTAACTCCTAGCCTAGGAGTTTTGTCTTGCCATACAAGTTTTACATCTTTTGTTATTTCTGCTAAATATCTGAGCTGTTGGCTGGCTAAGATTTACTTGCAATCAACTGGATGTAGAAGCTAAATTAAGTACACTTTTATAAGCTCTTTTTTCATATAGTACTGCATTTATTTTTCTCACTGAATATTAATTGAATATTGTGGTCTCTCTGTAAATCTACAGGGAGCTTGTTAGAAATGTAGCCAGTGGTAGCAGTGGTGGTAGTTTCACTTTTTTGATATTCTGTGTTTAACTCCTAGCCTAGGAGGTTTGTCTTGCCATACAAGTTTTACATCTTTTGTTATTTCTGCTAAATATCTGAGCTGTTGGCTGGCTAAGATTTACCTGCAATCAACTGGATGTATAAGCTAACTTAAGTACACTTTTATCTACACTTTTTCATATAGTACTCATTTCATTTATTTTCTTCATTGAATACTAATTGAACTGAATGCTGTGGTCACTCTGTGTCTCTACAGGGAGCTTGTTAGATGTGTAGTCAGTGGAAGCAGTGGGGGTAGTTTCACTTCTTTGATATTCTGTGCTTATCTCCTACCTATGGGATTTGTCTTGCCATATAAGTGTTACATCTTGTGTTTTTTCTGCTAAATATCTGAGATGTTGGCTGCCTAAGATTTACCTACAGTCAACTAGACGTATAAGCTTAGGTAAACTTTTATCTGACATTTTTTCATATAGTACTGCATTTTTTTATATTTTTTTTTTGTCACTGAATATTACTTGAATTGAATAATATGTCTCTACACGGAGCTTGTTAAAAGTGTATCCAGTTTTAGCAATGGGGGTAGTTTCATTTCTTTGATATTCTGTGTTTAACTCCTAGCCTAGGGGGGTTGTCTTGCCAGATACGTGTTGCATCTTGTCTTATTTCTGCTAAATAATTGAGCTGTTGGCTGGCTAAGATTTACCTGCAATCAAATGGATGTATAGGCTAAATTAAGTACACTTTTATCTGCACTTTTTTCATAAAGTATTGCATATTATTTATTTTTTTACTGAATATAAACTGAATTGAATATTGTGGTCTTTGTGTGTCTCTACAGGGACCTTTCTCAAAGTGTAGCCAGTGGTAGCAGTAGGGGTAGTTTCACATTTTTGATATTCTGTGATTAACTCATAGACTAGTAGGTTTGTCTTGCCACATGAGTGCTACATCTTGTGTTACTTCTGCTAAATATCTGAGCTGTTGGCTGGCTAACATTTACCTGCAATCAACTGGCTGTATAACCTAAATTAAGTACACTTTTATCTGCAATTTTTTTTAATATAGTACTGCATATTGTTTATTTTTTCACTGAATATTAATTGAATTGAATATTGTGGTCTCTCTCTCTCTCTCTGTCTCTACAGGGAGTCTGTTAGAAGTGTAGCCAGTGGTAGCAGTGGGGTAGTTTCACTTTTTTGATATTCTGTTTCTATCTCCTTGCCTAGAGGGTTTGTCTTGCCATATAAGTGCTACATCTTGTGTTACTTCTGCTAAATATCTGAGCTGTGGGCTGGCTAAGATTTATCTGCAATCAATTAGATGTATAAGCTTAATTAAGTACACTTTTATCTTAACTTCCTTCATATAGTACTGCATTTTATTTATTTTTTTTCACTGAATACTAATTGAATTGAATTATGTGTCTCTTTGCGTCTCTACAGGGAGCTTGTTTGAAGTGTAGCCAGTTTTAGCACTGGGTGAAGTTTCACTTATATGATATTCTGTGTTTAACTCCTAGCCTAGGGGGTTAGTCTTGCCATATAAGTGTTAGATATTGTATAATTTCTGCTAAATATCTGAGCTGTTGGCTGACAAAAATTTACCTGCAAACACCTGGATGTATAAGCTTAATTAAGCACACTTTTATCTGAATTTTTTTGATATAGTACTGCATTTTATCTATTGTTTTCACTGAATACAAATTGAATTGAATATTGTGGTCTCTCTTTGTCTCTACAGGGAGCTTGTTAGAAGTGTAGCCAGTTTTAGCATTGGGGGTAGTTTCACTTCTTTGATATTTTGTGTTTAACTCCTAGCCTAAGGGGTTTGTCTTGCCATATAAGTGTTATATAAGTGTTATATCTTGTGCTATTTCTGCTAGATATCTGAGCTGTGGCTGGCTAAGGTTTACCCGCAATCAACTGGATGAATAAGCTAAATTAAGTACACTTTTAACTACACTTTTTTCAAATAATACTGCATTTATTTTTCTCACTGAGTATTAATTGAATATTGTGATCTTTCTGTATATCTACAGGGAGCTTGTTATAAATGTAGCCAGTGGTAGCAGTGGTGGTAGTTTCATTTCTTTGATAGTCAATGTTTAACTTTTAGCATAGGGGGGTTGTCTTGCCATACAAGTGTTACATCTTGTGTTATTTCTTCCAAATATCTGAGCTGTTGGCTGGCTAAGATTTACTTGCAATCAGCTGGATGTATAAGCTAAATTAAGTACACTTTAATCTGCACTTTTTTCTTATAGTACTTTATTTTTTCACTGAATATTAATTGAATTGAATATTGTGATCGTTCTGTCTCTACACAGAGTTTGTTAGAAGTGTAGTCAGTGGTAGCAGTGAGTGTAGTTTCACGTCTTTGATATTCTGTGTTTATCTTCTAGCCTAGGGGATTTGCCTTGCCATATCAGTGTTACATCTTGTGTTTTTTTCTACTAAATATCTTAGCTGTTAGCTGGCTAAGATTCACCTGCAATCATCTGGACATATAAGCTTGATTAAGTACACTTTTATATGAACTTTTTTCACATAGTACTGAATTTTATTGATTTTTTTCATGGAATACTAATTGAATTGAATATTGTGGTCTCTCTGTGTCTTTGCCAGGAGCTTTTTAGACGTGTAGCCAATTTTACCAATGGGGGTAGTTTCACTTATTTGATATTCTGTGTTTAACTTCAAGCCTAGAGGGTTTATCTTGCCATATAAGTGTTATATCTTGTGGTTTTTCTGCTAAATATCTGAGCTGTTGGCTGGCTAAGATGTACTTGCAATCAACTGGATGTATAAGCTAAATTAAGTACACTTTTATCTGCACTTTTTTCATATAGTACTGCATTCATTTTTCTCACTGACTATTAATTGAATATTGTGGTCTCTCTGTATATCTACAGGGAGCTTGTTAGAAATGGAGCCAGCGGTAGCAGTGGTGGTAGTTTCACTTCTTTGATATTCTGTGTTTAACTCCTAGCCTAGGGGATTTGTCTTGCCATACAAGTTTTACATCTTTTGTTATTTCTGCTTAATATCTGAGCTGTTGGCTGGCTGAGATTTACCTGCAATCAACTGGACGTATAAACTAAATTAAGTACTCTTTTATCTACACTTTTTTCATATAGTACTGCATTTTATTTATTTTGTTTTCACTGAATACTAATTGAATTGAATATTGTGATCACTCTGTGTCTCTACAGGGAGTTTGTTAGATGTGCAGTCAGTGGAAGCAGTGAGGCTAGTTTCACTTCTTTGAATTTCTGTGTTTATCTCCTAGCCTATGGGATTTGTCTTGCCATATAAGTGTTACATCTTGTGTTTTTTCTGCTAAATATCTGAGGTGTTGGCTGGCAAAGATTTATCTGCAATCAACTAGACGTATGAGCTTAAGTAAACTTTTATCTGAATTTTTTTATATAGTACTGCATTTTTTATTTTTTTTCACTGAATACTAATTGAATTGAATAATGTGGTCTTTTTGTGTCTCTACAGGGAGCTTGTTAGAAGTGTAGCCAATTTGATATTTTGTGTTTAACTCCTAGCCTAGGGAGTTTGTCTTGTCAGATAAGTGTTGCATCTTGCCTTACGTCTGCTAAATATTTGAGCTGTTGGCTAGCTAAAATTTACCTGCAATCAACTGGATGTATAGACTAAATTAAGTACACTTTTATCTGCAAGTCTTGTTTCTTATAGTACTGCATATTATTTATGTTTTCACTTAACATTAATTGAATTGAATATTGCTGTCTCTCTGTGGCTCTACAGGGAGCTTGTTAGAAGTGTAGCCAGGGGTAGCAGTGAGGGTAGTCTCACTTCTTTGATATTCTGTGTCTATCTCCTAGTCTAGGGAGTTTGTGTTGCCATATAAGTGCTACATCTTGTGTTTTTCATGCTAAATATCTGAGCTGTAGGCTGGCTAAGATTTACCTGCAATCAATTGGATGTATAAGCTTAATTAAGTTCACTTTTATCTGAACTTATTTCATATAATACTGCATTTTATTTATTTTGTCAGTGAATACTGATTGAATTGAATTATGTGTCTCTCTGTGTCTCTACTGGGAGCTTGCTAGAAGTGTAGCCAGTTTTAGCAGTGGGGGTAGTTTCACTTATTTGATATTCTGTGTTTAACTCCTAGCCTAGGGGGTTTGTCTTGCCATATAAGTGTTATATATTGTCTTTTTTCTGCTAAATATCTGAGCTGTTGGCTGTGTAAGATTTATTTGCAATCAACTGGATGTATAAGCTTATGTACAGTTTTATCTGCACTTTTTCATGTAGTACTGCATTTTATTTATTTTATTTTCACTTAATACTAATTGAATTGAATATTGTGGTCTCTATATGTCTCTACAGGGAACTTGTTAGATGTGTATCCAGTGGTAGCAGTGGGGGTAGTTTTACTTCTTTGATATTCTGTGTTTACCTCTTTGTCTAGGGGATTTGTCTTGCCATATAAGTGTTACAGCATGTGTTTTCCTGCTAAATATCTGAGCTGTTGACTGGCTAAGATTTACCTGCAATCACCTGGATGTATAAGCTTAATGAAACACACATTTATCTGATCTTTTTTCATATAGTACTGCATTTTATTTATTGTTTTCACTGATTACTAATTGAATTGAATATTGTGGTCTCTCTGTGTCTCTACGACAAGCTTGTTAGAAGTGTAGCCAGTTTTAGCAGTGGGGGTAGTTTCACTTCTTTGATATTGTGTGTTTAAATCCTAGCCTAGGGGGTTTGTCTTGCCATATAAGTGTTACATCTTGTGTTATTTCTGCTAAATATCTGAGCTGTTGGCTGGCTAAGATTAACCTGCAATCAACTGGACATATACACTTAATTAAGTACACTTTTTTCTGTACTTTTTTCATATAGTACTGCATTTATTTTTCTCACTGAATATTAATTGAATATTGTGGTCTCTCTATATATCTACAGGGAGCTTTTTAGAAGTGTAGCCAGTGCTAGCAGTGATGGTAGTTTAATTTCTTTGATATTATGTCTTTAACTCCTAGCCTAGGGAAGTTTGTCTTGCCATACAAGTGTTACATCTTGTGTTATTTCTGCTAAATATCTGAGCTGTTGGCTGGCTGAGATTTACCTGCAATCAACTGGTCGTATAAGCTTAAGTACACTTTTGTCTGAACTTTTTTTCATATAGTACTTCATTTTATTTATTTATGCTTTCACTTAATACTAATTGAATTGAATATTGTGGTCTCTCTGTGTCTCTACAGGGAACTTGTTAGAAGTGTAGCCAGTGGTAGCAGTTGGGGTAGTTTTACTTCTTTGATATTCTGTATTTATCTCCTAGTCTAGGAGGTTTGTCTTGCCATATAAGTGTTACATTGGGCATTATTCCTGCTAAATATCTGAGCTGTTGACTGGCTAAGATTTACCTGCAGTCACCTGGATGTATTAGCTTAATTAAGCACACTTTTCTCTGATCTTTTTTCATATAGTACTGCATTTTATTTATTGTTTTCACTGAATACTAATTGAATTGAATATTATGGTCTCTCTGTGTCTCTGCAGGGAGCTTGTTAGAAGTGTAGCCAGTTTTAGCAGTTGGGGTAGTTTCACTTATATGATATTCTGTGTTTAACTCCTAGCCTAGAGGGTTTGTCTTGCCATATAAGTGTTACATCTTGTTTTATTTCTGCTAAATATCTGAGCTGTTGGCTGGCTAAGATTTAACTGCAATCAACTGGACATATAACCTAAATTAAGTACACTTTTATCTGCACTTTTTTCATATATTACTGTATTTTATTTATTGTTTTCACTGAATATTAATTGAATTGAATTGTGTGGTCTCTCTGTTTCTCTACAGGGAGCTTGTTAGACATGTAGCCAATGGTAGCAATGGGGTTGTTTCACTTCTTTGATATTCTGTGTTTAACTCCTATCCTAGGGGATTTGTCTTGCCTCATAAGTGTTACATCTTGTGTTATTTCTGCTAAATATCTGAACTGTTGGCTGTCTAGGATTTACCTGCAATCAACTGGACATATAAGCAAAATTAAATACACTTTTAGCTGCACTCTTTTCATATAGTACTGCATTTTATTTTATGTTTTACTGAATATTAATTGAATTGAATATTGTGGTCTCTCTGTGTCTCTACAGGGAGCTTGCTTGAAGTATAGTCAGTGATAGCAGTGGGGAGTAGTTTTGCTTTTTGATATTCTGTGTTTAACTCCTAGCCTTGGGGGTTTGTCTTGCTGTATAAGTGTTACTTCTTGTGTTATTTCTGCTAGATATCTGAGTTCTTGGCTGGCTAAGATTTACTTGCAATCATCTGGACGTATAAGCTAAATGAAGACACTTTTATCTGCATTTTTGATATAGTACTGCATATTATTTATTATTTCACCAAACATTATTTGAATTTAATATTATGGTCTCTCTCTCTCCACCAGAAGAGTGGTTTCTGGCCCAGAAATTGTAGTTTATTTGCCATTTGGGCGGTTTTTCCATCTCTTTCAACCTTCTGGCTTTAAAGCCCACATTTGTGCTTG
Organism: Protopterus annectens; assembly: GCF_019279795.1. Classification (NCBI taxonomy): domain Eukaryota; kingdom Metazoa; phylum Chordata; order Ceratodontiformes; family Protopteridae; genus Protopterus; species Protopterus annectens. The sequence goes on along the minus strand of NC_056733.1, from coordinate 1,290,691,233 downwards.
TTTCCCACCTTTCCTGTAACTTGTCTCATCCAGATACAGATTATCTGTATCCAAGACTATTTGTAAGCTTCTGACCTCCTGAAGCCTTTCTGTGTTGGAGGGAAGACTTCTAGCTTATCAGTGAGAGTGGTAAGCACTAAGTAGCCTATATACCACAAGACAAGTGGATTGTGGCCCATAAATTGTAGTTTATTGGCCATTTGGGCAGTCATTCCATCTCTTTCAACTTTTTGATGGAAAAGCCTGTGTTTGTGCATGTTTCCCACCTTTCACATAACTAGTTTAGTCCAGATACAGATTTAGTGTATCCAGGACTCTTTGTAAGTTTTTCAGCAGTGCCAAGTTTTGATCATTAATTTTTCCCTTAGATCTGCTAGTTCTCTCCTCTCCTCTCCTGCACTTTTACTAGCTTATTAGTCTAGCACTTTACCAGACTTTTTGTAGCAACTATTGTAGCACACAAAAGTGCTACCAGCACTAAACATTCTACAAGGAAACAGCTCCAGTACTTATTATTAATGCCCACACCTCCAGACATGTCCAAAGGTCAGTTCCCTGTGCTTTCTCCTATTAACCTGGTGAACTTGGGCTTCCTGAGACAATGTAGCAACTGCCTCATTTAGATGACAACCCTCTCCTCTTACCTCCCAACACTCAGACTTGTGAGAGATGCACTTATATATCCAAACTGGAAGCCACGCACTCTCCAGCCAAGACTGGAATAGCTGGTCAAGAGGAGAAGGTCAACACTTGCACCAGACCACATGGAACACATAGCCCTCCAGAACACACACAAGCAATGCCTTCACATAAAAACACAAACCACACACCCACTTTCATGAAGGCTCTCAATAAAAATCTACCCAAACAGCAGAGTCTTCCAAGGCAGAAAAGCACTCGATCACCACAACACAACACTAATCACGAGACACATAACTCTCCTAAACAGTGTGCCACTCAACCAAAGCCCCTAAGGCCAAAAAAAAAAGGCCAACACAATAGTCATAGGTGACTCAATAGTGAGGCACACTGATGTCCAACTCACTAGATTGACTAAGGAGAAATAGTAATCTGTCTGTCAGGTGCCAGGATCCACCACATAATGCATGTACTCAAGTCCCTCAACAACAGGTACAAATATGACTCACTCATTGTACATGTGGGTGTGAATGACCTGAGATGTACCTCCCTGGACTACATAAAAAGAGACATGGAGGTGCTCCCAGATTATGTATCCCAGGGATTTATGACCCTAGCCCTGAGTAGCATCTTACCATCACCCAGAATTATACTACAGTACAAGCAGAAAATGATTGATTTCAACAATTCTTTAAGCTTATGGTGTCACTCTAAGGGGATCCAGTATCTGCCTGGGATGACACGATTGACAGACCTCGATGCTTTGCAATAGATGGCCTGCATCTGTCACCTCAGAGCTTCCGGATACTGGCCAAGGCTCTTACCACCCCTATAGTGTCTTTTTTAGGTGGTGTTCCAAAGACCAAATGACCACTGTAACAGCTACAAACAAATGCAATCTGAGGGTCATGCTGCTCAATGCTAGAAGTCTAAATCTCAAAATGCACTCACTCACTCAAAGTACTCCTTAAAATGGAGAACATCGACATTTGTGCTGTAACATCAACCTGGTTCAAGGCAGCAGAAAGCACCCCTACACTGCCAGGCTATAACTCTTTTCACACTTTTCGGCCCAAGAACTTGGACCAAAGCTCAAAAGGCGGTGATGTTTACATATTCATAAAGGATGTGCACACCTCCAGACTGGTAGTCCAACATAATGCATCAGAGATACTTCAGGTGCAGCTAACAATGAGTGCGAAAGCAATTCTGGTCGTAGCCTGCTATAAGTCCCCAACCATGTCGCAAGATTCACACTCCATGTTCCTAAGTACCCTGGAGAATATTAGGGTCCAACCTAACACTCTCATACTAGGTGACTTCAACTACCTTTCCATTAACTGGGAAAATTACTCATGTACCAATACACTTGCCCAGCATTTCCTGGAGTTCATTAATTCCAATGCCCTGGAACAACTCATTCTTACTCCCACTAGAGGTAGAAACATCCTTGACCTAGTCATTAGTAACATGGGCGACCATTGCTCTACACCAATAGTCAGCTCCTCACTGGTAAGATCCGATCACAAACTAATCACTTTGGAAATCCACATTCCTCCCACCCCCCACCCCACCACACAAAGGAAACCACCATGAAAAACTTCTCCAAAGCTAAATTTGGGCTCCTAAAAACAGAGGTGGCTAACTTCACAGCACCCATGCAATTGAAGAATAGTTGTATGACTGCCAAATCATACACCAATGCACTGTAAGATCACATACAGAAATGCATGGATCTCACCATACCCAATCGAACCAAGATGCTCTCCTCCAAAAAAAGGAAGCCAATCTGGTGGTCCCCTACCATAAACAAACTCTGCAACAGAAGGAAGAAACTGATGCAAAATAAGGTGAAGTCCCAAGACTGGAAAAACTCCCTTATCAGTCTCAACAAAAAGTTGAGATCCCTCATCAAATCCTCTAAAGCTAGCTATGAAAACAGAATTGCAGCAGACAGTAAAGACAACCACAAGGCCTTCTGTAGTTATGTAAAGAATCTCCACAGCAATACCCAGATTTGTTCTGAGCTACTGCACAATGGTACCTTTTATATCAAGCCAACAGATATTGCCAATATACTGGCTGACAGATTCAGTCCCAACTTAACCCCTCCCCCCCAAGGGCCAATCACAATACCAGTAGATTGAAAGGCGCCCAATATTACTGCTGCACAGGTTAAAACAGCACTGTCCAAGGCCAAGAATGCAGCTTCTATGGGACCTGACAATATCCCTGGCTGTGTTCTACATGAACTACAGAGTGAACTGACACCTCACCTGTGTGCCCTGTTCACTCACATCCTCGGCTCAGGCTTTGTACCTACCACATGTTGCACTGCTACAGTCATCCCTCTCCACAAAGGAGGAGTGACTACAGACCCTGAGAACTATTGCCCCATTAGCCTGATGAGTCTGATATGCAAAACTATGGATATCTTGGACCTAATAAACAAGGATATAGGGAATCTCCAATCTCTGGGTGCCACACAGTTTGGTTTTGTGAAGCATAAATCATGCTTGCTCAACTTGGTCGACTTCTGTGAATCAGTTTCTAGAACTGTGGATGAAGGCAAGGTGGTTCATACAGCCTACCTTGATCTGGCCAAGGCCTCTTATCCCATTCCCCACTCAGGAATCATAGAAAAACTCACTAAGCTAGGCATCAACCCCTATATCACTAGGTTTGTTCCAAACTGGCTCACAGATACAACCCACAGTGTGAAAGTATTTGACTCCAAGTCAGACTGCCGACTAGTCACGAGTGGACTTCCACAAGGTTCGGTCCTGGGTCTTCTCCTGTTTGGTATCTACTTCACTGAAATCCAGGACAACATGAAGGTACTCTGGCTGACAAAGTTCGCAGATGATTCCAAGTTGGGAGCTATTATTAACTCCCAAAGTGATGTTGACATCCTACACAATGGCTTCACTGAGAGCAATGACTGGTGTCAGAAACATGGCCTTAAGCTCAATGCCAAAAAATGTGTCCTTATCCCCTTTAGGAAAAACCCGGTTCCCATGAATTACCTCACTGATGGTAGTCCACTGAATGAAGAAGGCATTATAAGAGATCTGGGAACACAGTTTTACAGCAACCTCTCTTTTGATCACCACACTGCCATTGTGGTAAGAAAGTCCTCCTATGTGGCACATTCCATTACTAAGGGTTTTGCATCAGGGAGAAAGAGGTCATTGTCGCCTTCTACTCTTCCCTCATTAGGCTAATCATCAAGTACAATGCCCCATTTGGCATGCACCTCACTAGACACCTACACCAACTGGAGAGGCCGCAAAAGTACCTCACAAAGTGGACCCTAGACCTTAAACACTTGTTCTGTATGGACAGACTCAAAAAACTCCAACTATTCTCTGTCTCATATCGCCTACTTAGAAGCGATCTCTGCTTGACTTACAAAGCCATGTCTGACCCAGCTCTGTTGGAAATGCTACATCTAAGGAAATTCCAATCCCTGCACACCACACGCTCCAGAGACCTCAACCTCATTACCACAATCAACAGAACGTACTGAAGGGACAGGTTCATAACCCAGAGACTGTCCATGCTATGGAATAGACTTCTCATACATGTCAAACAGAGCACCTCACTGGTCCTCTTCAACAGAAATCTTGATGAGTGGATGGGAAACAGAAAATTCATCTCTGGGATAACTCCAGTGGCTCTGCTTGACAGAGGCACTGGGAACTAAGGTCTGGTGGCACAATGCCAGGGTAATCCTATGGCTAGGCTTGTAAAGGCCCCAGAGCCATTTGCCTAGGAAACACCTATGAACCTATGAACAAAGCATTGTAGAAAATGATGAAGTTTATATCACATGGGATCACCCATTACCAGCAGTTCAAAAGACAGATGCTAGAAAACCAGATATAGTGGCAAAAGAAAAGAAGACAAAAGTAGCATTGATCATTGAAATTGCTACACCCAGTGATTACTGTGTCTTGCATACAGAGAGACACAAAGGCATAACATATCAGAATCTACAGGCAGAAATGAGAGCAATGTGGAAGAAAGATACCCAGACAGTTCCAATAGAAGTAGGAGCAACGGGTCTTATAAAAAAGAATCTACAATTGTATCTAGTTTTTCTATAACAATATAATAACAGCTATGAATGAAAAATTGTGCTGTGATGTGATTTATATAGATTTAACTTTAGCATTTGACAGAGTCATACACAAAACACTGATCAATAAATTAGCACAATTGGGTATTGATGTACTGCTGATAAGATGGCTAGCTGCATGGCTTACATATAGGACATGACAAGTATCACACACCAACTGGACGGGTGAAATCCTTGGTTACAGTCAAGGTGTCCTACAGGGCTCTGTACTAGACCCTTACTTGTTTAGATTGTATCTTTCAGACCTTACTTTTTCATCTGAAGTGTTCTACAGTCTATATGCTGATGACCTGAAATTACAGATAAGGAATGTCTGCAAAATAATTTGACTAAATTAACCATTTGGGCACAGGAGAATAATATGTTGATAAATACATCAAAAACTAAGTATATGAGATTTGGGAGACATAAACTGAAAGGTGAATATTTAATACAGTACACAGTGTTTGAAACTGTAGACTCATTTAAGGACCTGGGTATATGGGTAGATTCAGCTATGAGTTTTTCTAATCATATCAACCAATTGGCTAATGATAGTTCTAGAACTATAGGTTGTATAAAAAGATTTATAAATTCTAGGAAATCAAACATAATTAAGTCATTGTTTGTTAGATACATTAGGCCCAAACTTGAATATGGAATAACAATGTAGAAACCCTATAGGAAATCAAGCATGAATAAATTGGAAAGAGTACAGTGGAAATATACCAGGGGCATCCATGGATGTGAAAATCTAAGTTATTATGAAAGCCTAAAATATCTGAACTTGTACAGTGCCTCTTACAGATATTTAAGAGGAGATCTTATTCAGGTATATAGGGCATTTAGGGACAACTACCTCTGGGAATGTTTGGGGTTATCAAAACGTACTAGAGAATCATCAGATAACCTGTGTAGAAGATTCTATAGGAATGAGAGGTGTACTAATTGGTTTTCTGACAGAATATTTGATGCTTGGAACAGACTACCAAATTATATTAAAGCAAGTACTAGTCTAGATATTTGTAAGAACAGACTGGACATTTATTATGGGAACAAGTGTTTTGGCATATTGGCAAGCCAGAAGGGCTTAATGCCTGTGCTTGAAACATTTGTATGTATGTATGTATGTATATAGATATGTCAACAATCCATGTAACCCGGTACGAATTGCAGAAGGAGTCATTACTGGGCACATTGCGGGTGCTGCGAAGGGCACTTTTGGCTGACATCAAAGAGTGAATCACTACTAATTTCATGATATGCACATCACAGCTCATTCTGTTTTCTAAGCTACGTGCTGCTTTCCCCTTGTACAATTACCAGTAAGATGTGCACAGTCCCCATCTTTGACATTTTGTTTTTTTTAACTGAAATTTCAAGTTTAAATTATACCACTCATTGTATTTTAATAATCTATAACCAATAATGAGCCAAATATTGCTCAACTTCCTATTTACATACATCTCAGTACATACCTGATAGCAGTAAGGTCATTTTTCCACCTCCTAGATTTCAATAAGGCTCAGAGCTGAACAATCAACCACACATAACAGGCTCATGATATTTAAAACATAAAGTTAGCAGGAGAATGAATTCCACCTTTTTTCATGTACTGCCGAGGTTGCTAATACCTTAATTCTAGAATAGCAGTATTGTCAGTTTTCTGTTTAATGCCAGTTGTCTGCACTGCATGAAATAATTAAGTTCTAACATGATATCATTCAGTAGAAAAGAGAGGAAAATGAAAAGAAGTCAGTTTGGATTTTAGCTGAGCGTAAAACGCATCCAGTAAACATTGTGAGTGCTAATTAAGCCTGTATACAGTCCATCATCATCAACCTTGAATATTACATCCACATTCTTATATAACTCTTATATGACATTCTTTGGTAAAAACTCTGTACCCATGAACTACCACATAGGTGGCAGTCTACTTAACACCGAACGTGTGATAAGAGACCTTGGGACACAGGTGGGCAGTAGTCTCTCCTTTGATAATCACATTGCCACAGTGGTCAGGAACTCCTTCTACATGGCACACCTCATCACAAAAGGTTTCTCATCCAGAAAAAAAGAGGTCATTGTTCCCCTCTACTCATCACTCATTAGACCCATTGTAGAGTACAGCGCCCCTTTTGGTATGTACCTCACAAGATATCTACAACAACTGGAGAGGCCACAGAAATACCTTACAAAGATGATTACTGGCCTCAAACAGATGCCCTATGCAGACCATCTCAAAAAAACCCAGCTTTACTCTGTCGCATATTGCCTACTCAGAGGTGATCTCTGCCTAACATACAAAGCTATGTCAAACCCAGAGCTGTTGGACATGCTCCACTTAAAGAAGTCCCTCTTAATCCCTCTGAGCTACATGCTGTAGGGACTTAAACCTTGTCACCCCAATAAACAGAACATGCTGGAGGGATAGATTCCTGTCTCAGAGACTTCCCTAACTCTGGAACAGACCACCTATCTATGTCAAACAGAGCTCCTCATTAGCACTCTTCAAAAAACATCTTGATGATTGGATAGGAAATAGGAAATTCACCCCGGGGATCAGTTCTGTGGCTCTGCTCGACAGGGGCACAGGAAAATAATGTTCTTGGTTGGCGAAAGCCAGGGTACCTTTTTGGCTATGCTTATATAGGTCCTAGGACCAATAGCCTAGTACCTATCTATGAACCTATGACATATACAAAGGAACTGCAAATCAATTAAGGCTGGGAATCAAAGGTTTAGAAAAGCAACATTGTAACAAGTTTGGCCTTTTGTGTTAAAGCTCAATGCATACTTAGAAGGAACACGTAGATTCAGTGTGTACAGTGCAGGCATAAAATATTAATACTTTGATCCTGCAACTGAAATACATATGGATATAGTTCATAATGTTAGTTATGTATACAAAGAAATACTACCAGGGTGCACTGATTTATACCTGCTGCTCAGTATGAACAGAAAATGCACATGCAGACTTTTAGCATGCTGATAAAGCACCTTATGTGATTGTGGCAAGTGCAAATGCTAGCTAGTCTGATGGAAAACAAGGTAAAAATGTTGCAGAGACTCGCAATTAAGAATTGTTGTCTGCACATAGCATACGAGTTGTTATAAAACTGCCCCTCCCCCAACACACAGTAGCAAGAATAGAAATATATAAAATGGAGTCTCATAACTTTGATTTATAAATAATACAAAATAAAACAATCCACTAGATTGCTACAATGGGAAGAAAAGCATTTATAACAGTGTTCAAAGACAACAATGGTATAGCGATGCATCACAACTTATCTTGTCTGTCAAGCTAAAGTTTCTCAAGAATACTCTAATTTATCCAGAATATTACAAGTGCAGAAGGTTCCGACTTTGTCTACTATTAAGTAACATTTAATGCTACCGATGATCGGCAAGATTTCTCTTTGATATGCATTGCATCAAGGTAATTATAGTAAGAGATCGGCACCCCATGAAGCCCAGATGCAAAAATGTATACCTCCCTGCATGGAGCGCTTCAGTTTCAGCTCTCTCATTTCATTTTAAAAAAAAGCTATGATGCAGCAAACAGCTGCTATAGTGTAGACCACACAACAAACATACTGTATGTGGATGTACAGTACACTGGGGAGCATCAGGGTAGTTGCATTAAGGAACTGGCACACCAGGCAGCCCGGTTGCTACTGTGTATACCTCCATGCATAGACGCTTAGTTTCAGCTCTCTGGTTTTTGTTAATAAAAAAAAAAAAAAAAAAAAAAAAAAAAGGTTTAGCAAATACGATGCAGCAAACAGCTGCTATAGTGTACACTGGTGCTTTACAGTACAGAACACTGGGGATTGGGAACATTTTTCTCTGAATTGCATTACATCAAGTTAGTTACAGCAAGAGATCAGCACCATACATCTCATACCTCTTAGAGCAAGAAATCTGGACTAAGCCATTGCTAAAAGTATGATGAAGGTCCAAAATAGGGAAACTTTTTAAATATTTCTCTTACAAACTTCGTAACTTGATAGAATACCAGGTTGTGCATTAGCAGCATGATTTATCTGAAACTAAAACATCTGTCATTTTTTCTTAAATAAGATCATTAATGGTTTGCCAGTAAATTTGCCAGAAAATCACAATTTTATGAAAGAAGAAGCAAAAATATGAGGCAGAAATCTGGACATTCAGCGATATTCTTGTCAGTTGAGAAGTATGATTGGTACATAAAAGTTTGAACTTAAGGAAAAGGTTATTCAAACTGCATAAATACTTCTTTAAAAGTAAGAAACGGACCCACAGAAGGGTTGTCTTCTTTTTTCCAAGGGAAGGAAAATAGTGCTGGGAAAAGTCATATTTAAAGAGCTGAGGGTAAGGAAGGGGGTGTGTATGGTAACGTCATACTGGGGGTGGTACTATCCTAGCCAGACTGAGAGCGGGATGCTCCTGGAGGAAAAAGAGCGAAATTGGTAAAAAACTAAGGGAAAGGTACAGAAAGAGTGACACAAATGCACTTTATATTACTTAAAGTATTCATTGGTGGAAAAAAGGAAGTGTTCTGGAGGTTGCATCTTTAACACTCTCCCTTTAATTTAAAGAGAAAAAAAGTCTAATTGGTACAAGAAAAAGGTAGGGAAGTTTGGAAGCTATTAAACAATAAGAATCAGATTAGTTACTTAAAAGTTAAAATTTATTACTGGTTCCAAGAATCCTCCAAAGTACCCAGTCAAAATTTAATTTTTGTTCTGATCTTTGTTATTATAAGACAGCAGTAGCCGAAGAAGCAATTAGCAGAGCTGTTGGAGTTGTCTGTGCATATTTCATTTAACTTTAGATGGTTATTTTCTGTTTTTCTTTTATCGTTATTTTACTATATTTTGCCTTTCTTTTATTTTGATTTTATTTTATTTATTGTTTCTATCTTAGTTGTGGAGTGTTATTAGTAAATTCTCTCATTTGTTATGTTATAGTTGTGTAATCAAAATAAAAGAATGCACAAACCATTGTATCCATTTGTATAATTTCACACCATTTTATTATAATTTTTGTACTAATGCTTGATCATCCACTGGTGTTTGACAATTCAAATAAATGAATTGTATGCAACATACTGAATTATTTGACATTTAATACAATTTGATAAATAAATGTTTATGTTACAAGCAACATATCTCAGATTACTACTTGGTAATATGCTTTCCTTTACGACCATGCTGAACTGACATCAAAAGTCTTACAAATGAAAACTGTATACTACATTACACATCTCAGAAATACACAAATGCGGGTGAAGCAGTTAACAAAACATTAAAACTTGGTAAACAATGAAAGGCAAACTAAGGCAAGACTCTGGACACTCACAATAAGCATTTTTGTTCTTTTTATTACTTTTAGAGCTTTTTCAGAAAATAGTATTAAGAAAAATGCATCACAAATTTAAAAGATGATCCAAAAGATCACATCATAGGTTTAAAGGTTCAAAGGTTAATGACCAGAAGGGCTTTTTTAAGCCTAACCATGCATCCCAAATCTCTGACAAGTTCTGATAACTTTGATAAGTGTAAGCAAGGGTTTGGGAGATGAATGATTTACAAGCAGGGGCCTGGGAGGTGAACCATTTACAGGTTACCTGTGTCCATTAAAGACACAGGTGCCAAACCAGGGATGAATTTCCTGTTCCCCGTCCAATTGTCCAAGTTGCACTTGAATTGGGTTAGGGAGGAACTCTGCTTCATGCTACATTGTTCGTTTAACACTGTAGGTATTTGATACTGTTTTCTAGAATCAGGCTAAATGCAGAAGGAAAACAGTCAATTAATATTTGTGCTTGACTACCAATACATTAATAATGTACTACGCAATATCAGTTATTTCAAGTGACTATGTGTTTTGGTCTGATCGCATTCTTGATTTCAAGATGTGGATCAAATGATTTCTTTCATGCATTGAAGAAATCTTAGTCTGTCAAAGTCTGAGAACCTGATGATTACTGGAGATGTGACACAAGCAGCCCACGCTGACACACACACAAACACACACACATACAGACTTAATATGGCAAAATGTGACTGAATTCAAGAAAAAAGAACACTAATGAAATCCTGTCTTCTCTTAGATTGAAAATAAGCTGGTGAGGTACTATTAGCTTTGATCAGGTAGCCGGGCTAGAAAATGAGGTCCATGTTTCATCTGGGATCTTGATACAAAATTAAAAAAACAAAAACTTTGAAAATAAGGAAAAGGTCAATGATGAAAAGTAAAACAAGGGAACTACAAAGAAGAACCATCAGCATGTACCCATATTGTTAAATATACTATGATACCTTTTCAGAATAAACAATTTATGTATCAGCTATCTATGTACCCCAGTGGGACACCACTACAGACCTTGCTGTGCTGCTCTTTGGCTGAGATGTTAAACAAATATCCTATCTGCCTGAGTTGTGGTAGTTCAGGTGGATGTAAAAGGTCCTATGTCACTTTTTGAAAAAAGAGTCAGGGAAAATCCCTTGTGCTCTGGACAAATTTATCCTAGTCAGTATTAATAGCACCTCTGGTATCCCCTAAAAAGAAGACATTGACCTAGTGGGAATAAAGTGGTCAACAAACTGTAACTAAAATGTTATGCCTGTTCTGGCTTGAATGTACTATGTAATAATGAGGGGCAAATATCTATGCAATGTTATAATAAGTTCACACATCAAATACATTCATTACTGGAGATGGTTGGCAGTAGAATTGCCAAGAGGTTCATGGGAAATATTGGATAAAGGGCTTATGTTATTCTACCAAAGAATAAATACTCCATACACATTCCTTTTGGGTGCACATTTGGTCTGTGCTTAAAGTAATTAACACAAAGATGGCCTGTAAGTGTAGTGTTGCTGGTAAATGGGTAGTAGATGTGTCATTTTTTAGTAAGCTACGAAGTGGCTGGAGCATGGGGAATGAGCCCGGTAATAACCACAGTGGTCTAGGATTTTTTTAAATTGTACCTGCATTCAGCAGTGGTAAATGATTTGCAGAAACTTTAAGTTTGTTCTGTTAAAATGGGTGTCTTGCTTACCATGCTGGGAAGGAATTCCTAGTGGTTTCTGTTAAATTGTATATATGCATACCTCTCAACTGTTCAGATTTTCACAGAATGTCCAGATTTTTGACTCATATTTTTTTATATTTCTCACAAAATTGTGGTTTTCTGGCAAATCATTGAAGACTGAAATCAGAAAATTATGGCAGATAATTGAGTTTCAGACTTCATATCCTTCAAAAAATTCACGCTAAAGTGAAACCTGTTATTCTATCAACTTTCTAAGTTTGTTGTCCCCCCTATTATCTGTGGCTTTGTCCAATACCTCTTACTCTAAGAGGTTGAGAGGTATGCCTACATGCTTATTCTAAAGCAGATCTTGCTGTCTGATTTACAAACTTACAGCCTCAGAACATAACAGATATGTGCCCAGTAGAGAGTGAACCTGTGGAAAATGTGGGCTTTAACCCAAAGACCACCTGGTTTGTGTGGTCTTTGTATGAAAACTATTTGGAATGCTAGTTTGTGTGGGAAGATATTGGAGTGTACCCTGTAGACACTGGTAGGGTACGAGGCTGGAAATGTACAGAACACAACTCCCTTATTGATGCCCAAAGTTTAAATTCTTAGGACAGAGCATTAATTAAGAAACTGAGGTGTATGGGGGTTGTCCTTGTGGGAAGGGGAGTGAGAAGCATTCTTAATTAAATCCTTGCACCAGCACTACCTTTAGTTTAGTAGAACACTTTCTACTTGTACAGGCTGCTGATGAAAGCTATACTTGTTTGCAAGTGTATGACTTGTACTAGCAGACTTTTGATTTGTGTGTAGGAAATGCCAAACATTACTTATTTCTTCATGCAATACAGAATTTGCTTAAAGGTTTTGGCAAGTGTAATGTAACAGATGCCCAATTATTGACACTAAGTGATAAGTATTGGGAAGGAAGTGACTAGTACACTATATAATTATCATTCAATCACTAATATGTATTAATAACAACTGATACACATGAAATGGCTAATCAAGACTGCAGAAATTCATTATTGTACACTTTATTCAAGGCTGCTACCTATGTTGTGAATAGTGTGTGTGGAGTTCTCATGTGTTTACAACTGGGGGGGGCCTGATTGTTCACTTGATATTATACATCATGCCCAACTGCTTAAAGGCACTTTTTTTGAAAATGAAATGCTTTTTGAACAGTCTTGAAGTTTGTTCAAATTTTGTTCCAAACTTGACCTCAAAAAGGGGAATTCTGAAAATAGGGGGTACATGTATGCATGATCGGCTGGCCATATCCTGAGTATCTCCATCCAATTTGAGATTAAACAGAGTTACACCTAAGCATTTGGTAATCTTTGTCCCATCATACTCATGAGAGCTGCAAATGTGGTGAGTTCTCATGCAAGAGAGGCAGTCTGCAATGTTGAATGCAATGTTGAATGTAGCATGGAGTTGGTGGGGGCATGGCTTTTCATGTTGGAAGAGAGAGAGGGGCAAAGCCCCCTGCAATTACACTTAGTGGCAGTATTTGCTTATTACTAGCTGGATCTCATTACTTGCCTTCTGGTAGAAGGAAATGCATTGTGTGATTTTTCTTTGGAAAAGTGCATTGGCAATACTGCAAGTCCACTGATTAATTCAGATGTTAACCTAATGTTTAGAAACTGCTACATATTTGTCTGCCTATGGCAATGTTGTGGCGACAGAGGGAACAGTAATGTCAATGGGTGAAATGATTATGTCATTTGACTAAATATTCATTTTTGCTCTGTATGCTGCGTGGCCCATTTTTAATGTCAAGTAGCTAGTCTTACTGCTCCAACTTTATGGATGGCAAACTCTTGCCCTGTTGAACCAAATTCCTATTCAAAAATTATTTTGTATTAAACAGTTCACAGAAGACTTGTGATCCCTTAGTAAACGTGCTTAAAGGCAGAATCCTTTCCAATGAAACTGACATGAAGTATTGCATAATATGGAAGTACTTTGCCTCTGTTTAAGAGGATTTGCCAATACTAATACCAAGTCCAGTTTCTTTTGCTTTAAGCATTAGTTTTTGGAGCTGTATATTTTGCATTAAGAAATCTAGTTTAAAGGGTTTTCCAGCCTACAGCAGACACGGATTTCACTTGCATAGTGTTTACCATTTATGCAGTTTGATTTTGCTCTCTTCTATACTACCTGTCTTATGATGTCTATTCCTAACATGGAATGAAAAATACTTTTTTGTGATTTAGTAATCAGATTGTGATCTGCAAGTCAAGCTAAAGGATCCTGGGGTGAAAAGTCAGCAAAGGTATGGCAAATATTTCTTTTCTGAATGTCTAAGGAATTTTAATCCATCACTATACAGAACAGTTTTCCTTATTATGATATTCTATGATTTAGGACATAATGACATAGTAGAGCTCTTGATTTCTTTGATACTTTATTGCCTTAAAATGAATTTGGAAGTTATAACATTTTTTTTATATCTACAATGATTTTTTTTGTATATTAATATCATTGAGAATGTTTCTATGAGACTGAGATTCTAACTGAATCATAATATCTCCAAAATGCAACCCAAACAAAGACAAGCTGATAAAATATGAAAAAAGAGCACTAAGAACAACTACAGGCTTTATTCTTAAGATAAGAGCTTTCATCCTAAAACAGAAAGACTCTATCAAATAATAAACCACTTAAAAAACACTATTTAAATAGACATTGTCACATGACCGATAAGCCTCCATTTCTGTCTTAAAAATGTAAAGAGCCATCATACATTTACAACGCACAATACTATACATTAACTAAAGAGTATAAAACATAACTTAAAATGCATTAAAACAACAATAAGATTATATTGATGATGCTTTCAGTTTTGAAAGACAGGCTATGGGTGTGTGTTCATTCAATCCTGGCCAACTAACAGCATTTAAATAAAGTTGCCAACACAGTTCTCTTTTTCTAGCAGTAGTGGCCAGCATCCCCCTATTGTGTTAACATAACACTTTTTCCAAAATTGTAAACTTAAACTTAGTGGTTTATTATCTGACAAAATCTTCCTATTTTAGGATGAAAGTGCTTATCTTAAGAATAAAGCCTGTAGTGGTACCACTGTAATTTTTAATGTTTTTCTTTTTTTTTTATATTTTATCAGTTTGTCTTTGCTTGAGCTATATTTTTTTAGTTTGTTTTGTGTAATTGAATGTTATGACAACAGGAGATTACACCACTGTTCTAGGAGCATGATGTGGATGAACTACAGGGAACAGTTGGAAATTTAACATTATTAGTACATCAACTCACACAGAGGATTAATAAAATTTCCCCCAGTAATGCATCAACCAGTGAAGGAGGGAGAAGTTTCCAACCCAACAGATGAGGAGAGTGGAAACACTGGGACCCATGGAGAACAACAATGCAGCCATTAATTTTGCAAATAATTCAGAGAGAAACTGGTTGCTTGAAGGTAATATACCTGTTTTAAATGAATCGTTGCAAAGTAATATGGAATTTACTTGGAGCCACATCACAGTGGAAGTACCCTCAATGAACAAATACGTGAGTATGACTACAAATTGCTTAAAATGAAAAAAAAAAAAAAACTGCAGTTTGAGAATGCATATTTTATTGAATCTATTAAAACCAGTAGAATGCCCAAAGGGTTCAGAATGTGGAGGTACCCCATGGGTTTAGAGAGAAATTCAACACTGCATAGAAACGTATTGTCTTTGTTTGATAAGCATGGCTGTGAGTGTAAGGAACTGTTATTCAAGTATAACACAAAGCTTATTAAACAGCTAACTGTTGATTAATATGTTCGATAACTTGATAACACGTGATTTGCTATATGAACAGTTTAGATATGAACATTCCAGAATTTTCAGAAGTATTGATGAACAGATACAACAAATGAGAAATAAAAAAAATTAAGAAATTGGAATAAGACAGGATAGATTATGTAAATGATACAGCATCCAGAACCAGAATCCCAGGTTTGGAGTAAAAAAAATTATCGGAACAACAGTAGTAATAATCAGAACAATATCCAACATAATAATGATGGGGAAGAGAATATGGAAGAAACATTCACTAACACCCCTTTAGACTTCCCCCTTTATCATGATCAGAGTGGATAAAACAGAGACAAATGACCAATGGGGAGAGCGCAACCCACCCCCACTCCCACAGAGAGGCCAATGGAAAGAGAACAATCCAGCCCCTTCTTGCCAGTATGGGAAATCTCAGTGGCAGAACTAAGGATTGAGCTGAATGAATCAATACTAATCCTGACAAGTGAATCTGAGGACAGTAATGACAATATGAATGAACATATGTGTTCTATTATAACAAATAATGAGGGTGATTGCAAAGTGTATAATATCTCATCACATATTATTGATTCATACAGTGTTGATTTCTTTGCTAAAGGCTTGGCATTTGTACCTATAACAAAGTCTAATGCAGCTAATGTGTTGATAGATGTGAAACAATATGTTAGAAAATTAAATGTTAATATTGTGTTTAAAGAATTGTCTACAGCAATGACTTGTCTAAGAGTATCTAGCACATTTAGCCCCTCCCCCCTGCATCCAGTGTTGCAATTATTTGAAAAAAAATACATGAACTAGATCTGAGGAACATGCTCAATGATATAAAATCAAGAAATGTATATAATACTATTAAGAATGAATGGAATAAACATTATTAAGGATGAATGGAACAAACTAGAATATATCAAAAACAACAATATTATAATCATAAAACCAGATAAGGGGGAGGTTTAGTAATAATGGAGAAAACTGATTACACACATAGACTGCTTCAGATTTTACTGGAGGATACTTATGAGCAGGTGTCTAAGAATGAACTTAATACAGCATATAATAGAATCAGAATCCAATTAAATGACATGTTCATTGAAAAACAAACTAATATAGATGAATTTAACTATTTAAACATTGTAACCCCAATGATACCAACAATATTTGGGGTGTCAAAATATACAAAGATACAAATAATCCTCCTATTTGTCCCATACTTGATGCCCAGGGGTCCATTACTTATGCCTGTGCAAAAGATCTCAATGACAAACTGAAAGGCTTAGGACATCAGGAAAGACATGTTTGTAAGGACTCTTGAGATTTCTTGAATAAACTTAATGACTTGGAGTATAAAGATGAGGATATTTTTATAACAGTGGATGTAAAGGATTTGTATAATACTGTAATACCACATGAGATGGGAGTACAATGTTTTAAGGATTATTTGTTTAGCAAAGTGGTGATGCAAGATAAAATAAATCTGTATGAGGAACTATTAGAGATGTTGTGTCTTTCAGCTTTTCCCAGTTAGGGGTCACCACAGTAGACCTCCGGTGCGCTAATGATTGGCAGTAGATTTTTACGTGCCGAGTTGCCAGCCCTGATGCACAACCTTCAACAAAGGTATGCCCATTCACCCACATCTCCACACAGAAGATGCTCTAGCTGAGAATCGAACAGGACAAGATCTTACTGTGAGGTGACAATGCTACCGCAGCACCACCACCGCAGTGAATATGAGGAACTATTAGAGATAATTTTAAAAAATAACTACTTACCCTTTGAAGGGCAATACTTTCTGAGAAACAAAAGCATGGGAATGAGATCTGCTTGTGGCTCATTTTTTGCCAATATAATAAGTATTCATTTGGAAAATTGCTTCCTATTTAATAATGGTCATGTGGACTCCTGCAGACTATACATAAGGTACTTGGATGATATCTTTATGATATGGAAAGCTTGGAAAGAAAAAGTAACATCTTTTCTGGAATATATTAATAGGAGTATTGACTTTCTAAGATTTGCCCATGAATTAGGGGAAGATAAAACTGCATATCTGGATGTATGGTTGGAGAAAGATAAGTTGAACAAAAGGTTAATTTCCTGAATTTATAGAAAGCCAACCTACTCAAATGCTTTCCTGCACTACACTAGCGCATACCCAATGACACAAAAAAGAGACGTGGTAAAGGGACAATTCATATGTGCGGTTCATATGACTACTCTGGATACAGATTTCATAGATTAATGTAATTTGTTAAAGGAAATGCTTATAAAGAGAGGATATCCAGAAACAATGTTGAACAATCTTTTGTATGAAGTTATTAATAAAAGGGACAACAATTATGTTGTCTCTATATCAAATAAAAGAAATGAGGAGGGGGCTATTATAGAGTGCAACATAAATCAGAGAAGTCAGGAGTATAGCAATTCCTTCATTACTACCTTTACCATAGATACTGAGATTATAAAATGTATATTAAATAAAAATTGGACTATAATGGAAGAAGAACATTTGGTGAAGGAAAAGATGGGGGATAAAAGTTTAACTGTATATAGGAAAGGTACCAGTCTGAAGAATATTTTTGAGAAGGAAAAGGCAAATACACTTAGCAAGGATTCCAGGATGAATAAATGTGGGCATTGTAACTATTGTAAATTTATAAAAGTAGGTGAAAGTTTCATTATTAATGCTCAAAATTTCAGAATACAAGGGAGATTTAACTGTAATGGTACAGGAGTTGTTTAAGTAGCACCATGTCAAACATACCCTGGATTTTATATAGGAAAAACAGAGCGTAAATTAAGAGACAAGATTTATGAACATTGTTTATGAAATAAAGAAGAAAAAACAATGAATGGTCTGTTTAAACATGTAGAAAAACATCCAGGGCATGAGTTTAAGTTTACAATTTTGGAAAAATTGTTATATAACACAAGAAAGGTATCCTGGCCACTACTGCTAAAAGAAAGAGAACTGTACTGGCAAATGTATTTAAATGCGGTTAGTTGGCCAGGATTGAGTGGACACACGTCTATAGCCTGCTTTTAAAGGTGAAAGCATTATCAAGATAATAGAAGTTATGATCTGTAAACTAATAATAATAACATCAGGTACAATTAACGTTGCTTTAATGTTGGGGGAATAATTCGATTTTATTGTTGTTTAAATGTATTTTAATGTATGTTTGATAATCTTTAGTTAATGTGTAGTATTGTGTGTTGTAAATGTATGATGGCTCTTTACATTTTTGAGATTTAGATGGGGGCTTGTCAGACGTGAATTAATAAGTGTATTTTTTTTAAATGGTTTGTTATCTAATGAAGTTCTTCTATTTTAGGATGAAAGCACTTATCTTAAGAATAATGCCTATAGCAGTACCAGTGTCATTCTCTGCTTTCTTCTTTTTTTCGTATTTCATCAGCGAATCGTAATATCTGTTATGATGACTATGGCTATAGGAGCTTGAGCTGATTTGTGTATCAAACTTTATCCCAAGCTTCAATCTCTAGCGATACCTGACATTAATGTTGTTTGTGCAAGAATGTTACTGTTTGAAAGTGTGCAATCTTGATTTAACTTGTATACTGGTATTGTGCCTATATCAGTAGCAGTTGCTTGCTGGGGATGAAATGGGAGTATGAACTGAGCTATGCAATAAACTGACTTCAAATGTATAGTTGTGAGAACATCCAGCTTTAATGGTTTGCCAGAGTAACTTGGCAGATATGAATGTTTAGATGCTGAGAATTTACATTCTGGAATGGGTTATAATCGCACTTGGTCAAACAGAAGTGTCCGCATATGGTAATACATATGCTACATGGGTATAATGAAACTTGTCTATATGGGTAGCAGTGTAATCTTCAGCAAGTTACTCAAAGAAAACACTTAAAAGTAGGGTTGTTTATGGCCTGCAACTGTTCTGCTGTATTGCTTAAGGATTTGTAAGCTGGAGGAAACTGTTTTTCAGTCAACAAAATTAGATTAGGGATGACATCTTGTGATAACTGCTCATTTTTAAGTTCTTCTCTACAGGCTGTTAAATAATCCCAGCAGGTTTGACGATTCATCTGTTATGTGTTTTGCTGCATACTGGTTTGCACAAGACAGGTTGCTTGTGTGTCACTCTTCTTTTCTGGAGACAGAACTGCCACTTTAATAAACAGGTGCTTTTACTAGAAGCTGAATCTTTATAGTTATGGTACTTGAACACATCTTGTGTGTAATTATTATACAAAGCATGGTTTGTCCCAGTTCCCTTCAATAAACACATCACACTGAATGATGTTTGATGACCTTTATTAAAGTTCCATAAACATAACTTTGTTAACCAATATTAATTACAGCTGAAACATGGTATAGTTGATTTTAATCACAGCATAAACATCCATGACCAGGACAGCGTAACCTTATTCATACTGATCCAGTAAGCAGTGTCCAGACCTCTACTCGCTTACTTTACTTATGAAGCAGCATCCCATTACTCACTTCATTTACCATTTATTGGATTAAACCTCAATCAAATAAAGAGCGTCTTTATCTTCACTCACTTATTTTATTCATCAAGCAGTGTCTAAGTGCTCACTTTCATTTCCCAACTCTTCCAAAACCAGAGGGGGAACAGAAGAGGGCAAACCTGTCCTCTTCTCCACCCTACCCAGACTGATAATATCACCACAATCCCCACCATTCCCAAAAAAGGGGGAGGGAGGGCAGGTAGCAAGTTCATGCCAAAATGTGATTCCTTACCCGGTTACACTTGCCTAAACCCCTTAAGCCTCTCCCTACCCTTACCTCATTTCCCTTCAGCCATCCCTCATTACCATTTAACCCTTTCCTCTCCCCTTACCCTCTTAATTGCCACTAACCTTTATCTAACCCCCTTTGAAGATGAACCTGGACAAATTGGTCTCTTACCAAACCTCATTTTGCTGCATTGTTGTTTATGGTTAACATCCTTAACATTACATGAGCAGATTGGTTATATTATGTAATACATCAAATTGTCACATTTCTAGGTTGAGGTAGTATTTTAACATTGAATGAGCGGGTCTATATTAGACCAATGGATGCTTAAAAAAGCGAACGCTGATTGATCGAACTTATGTAAATGAAAGCTTACAATCTGAAACTGTCAGAACATCAATTTTTTCCTACGGAAAAAAAATCGCTGATCCAAAACACATATACACAACACAAGCACACCAAACAAACAGCAATCTACACACATACACCTAAAATCTGACGCCTAACCCTACACTAAACTATAAACACACCACTAACTATCCACTTACCTTAACCCAAACCCTAACCCTAAGGTCCATCACTATCGCAAACTCACCTCACCCGCTCAATAACCCTAACTCACCTAACCTACCCTAACCCTCACGTCCACACAATCACACACATACCTAACCCGCACCCTAACCCTAACTCACCTAACCCGCCCTAGCACTCACATCCACACAATTGCACACTTACCTGAACCCGACACGTAAATTTCCACAACAGCACTGAAAATACCAAAGCGACAGAAATGGACAACCAAATTCTTTCCCTAGGAAAAAATTTGGGCTTCTGTTGCTTCGATATTTTAAGCTTTCGCTTACATAAGTTCGATCAATCAGCGTTCGCTTTTTTAAGTGTTCGCTGATCTAGTATAGACCCGAATGAGCTGGTCTTCAGTATGTACTTATTAACATAATATAACTGTATCTGCAATTAGTATATTGCTAGAATTGAGATATATAGAGAAATGCTATACTAGGCTCTAGGATCATGTAAATGTAGTTTGATAGCGGAGACTATAGGACTACAAACTGCTTGCTGCACGGTATGTTTTAAATAATGAAAGTAAGGCAATTCTGATCGAGTTGACTGCAGATTTTGAGTTTTGTTGCATATTTGTCTTTGCATAAACCTGTTCTGAAGTGTGCATTTAAAAGACTATTATAAAACTTGGTGCCTTCAGTTTGCTGAGCTCATAACCATTTTCTCCTAATTGATAATAAAAAAAAAAAAAAAATGGTCACTAATTCAAGAAAAGAGGGAAAAAACTTTACAGATTCCATGTACACTTTGGCAGTAAATGTCTGTAGAATTATTTCACAAACATGAAGGTAAGGCACTGTTACATACCACTGTACATATCCACATCCAATGTTTGGTAAAAGTACAAAGCATATGATTCCTGATCAGAAGAGGCAGGTACAGTAGCAAAACTGCTTTTTGTAACTTGGCTGCTATAGTATTGAGGTACCTTTCTGGAGTTTTCTTTTTGATTATCCTGGTGTATCTAGAGCAAGTTACCTTCTTTTTGAGATGCTTTGAGAGATGCTTGGGCAGCTGTTTCTCTGGTACTAAGTAGGTGGGGGAGAGAGTAGTATAGTAGGCATTAGTAATAGTTGTGGTACCAGGAGATCTCCCATTGCAATTGCCATTTCTTTACGTCTGACTTTCAAAATGACCTGTTCAGCTGAATGTATTATAAATTATCTTGGTCATTTCCCGAAGCATGATCATTATTTGGAAGGTCCTTCATCTTGCCGAGTACCATTTTCTGCAAGCATAGAAACTTTCACAGTCTGGCAAAATCAAACTTCATTACTGAATCTTGGATTTTTGGAGTTGACTTGGAAGCTTTCAGGCCACACCTGTCTAAAAAGTAGACTTCCCTCTACAGCCCATTAGATATTGAGGCAGACTTCTCTACATTTTTTCATGCAGGGTCTATACATTATATACAAAGTAGTATTTGTAGTTCTAGGATACATTAAATTTTATTGGTCTATAGCCTTTTAAGGCCATGAGATTTTCTTTAGGGTGCCTAGCACCACTGACATTGCTAATTATGTGTTTTTTTTTTAAATAATGGTCTATATTGTCTAACTACCCTTAATCCTTATGTCATCCTTGCAAATGTGCATCTATCTGAAAGCGTGTACCATTTATTAATTAATTTTTATTTATACTTTGATGGGACTAATGTTCTTAGATCAATAATCTCTTTCAGGGGAGAAAAAAGGTGCTATTCATACTGACTAAGGGAAATTTGGCCAGATAACTTCTCTTATTCTGTGTTGAGTGCTGTGAGATCTTTTACATCACCTGAAAGAAGGGTCTTGGATTAACAGCTAATTTGTAGGATAGCATGGTCAGGAGTACAGTACCCTATGGGTATATAGGTGCACACCATGGAGTATTGAGATGGTTCCTGTTTTGAGTCTGAGGGAAGTTAAGTGCAGTCCTTTACACTGAAGTGCGATTATGGGGAAATGCAAAAGTTCAATAGTTATTTGTCCTCTAAGGTAGTGATTACAGATGGAGGGGGGATTATAGTCCCTCACATTGGAGGGCTTGAGTCTGATATAACATTTTGGATGTGTATTAGCAACTTTAGCAACTTTCCCATTGAGTGCACTTCGAGAAATCAGATAACTTCAATACTACTCCAGTTAACAAATAAATATGATTTATTAAATGACTTTTTTATACCTGGTTGGGAAAGCAGGGTAGTGAGGGTGGGGGTGCACCTATATCTTTGAAATGTCCTTTCACATGTCAAGGGTGTAGCCAAGATTTTCATACCAGTAAAAAAATTCTGGCTACACTATACCAGTTCCAAAAAATCCTGTCTACACAGTTGCCATGTGAAAGAGCATACTTTCCAGTTTATAAATAGAAGTGTTCAGATGTTGAATTCTGTGTCTTTCTTTTGCAAATAAAACACTTTCAGTAGTGGGATTCTTATTGGAGGGAATGCAAATATTTACCTTGTTTAAATAAAAACATTTTTTTCATTTTGTAGCTTTAAATATAAAGCAAATGATAAAATGTGGAATACTGCATTTAACCTGTATAAATGTGAATTTGTGTACCTTCCCAAGAAAAACTGTAACTGCTGTGAGTAATAACCCTTCCAAAGGAAATGCCTTGTCATGGTAGTTGGGCTTTAATGATTTCTAGCCTAAAATCAGTGGAACTAAAATTTCTTCTGTTAGTGTTACAGCAGGGGCAGTGTGTGCTCTAGTAGCTGCAAATGGTACTTTTTGGGTGGAATTTACTGTGTGGGATCTACAGTTGCAAACAGCATTTCAGCCAGTTTAGTCACCAAATTATGATATTTGTGAAGTGTTGCATGGTTTTGCATCTATCCTGTGAGCAGGCCAAAACTTTATTTTTGTAAGTACAATCTGTGAAAAAGTTCCCAGTCCATAAATGGCTGCAGTTCTCAAATGTTCAGAGTGAAAAGATGAAAATGGAGATGATTGATAGATGCATCATCAATGAAAAGAGATACAGGAGGCTAACAGTGAACAACACCTTGAATGGGAAGATGTCTGTAAATGTGGTGTGAATACATGGTGGAGACTTTGCATGCATGGTTCCACAAAACATTGCATGTCTGAACTAGAACTGATGATTAACTTAGGTTGCTCCAGACTTTGCTTTCATTTAATCTGGGGGGATTTCCCATTCCAGTTTACAGTAGAAACAGTTCTATTCTCCAGTAACTGTCTACCTACCACTACTAGTAAAATTAAAAAAGGCTTCCACCAGAACAAAAAGTTCACTGAGAAATTCTGTTAAAATGTAGGCTTTAATAAAACAAAGAAATAAAAAGCACAAATCGGGCTGTTCAAGTTGCAGGTCAAACAGAATAAGCGCTAAAACCTTCTTCAGATCCTAGAGTACAGACCTGACTTACTGCTGTTAAATGTTTGTGTCTTTCGGCTTTTCCCGGTTAGAGGTCGCCACAGCGGAACTCCGGTCTGCTAATGATTGGCAGTTGATTTTTACATACTGGCTTGCCAGGCCTGACGCACAACCTTCAACGAAGGTATGCCCATTCAGGCATGTCTCCACACAGAAGATGCTCTAGCTGAGAATCGAACCGGACAGCGTCTTACTGTGAGGCGACAGCGCTACCGCAGCACTACCACCGCGGGTGACTTACTGCTGTTAAATAAAGATCCTTAATTGCTCAACCAATCACATACAGCAGTCAGATGCACACCTTCCTTAAGCCTCCATTTCATTTCTTAATTAGGCTTCTTTCTTTCAAAATAAGTTTAATAGGAACTACTCTGCTGAGCCCTGGAAATAAATTAGCTCTGAGGTTCATGATCCATTTGCTTTCTTCCTTTTCAGTTTTGTTGACAATGTCTCCTCCACAGAGGTTAGTAGTCACATTTGAAATAACCATAAAGCTAAATGAATGCCCTGGATTTTCAGACACATGTCCATATAGGGCATTGGTTACCACTTTATTCTTGATGTCTAATAGGTGGCGAAGTATCCATTCCTTAAACTTTCTATTGGTCTTTCCTACATAATAGGCTTGGCACAAATTACAACTGCCAACGTATATAACATTCTTGATTTTGCAGTTAGCAAAACCAGAGAACTTACAGCATTTGTTAGTTACCGGGTGAACAAAACTGTTGGAACATTTAATTTGGCTGCAAGCTTTGCAAAAGCCACATTTCCAAATTCCTAACCTATTTCTTCCTTCTGTACTCTGCTTGTTAGGTAGTTCATCATAGTTGCACAGTAAATCCTTTAAGTTCTTCTTGTTTTTATAACCAAACTTAGGTGTTTCCCCTACAATTCTCTTAACTTTACTGTCAGCAGTTCTAGGAGCATGATGTGGATGAACTATAGGGAACAGTTGGAAATTTAACATTATTAGTACATCAACTCACACAGAGGATTAATAAAATTTCCCCCAGTAATGCATCAACCAGTGAAGGAGGGAGAAGTTTCCAACCCAACAGATGAGGAGAGTGGAAACACTGGGACCCATTGAGAACAACAATGCAGCCATTAATTTTGCAAATAATTCAGAGAGAAACTGGTTGCTTGAAGGTAATATACCTGTTTTAAATGAATCGTTGCAAAGTAATATGGAATTTACTTGGAGCCACATCACAGTGGAAGTACCCTCAATGAACAAATACGTGAGTATGACTACAAATTGCTTAAAATGAAAAAAAAAAACTGCAGTTTGAGAATGCATATTTTATTGAAACTATTAAAACCAGTAGAATGCCCAAAGGGTTCAGAATGTGGAGGTACCCCATGGGTTTAGAGAGAACTTCAACACTGCATAGAAACGTATTGTCTTTGTTTGATAAGCATGGCTGTGAGTGTAAGGAACTTGTATTCAAGTATAACACAAAGCTTATTAAACAGCTAACTGTTGATTAATATGTTTGATAACTTGATAACACGTGATTTGCTATATGAACAGTTTAGATATGAACATTCCAGAATTTTCAGAAGCATTGATGAACAGATACAACAAATGAGAAAAAAAAAAATTAAGAAATTGGAATAAGACAGGATAGATTATGTAAATGATACAGCATCCAGAACCAGAATCCCAGGTTTGGAGTAAAAAAAATTATCGGAACAACAGTAGTAATAATCAGAACAATATCCAACATAATAATGATGGGGAAGAGAATATGGAAGAAACATTCACTAACACCCCTTTAGACTTCCCCCTTTATCATGATCAGAGTGGATAAAACAGAGACAAATGACCAATGGGGAGAGCGCAACCCACCCCCACTCCCGCAGAGAGGCCAATGGAAAGAGAACAATCCAGCCCCTTCTTGCCAGTATGGGAAATCTCAGTGGCAGAACTAAGGATTGAGGAGAATGAATCAATACTAATCCTGACAAGTGAATCTGAGGACAGTAATGACAATATGAATGAACATATGTGTTCTATTATAACAAATACTGAGGGTGATTGCAAAGTGTATAATATCTCATCACATATTATTGATTCATACAGTGTTGATTTCTTTGCTAAAGGTTTGGCATTTGTACCTATAACAAAGTCTAATGCAGCTAATGTGTTGATAGATGTGAAACAATATGTTAGAAAATTAAATGTTAATATTGTGTTTAAAGAATTGTCTACAGCAATGACTTGTCTAAGAGTATCTAGCACATTTAGCCCCCCCCCCCCTGCATCCAGTGTTGCAATTATTTGAAAAAAATACATGAACTAGATCTGAGGAACATGCTCAATGATATAAAATCAAGAAATGTATATAATACTATTAAGAATGAATGGAATAAACATTATTAAGGATGAATGGAACAAACTATAATATATCAAAAACAACAATATTATAATCATAAAACCAGATAAGGGGGAGGTTTAGTAATAATGGAGAAAACTGATTACACACATAGACTGCTTCAGATTTTACTGGAGGATACTTATGAGCAGGTGTCTAAGAATGAATTTAATACAGCATATAATAGAATCAGAATCCAATTAAATGACATGTTCATTGAAAAACAAACTAATATAGATGAATTTAACTATTTAAACATTGTAACCCCAATGATACCAACAATATTTGGGGTGTCAAAATATACAAAGATACAAATAATCCTCCTATTTGTCCCATACTTGATGCCCAGGGGTCCATTACTTATGCTTGTGCAAAAGATCTCAATGACAAACTGAAAGGCTTAGGACATCAGGAAAGACATGTTTGTAAGGACTCTTGAGATTTCTTGAATAAACTTAATGACTTGGAGTATAAAGATGAGGATATTTTTATAACAGTGGATGTAAAGGATTTGTATAATACTGTAATACCACATGAGATGGGAGTACAATGTTTTAAGGATTATTTGTTTAGCAAAGGGGTGATGCAAGATAAAATAAATCTGTATGAGGAACTATTAGAGATGTTGTGTCTTTCAGCTTTTCCCAGTTAGGGGTCACCACAGTAGACCTCTGGTGCGCTAATGATTGGCAGTAGATTTTTACGTGCCAAGTTGCCAGCCCTGATGCACAACCTTCAACAAAGGTACGCCCATTCACCCACATCTCCACACAGAAGATGCTCTAGCTGAGAATCGAACAGGACAAGATCTTACTGTGAGGTGACAATGCTACCGCAGCACCACCACCGCAGTGAATATGAGGAACTATTAGAGATAATTTTAAAAAATAACTACTTACCCTTTGAAGGGCAATACTTTCTGAGAAACAAAAGCATGGGAATGAAATCTGCTTGTGGCTCATTTTTTGCCAATATAATAAGTATTCAGTTGGAAAATTGCTTCCTATTTAATAATGGTCATGTGGACTCCTGTAGACTATACATAAGGTACTTGGATGATATATTTATGATATGGAAAGCTTGGAAAGAAAAAGTAACATCTTTTCTGGAATATATTAATAGGAGTATTGACTTTCTAAGATTTGCCCATGAATTAGGGGAAGATAAAACTGCATATCTGGATGTATGGTTGGAGAAAGATAAGTTGAACAAAAGGTTAATTTCCTGAATTTATAGAAAGCCAACCTACTCAAATGCTTTCCTGCATTTCACTAGCGCATACCCAATGACACAAAAAAGAGACGTGGTAAAGGGACAATTCATATGTGTGGTTCATATGACTACTCTGGATACAGATTTCATAGATTAATGTAATTTGTTAAAGGAAATGCTTATAAAGAGAGGATATCCAGAAACAATGTTGAACAATCTTTTGTATGAAGTTATTAATAAAAGGGACAACAATTATGTTGTCTCTATATCAAATAAAAGAAATGAGGAGGGGGCTATTATAGAGTGCAACATAAATCAGAGAAGTCAGGAGTATAGCAATTCCTTCATTACTACCTTTACCATAGATAGTGAGATTATAAAATGTATATTAAATAAAAATTGGACTATAATGGAAGAAGAACATTTGGTGAAGGAAAAGATGGGGGATAAAAGTTTAACTGTATATAGGAAAGGTACCAGTCTGAAGAATATTTTTGAGAAGGAAAAGGCAAATACACTTAGCAAGGATTCCAGGATGAATAAATGTGGGCATTGTAACTATTGTAAATTTATAAAAGTAGGTGAAAGTTTCATTATTAATGCTCAAAATTTCAGAATACAAGGGAGATTTAACTGTAATGGTACAGGAGTTGTTTAAGTAGCACCATGTCAAACATACCCTGGATTTTATATAGGAAAAACAGAGCGTAAATTAAGAGACAAGATTTATGAACATTGTTTATGAAATAAAGAAGAAAAAACAATGAATGGTCTGTTTAAACATGTACAAAAACATCCAGGGCATGAGTTTAAGTTTACAATTTTGGAAAAATTGTTATATAACACAAGAAAGGTATCCTGGCCACTACTGCTAAAAGAAAGAGAACTGTACTGGCAAATGTATTTAAATGCGGTTAGTTGGCCAGGATTGAGTGGACACACGTCTATAGCCTGCTTTTAAAGGTGAAAGCATTATCAAGATAATAGAAGTTATGATCTGTAAACTAATAATAATAACATCAGGTACAATTAACGTTGCTTTAATGTTGGGGGAATAATTCGATTTTATTGTTGTTTAAATGTATTTTAATGTATGTTTGATAATCTTTAGTTAATGTGTAGTATTGTGTGTTGTAAATGTATGATGGCTCTTTACATTTTTGAGATTTAGATGGGGGCTTGTCAGACGTGAATTAATAAGTGTATTTTTTTTTTAATGGTTTGTTATCTAATGAAGTTCTTATATTTTAGGATGAAAGCACTTATCTTAAGATTAATGCCTATAGCAGTACCAGTGTCATTCTCTGCTTTCTTCTTTTTTTCGTATTTCATCAGCGAATCGTAATATCTGTTATGATGACTATGGCTATAGGAGCTTGAGCTGATTTGTGTATCAAACTTTATCCCAAGCTTCAATCTCTAGAGATACCTGACATTAATGTTGTTTGTGCAAGAATGTTACTGTTTGAAAGTGTGCAATCTTGATTTAACTTGTATACTGGTATTGTGCCTATATCAGTAGCAGTTGCTTGCTGGGGATGAAATGGGAGTATGAACTGAGCTATGCAATAAACTGACTTCAAATGTATAGTTGTGAGAACATCCAGCTTTAATGGTTTGCCAGAGTAACTTGGCAGATATGACTGTTTAGCTGCTGAGAATTTACATTCTGGAATGGGTTATAATCGCACTTGGTCAAACAGAAGTGTCCGCATATGGTAATACATATGCTACATGGGTATAATGAAACTTGTCTATATGGGTAGCAGTGTAATCTTCAGCAAGTTACTCAAAGAAAACACTTAAAAGTAGGGTTGTTTATGGCCTGCAACTGTTCTGCTGTATTGCTTAAGGATTTGTAAGCTGGAGGAAACTGTTTTTCAGTCAACACAATTAGATTAGGGATGACATCTTGTGATAACTGCTCATTTTTAAGTTCTTCTCTACAGGCTGTTAAATAATCCCAGCAGGTTTGAAGATTCATCTGTTATGTGTTTTGCTGCATACTGGTTTGCACAAGACAGGTTGCTTGTGTGTCACTCTTCTTTTCTGGAGACAGAACTGCCACTTTAATAAACAGGTGCTTTTACTAGAAGCTGAATCTGTATATTTATGGTACTTGAACACATCTTGTGTGTAATTTTTATACAAAGCATGTTTTGTCCCAGTTCCCTTCAATAAACACATCACACTGAATGATGTTTGATGACCTTTATTAAAGTTCCATAAACATAACTTTGTTAACCAATATTAATTACAGCTGAAACATGGTATAGTTGATTTTAATCACAGCATAAACATCCATGACCAGGACAGCGTAACCTTATTCATACTGATCCAGTAAGCAGTGTCCAGACCTCTACTCGCTTACTTTACTTATGAAGCAGCATCCCATTACTCACTTCATTTACCATTTATTGGATTAAACCTCAATCAAATAAAGAGCGTTTTTATCTCCACTCGCTTATTTTATTCATCAAGCAGTGTCTAAGTGCTCACTTTCATTTTCCAACTCTTCCAAAACCAGAGGGGGAACAGAAGAGGGCAAACCTGTCCTCTTCTCCACCCTACCCAGACTGATAATATCACCACAATCCCCACCATTCCCAAAAAAGGGGGAGGGAGGGCAGGTAGCAAGTTCATGCCAAAATGTGATTCCTTACCCAGTTACACTTGCCTAAACCCCTTAAGCCTCTCCCTACCCTTACCTCATTTCCCTTCAGCCATCCCTCATTACCATTTAACCCTTTCCTCTCCCCTTACCCTCTTAATTGCCACTAACCTTTATCTAACCCCCTTTGAAGATGAACCTGGACAAATTGGTCTCTTACCAAACCTCATTTTGCTGCATTGTTGTTTATGGTTAACATCTTTAACATTACATGAGCAGATTGGTTATATTGTGTAATACATCAAATTGTCACATTTCTTGGTTGAGGTAGTATTTTAACATTGAATGAGCGGGTCTATATTAGACCAATGGATGCTTAAAAAAGCGAACGCTGATTGATCGAACTTATGTAAATGAAAGCTTACAATCTGAAACTGTCAGAACATCAATTTTTTCCTACGGAAAAAAAATCGCTGATCCAAAACACATATACACAACACAAGCACACCAAACAAACAGCAATCTACACACATACACCTAAAATCTGACGCCTAACCCTACACTAAACTATAAACACACCACTAACTATCCACTTATCTTAACCCAAACCCTAACCCTAAGGTCCATCACTATCGCAAACTCACCTCACCCGCTCAATAACCCTAACTCACCTAACCTACCCTAACCCTCACGTCCACACAATCACACACATACCTAACCCGCACCCAAACCCTAACTCACCTAACCCGCCCTAGCACTCACATCCACACAATTGCACACTTACCTGAACCCGACACGTAAATTTCCACAACAGCACTGAAAATACCAAAGCGACAGAAATGGACAACCAAATTCTTTCCCTAGGAAAAAATTTGGGCTTCTGTTGCTTCGATATTTTAAGCTTTAAACACATAAGTTTGATCAATCAGCGTTCGCTTTTTTAAGTGTTCGCTGATCTAGTATAGACCCGAATGAGCTGGTCTTCAGTATGTACTTATTAACATAATATAACTGTATCTGCAATTAGTATATTGCTAGAATTGAGATATATAGAGAAATGCTATACTAGGCTCTAGGATCATGTAAATGTAGTTTGATAGCGGAGACTATAGGACTACAAATTGCTTGCTGCACGGTATGTTTTAAATAATGAAAGTAAGGCAATTCTGATCGAGTTGACTGCAGATTTTGAGTTTTGTTGCATATTTGTCTTTGCATAAACCTGTTCTGAAGTGTGCATTTAAAAGACTATTATAAAACTTGGTGCCTTCAGTTTGCTGAGCTCATAACCATTTTCTCCTAATTGATAATAAAAAAAAAATGGTCGCTAATTCAAGAAAAGAGGGAAAAAACTTTACAGATTCCATGTACACTTTGGCAGTAAATGTCTGTAGAATTATTTCACAAACATGAAGGTAAGGCACTGTTACATACCACTGTACATATCCACATCCAATGTTTGGTAAAAGTACAAAGCATATGATTCCTGATCAGAAGAGGCAGGTACAGTAGCAAAACTGCTTTTTGTAACTTGGCTGCTATAGTATTGAGGTACCTTTCTGGAGTTTTCTTTTTGATTATCCTGGTGTATCTAGAGCAAGTTACCTTCTTTTTGAGATGCTTTGAGAGATGCTTGGGCAGCTGTTTCTCTGGTACTAAGTAGGTGGGGGAGAGAGTAGTATAGTAGGCATTAGTAATAGTTGTGGTACCAGGAGATCTCCCATTGCAATTGCCATTTCTTTAGGTCTGACTTTCAAAATGACCTGTTCAGCTGAATGCATTATAAATTATCTTGGTCATTTCCCGAAGCATGATCATTATTTGGAAGGTCCTTCATCTTGCCGAGTACCATTTTCTGCAAGCATAGAAACTTTCACAGTCTGGCAAAATCAAACTTCATTACTGAATCTTGGATTTTTGGAGTTGACTTGGAAGCTTTCAGGCCACACCTGTCTAAAAAGTACACTTCCCTCTACAGCCCATTAGATATTGAGGCAGATTTCTCTACATTTTTTCATGCAGGGTCTATACATTATATACAAAGTAGTATTTGTAGTTCTAGGATACCTTAAATTTTATTGGTCTATAGCCTTTTAAGGCCATGAGATTTTCTTTAGGGTGCCTAGCACCACTGACATTGCTAATTATGTGTTTTTTTTTAAATAATGGTCTATATTGTCTAACTACCCTTAATCCTTATGTCATCCTTGCAAATGTGCATCTATCTGAAAGCGTGTACCATTTATTAATTAATTTTTATTTATACTTTGACGGGACTAATGTTCTTAGATCAATAATCTGTTTCAGGGGAGAAAAAAGGTGCTATTCATACTGACTAAGGGAAATTTGGCCAGATAACTTCTCTTATTCTGTGTTAAGTGCTGTGAGATCTTTTACATCACCTGAAAGAAGGGTCTTGGATTAACAGCTAATTTGTAGGATAGCATGGTCAGGAGTACAGTACCCTATGGGTATATAGGTGCACACCATGGAGTATTGAGATGGTTCCTGTTTTGAGTCTGAGGGAAGTTAAGTGCAGTCCTTTACACTGAAGTGCGATTATGGGGAAATGCAAAAGTTCAATAGTTATTTGTCCTCTAAGGTAGTGATTACAGATGGAGGGGGGATTATAGTCCCTCACACTGGAGGGCTTGAGTCTGATCTAACATTTTGGATGTGTATTAGCAACTTTAGCAACTTTCCCATTGAGCGCACTTCGAGAAATCAGATAACTTCAATACTACTCCAGTTGACAAATAAATATGATTTATTAAATGACTTTTTTATACCTGGTTGGGAAAGCAGGGTGGTGAGGGTGGGGGTGCACCTATATCTTTGAAATGTCCTTTCACATGTCAAGGATGTACCCAAGATTTTCATACCAGTAAAAAAAATCTGGCTACACTATACCAGTTGACAGTAAAATTAAGAGAATTGTAGGGGAAACACCTAAGTTTGGTTATAAAAACAAGAAGAACTTAAAGGATTTACTGTGCAACTATGATGAACTACCTAGCAAGCAGAGTACAGAAGGAAGAAATAGGTTAGGAACTTGGAAATGTGGCTTTTGCAAAGCTTGCAGCCACATTAAATGTTCCAACAGTTTTGTTCACCCGGTAACTAACAAATGCTATAAGTTCTCTGGTTTTGCTAACTGCAACACCAAGAATGTTATATATGTTGGCAGTTGTAATTTGTGCCAAGCCTATTATGTAGGAAAGACCAATAGAAAGTTTAAGGAATGGATACTTCACCACCTATCAGACATCAAGAATAAAGTGGTAACCAATGCCCTATATGGACATGTGTCTGAAAATCCAGGGCATTCATTTAGCTTTATGGTTATCTCAAATGTGACTACTAACCTCCGTGGAGGAGACATTGTCAACAAAACTGAAAAGGAAGAAAGCAAATGGATCATGAACCTCAGAGCTAATTTATTTCTAGGGCTCAACAGAGTAGTTCCTATTAAACCTAATTTGAAAGAGAGAAGCCTAATTAGGAAATGAAATGGAGGCTTAAGGAAGGCGTGCATCTGATTGCTGTATGTGATTGGTTGAGCAATTAAGGATCTTTATTTCACAGCAGTAAGTCAGGTCTACACACTAGGATCTGAAGAAGGTTTTTTAACTGAAAACGCTTATCCTGTTTGACCTGCAACCTGAATAGCACAATTTGTGCTTTTTATTTCTTCGTTTTATTAAAGCCTACATTTTAACAGAATTTCTCAGTGAACTTTTCGTTGTGGTGGAAGCATTTTTTTCATTTTACTATTTTTGCCTATTAAGGCTTCCTCTGGAGGTGGTTTTTGGCTTGGTTGTTTGTACCTACCACTACTAGTATTTTTCCTTTACCACATCAGCTTTTAGCTTTTATGGCCTTTACCTGCGTAAGGATTGATTATCTACTTATTCCCAATACCTATGTTTGGCTGTGACTGAAGTACCTTAACATTCACATGTGATGGAGAGATGTGAAATTAAGTTAACATGGAAGTGGATGGCTGAAGTCACTGGAAAATATATATCTTTAGGAGCCAAGCAATGTAAATCAGGTGGGGGGCAGTGCTGAACCAGCAAATTGCTATGAGTTGAAAGTGAAGCTAAATTGCAGGAAGAAGCAATAAATGTGTATCTCTACTTAAATGGATGTGGGCCTGGAGTCTAAGCACAACTGATTCTCAATATTTTGGCCATGGTTTTCTAGATTTTTGGGTTATTAAATGCCTACAACTTGAGCAACTTATGTACACTTTTCCATGGTTTAGAATTCTGATATGGCTTGTGAATTAGGTAACTATATGCCCTCTATGGTAATCGGATCATCCATAATTGGGAAAGCAAATTGTCCCCGTATATTTACCTAAGTTAGGGGTTACTGTATCTCGGGTGAGGGGAAAAGTGCGCTGACTGATATTCACAGATTTGAAATCTGCAGTACTAATGGGAAATTGTGGCTGCTTAGTACTGGGCATATCACAGACTTAGAGCACGAATTCTATACAATGCCAAAATAACAGCAGGAAGAGCACAAAATTGGGAATTTTAAAGATTGGTTTTCTCAAGTGGCTAGACTATCTCCTCCCTTTTTGTTGAAGGATAACATTTGTTTCAGATTTCCGTTAGTGATTCCAACCCATAACTTGCCAGAAACCCTGAGGTACAAATAAAACAAATGTTTTCATTCTTCAAAATTCTAGATACTTGAGGTGTGGGGTCAGTAGGTCAAAGTTGGCATATTCTGGATTAATGTTTTGCATGCAATACTACAAAAATGGTGGGCAGGAGTGCACCTGGGATATTTGAAAATGAGAATGTTGTATGCTTTACATATGTCTAGTTTTAGCTGTCACCCATATAGATTAAGGGACTGAACTATGGGTTATGACTTGCATTTTGCCCAACAAATCTCTCATTTCACATATTGGTTTGCTGGCATATCTGTTCAGAACTTTTAACCACACCATTTTTAAATCCCATATAAATCCTAAATGTGCAGTATTTGGCCAGTCACATGGATTTTTGTGCCAGATACAGATATGACACAATGGAAATGGAAAAATACAGAAATGAGCCATTAACCTGTTTAGGGTCACAGCCTAACAAGATAAAAGGTGTTTAAGCTGCTGTTCATTTGGCTGTACCCGTTTCACCAAGAAGAGGTTCACTTTTCTCTTAACATATGAGAAGTAATTCAGTCCTTACTGATTGACGCAGTTTTTGGGTTAACCACGACCCTTCCGTATCTGCACAATGATCATGTGCTCTGCATGCATGTCAACCTGATGGGATAGACTAAAGCTGCAATGATTCTGCCTTTGAGAGTGGTGTTATAACTTGGTAGTCTGACAAGGTAGAGGTAGGACAGGAGCTAGGTATCACTTGCTGCATAACTCAAGAAGTGGAAGACTGAGTGAAGGTAAGATATCAGTGGCTGTCTTTCTAGCTGACAAATGGGATGGTGTAGAGGTTCGATGTGGAATTGATCAATCATGGCAAAAAAGATGGAATTAAGGAATGATATGGAAAAGTGAATATCTTTGGTAGATAATGGCACCAGTTTTCCTGGCCTATTTGCAGAACATTTGCAGATCAGGCACCACTGGAATATTTAAGGGCATTTTGTCTTGCAGCGGACATCTGCACTGGGGGAAAATGTGAAAAGTCTAGAACTTGTTACTAATGTGTCACCTAATACTTGTCTGAAATCTGTGAGACATATCTTCACTAAGGTGTATACATATAAAAGTCTGGCAAATGGCATATTTTTTTTGAGGCAAGAAAAAAACAAAGTACCCAGTGATCAAAACGGAGAAGTTTACAGACACTAGGACTCAGAGTCTGAGATTACAGCTTTTACATAGACATTGACTGTGCCTTATTAGAATATACATCGGTAGACTACATCTTAAGTCTTGACATTTTGAGCTATTATTGATTACCTTTAATAGATAAGTTGCTTGAGAAAATACTATTACCCAGGTAGAGTTTAAAGGAGATTTCCACTTCAGCCATCAGAAGCAGAGGATATGACTGACTCCTCTGGATCCCAGTGCTGATCCATCATCTGCCTTCCCACCCATTCTGCTCTTCTGCTGAAGGGCACAAAGACTCCTTGTGCTTTTAAACAGTAGCAAGGCAACGCTTAATGTGCACTAATTATGCTTCACTGGCTAAAAGTATATATTTCTACACTGACATTCAAATGCTAATGCAAGAACTGGACTTCTGACTAAGCAGCACCTCCCTGTAGTGCCCCATAAAACCTTGTATCCAGGTTTGCTGCCCTTTGCCTCACCCTTGTTATACTACTGACCCAAGGAAAACTTTATAATGTTGGTGATTTTGATTTTGCCAATTGGTTGTCTCCTTTTCTGGAATAATGTGGTATGCTTTGGTTTTCAGCTCAGTAGTGTTGTTTAAACTTTTTGGAAAATGCAGCCTACTTTTACTTACCAGAAACTTGATTTCATAGTGTAGTTGTACCGCTGTTTCACTTTACTGCCACAGGAAAAATGCAATTCTCACCCAGCAGTACATCAAAACACATGAATCCTAATATAATAGACTCATTTTCTGGATTCTAGGAGAATAACTGCAGATGAAACTTGCAACAGAAAAACCCAGATTCCCCTTCAAAATCTGAACTCTACATACAAGACCTTGGTTTGAGGTGCTGCATTTAAGACTTTTTGTTCCAGAAATGAAGGCTGGATCTTGGTTGTGGTTTCAGAAAAAAGCTTTTTCAGGTTTGCACCATAATCTTTAAACTAAAAAGTGTGCAAAAATAGTATTCTGAAGCTATTACTCAAGGATGTCACTTGGCCAGTTTCCATCTTAATGTATAAGAGGATAGGTTCACTGTAATGAAAGATGACTCCTACCCAGCCATCTTTTGAAAATATTTTCCAAGCAACTCATTACAACTATTATGATGAAATATAGTACATACATGTGTAACTTGCAATGCTGGGAAAATTCCTTTGTTGTCTAACACAATACTGCCTTATTTTAATCTGCAGCTAGTTTCAAATTTGTGATTATGTTGTTTTTCAATTTTATTTGTCTTGCTTATAGAATATATAAGCTGCATGAAAACCGAAGGCTTTTCATAAAACTCTAATCACCATCATTATGTCTAGGTGTTACTGATTTTGCTGCTTATAGCACTAAAACTGAGTTGATACGGTATGCTATCATAAATATCAGTTATTAGTTACAATGACAATGGAATGATTGGCCATTCTTAATACTGTATAAGCTGTTGTACTGTTACCCGTGATACTGGTTAATACATTCCCAACAAGGAATGAAAGCATGTCTCTGGGTGAGCAGAGATCTTGTGCTGTGATCTGCATACCATAGACTCTGTGTTTACCATTTAAGTTGAACGATACTGATGACAGCCATAACTTTTGCAAAGATATTTGAAATGGTGGCCACTTATGTTCACTACAGAAGGCATATTCTTGGTTGTGGTATGCATTGAGGCCAGTGTGCTTGGAAATATAATGCACAGTCCAGAGAGGGTACTATGGAGTGCATGTGAGATTTCAACTCTCATCATGTTTTGCTGGATTGCTGTAAATGAACAAAGTAGCATAAATGCTAGTAATGCAAGTCTGGCGGCTATTGTTAACTGTGCTACAGGTGAATTTTTAGCAGTCTGAGATTACCCCTGACTGAGGGTAAAAGATACCCTGTTAATGTAATAACAGGGCAAATCATAACACTGTTCCAGCACATGCACAGGTGTAGGCTTACACATAGTACTGTCATAAAGCCACAAGCATGGTACAAATCCCCCAGGGTAGTTATAGTTTGTTTCCTTCACCTTCCATTTAATGAAGCACAACTGCTCATGATTTGCTGAGGAATAGTAGGTTGTACTTGGTGAAGCAAGATACCGAGTCACTGCAGAGCATGAGAACATGGATTTTCCTAGTATTTTCAGTTTGGGAAGCTCCTTACTGCACCACCAGCTACCATGTTAGATTAGCTACACATGTTCTTTATATACCCAGGGCGATGATGGGATTGAGTAGCTAATGTCAGCTCATCCATCTTTAGGGTTAGGAGGTAGCTTGGGCTTGGAGCAGTAAGCAGTGAACAAGCCTGGTTATCCTTTGTTTTTAATATATAAACACCTTTATTGAATTACACTTGTCACATAGGCAAAATTTACATTTATATAAAAGTAATCAAACTGTATTAACAAGTTCACATTTATAAACATTATACTTCACATATATTACTATATATCATATAACCTAAGCAACATTACATACATTATTCAGTTATTGCCGTTTTTAATTAAAGAAGAAACATCTTTATTAAATTTTCGCTTATAATATAGGCAATCATACATTAATATAAATGAAAACCAACCACACCGACATAATCCTAGTTGCAAGCATTTTACAACACAAACCATACTGACATACGCTACCAGTTGCAAACACTATGCATCACTTCTAATCAAGCACTGCATATCTCATTTAGGTCCTGCCTTCTTTTAAACCTCATTTCTTCCCTGTATGTATTATTCCCTCAATTCCCATTTTTCCTATGTAATTTGAACCTATCATTTTCTAAAGATCCCAATTCCAGTAGTTTTATTTCTGTTACTATATTCACAACAACTACTACTACGGTTGGTTTAGATTTCGATTTCAATTTTCTAGCAATAGCTTTTTTGGCAGCTACCATAATTAGACTCTTCAAGGCCTTATTGTTTCTAAGCAATTCTAATTCTGTATCATAATTCCGAAAAATCATTTCCCTTGTTACACCAATCTGCCCACCCAGCATCTTTGACAGAGCAGTCTGCAGAGAATCCTTAAAGTCTGCCAACTCATTGCACACCCAGAAATATGTTTCTAATTACCAGTGGCAGCTGGTGACTTCAAATCAAAGGGGGGCTGCAGGAGACAGTTAAATGAGTGGGGCCAATGGGAAGGGGTATGACCAACTAGAAAGGGGCGGAGCTATGCTCAAAATCACAAAAACTGGGTATTTAATTAAATACGCTGCCTTGGGTGCCAAACTGTCATTATGAGAGCCCAATCAAGACAAAATGAAGTGTAGAAGAAAAAAATATTTCAATGAACTGGCTACATGAGAGCTTACTTAATATCTAGATGGAAACAAAAAGGTTGTGAGGCATGAAAAAATAAATTATTTTTTAAATACATTACTGGAATGCCGGTCAAAATTAAGTATAAAAAAACAAGCAGCACTCATCTCAAACCACTTCTTCTTGCACTGCAGTTCTAATTATAATTTATATTCAGCTTTATAAAAGTACCACGTAACATGCTGAAAGTAGCAATCTCTGTGATACTCCCACTTGTAAAAATGTTTCTTATCCAAAAAAGACCCACTGCCTGACAAGAATTATCTACTTGTTTCATGGGTAAAACATGATCAAAGTAAAAAATGAACAGCAAACAAGAAACAAGCTCAAGAACAATTGCTTAAAGGATTATTGCACAGGTTATGGACCACACATGACAGATTGGCATTATGTTTAGCCTACTGGTAAAGCCAGCAAAGATGGTTGCAAGTCTCCAACAATTGTAGTGAGCTTCTGAAAATACTGTAATCCTGTCCTTTATTACAAATACTGTCATATGTATTTCAATACTTAAGGCTTATACATTATCTAGTTATGTACATATTCTCTACATGGTAACAAAAAGGCTTTCGATGTTGGTAATTCTTTAACAGTATGCTTATTAAAGCTTACTTGCATTTTACAATTTCAGACAAGCTTACCTGATGGTCATTAAAGCATTCCTACTTAAACACAGAGTAACAGGCAGTGCAACAACATGCATTTTCTGAATAATAATAAGCATAAATCAACAGTATAAAAATATGACAGAAAACCAGAACATTCTGAAAAATCAAGGACAGATGAAAAGCCACTGTAGTACTTATGTCTACTTTGGATGGGGGATACTCTGCACACTTACACTGCATAACTTGCTCCTTGCCTTGCTTGGACACATCCAGAGTTACTGCATGGGGGAATAGATAGCAACCAGTATGTCACAATCTGAAATGTCTCTGGCTGATGGTGATGGCCCTGACACATTTGTCATGCCTCTCCACCTCAGAGCAAGAAATCTGGACAAAGCCATAAATAGAAGTGGGACAAAGGCCCCAAAATAAGGACAACTTTTAAATATTGCTCTTATAAGCTTAGAAAGATAGTAGAATAGTAGGTCTTGTGTTAGTATGAATTTTCTGAAGGGTATGCAATCTGAAACTCAAATGTCTGCTATTATTTTCTAACTTCAGCCTTTAATGATTTGCCACTAATTTGCCAGAAAACCACAAATTTATGAAAAATGGACCAAAACTGTGATGCAAAAATAAATAAATAAATAAATGAAATAACCGCACAATACAGCTGGGAACTTGTCAGAAAAGGGACACTTTAATATTAGTCCTGTTAAGTTGAGCAGCTGACAAAATAAGAAAATCTACATGCATTTCTGAAATAAAAGTAATCTATAACTCTGATCATTACAATTCTTTCTTAAATTGTAATCCCTCTACATTTTCTTCCCACATTGCCATTTTGCGGGGGGATTATTAGGAGGAGAGCAACATTTTGAGCCAAAGTTGGGGACAGTTGAGAGGTTTGGATATACCTAATTCTATAAAGTGATTTATTTGCAAATATCTCTCAACCTCTTAATGCATGAAATCTGGACAAGGCTAAATATATTGGGGAACATATAGACAGTGCTAAAAATTGCTGTTGTATAAACTTAGACAGTTGATAGAATAACAGGTCTTGCTTTAGCATGCCCTTTTCTGAAGAGTATGAAGTCTGAAATTCAACGTCTGTCATTATTTAGTGACTTCATTCCTAAATGATTTGCCAGAAAACCACAACATTTATGAGGAACAAACCAAAAATAAGAAGCAAAAATCTATCTATTCTGTGAAAATCTAGACAGTTGAGAGGTATAGTTCAGCCAGGGGTGTCTTTGAGTTTGCTGCATCCCCCACAAAATCATGGTCAAATGGGGCCTCCCCCCTGCAGCCATTCTAATGTCTCATTACTTGGCTATTTTACCTCATTTACCATAAACACTGTAATGTGCATACTGCTTTACTTCTATGATGATTTGGATTTCATTTGATATTTTACAGGACAAAAAATAATAGACATCTGCTAAACAAAGCAATGCAGTCTCACAATGAAAATAGCATTAAAACTTCTCTGCCCTTGAAACTCACATTCAGATAAAGACTAACTTTGGGCTGTTTTCAAATCATAGGCCTCTTGCACATGAAACATACATGTGTTTTTTGATACACCTTCCTGACTGTATTAAATTATATTCCTTGTATAATACAGTACAGTTGTTAGAGGGCATTTTAAATTGATTGTTTTGAACATTTTTCCAGTAGGAAAATGCATGCACCAATAATAACAAAACTGCCCATTTCAGAACATGTCCATCATAAAAGTCTTCTACAGTCCACCAGTATCAGTAAATATGCACAATCTCTGCAGAAGTAAAAATCATCTAAATAATTTCGCATTAAAGAGATCTGTAACTAATGAAGATGTTGCTGCTAGCAAACAACTTTATATTTCATTGTTTCATCTACAAAGTGCCCGTTGCTCTTGAGGAATAAATTGCTCATGTTACATTAAAAAAATGATAAGCTAGCAATATTGCAATAGGGAATGGATGGCATACTGATAACAGGTTGATAGTTACTAGGTATCTCTGCAAAAGAAGACATTCTCAGGACTGCAGCATCCACCCCCTTTAAAAGTACAACACAGTACAGTATCAGCAATGCATCTATATACTGTAGGAGGAGAACCCATGGCCTTCTGCATCGAAAGCAAGCACACTACCTGTTGTGCTATTAACAATGCAAGCAGACTAAGCATAAGCAGCACTAAACTTCTCTTCCCCTGAAGCTCTTAGCTCCTTTTAAAATCCACTTGACACTCAACTGTACTTCTCAAC
This sequence comes from Protopterus annectens, assembly GCF_019279795.1. NCBI lineage: Eukaryota > Metazoa > Chordata > Ceratodontiformes > Protopteridae > Protopterus > Protopterus annectens. The sequence continues at coordinate 1,290,648,714 of NC_056733.1, read as the reverse complement.
TTTGCAGCACATGAACACAAGAAATCTGGAAAAAGCCAAAATTTATTGGGGGGGGGCAAAAGCCCAAAAAACAGAGACACATTTTAAACAATGCTTTTATAACCTTAGAAAGTTGCTAGAATAAAATGCTGTACTACCATCAGGCATTTCACTGCCAAGTCTTGGACCCATGACCCTGTATACTACAGTCAGAGCAGCATACCACTATGCAAAATCAGCTGTTTCTTGAAAGACAGGAAGATTGAAACTTAAATGGCTATCATTTAGTGAATCCAGTTCTCACCATAGCTCTCAACCTCTTAGCACAAAACTCCTGGACAAAGCCAATAATAGGGGAATACAGCCCCCAAACATATTCAGTGAATTCAATTCTCACCATAGCTCTCAACCTATTAGCACAAAAACAACCTGCACAAAGTCAATAATGGGGGAATACAACCCCAAAAATAGGGACAAGTTTCAAATATTGATCTTATAAACTTAGAAAATTGCTAGAATAACATGTTTTGCGTTACCATGTACTTTCTGAAGAATATGAAGTCTGAAAATCCAGAAAATCACAGATTTTATGAGTAACAGAACAGAGCAAAAATATGAGGCAAAAATCTGAATGCTTTTCACAAGTGGTGGTGGGTAGAGAATTCAGGTTCTTGCTACCTGCAACCAAGATTGAGGGTTTGAACCTGTTACCCTCTCTAGCCACCAGTTATAGTTAACTGGGGCATTTCACACACACACACACACACACACACACACACACACACACACACACACACACACACACACACACACACACACACAAAACTAACTAAAGCAAGTACCTGGGGATTGCTCTGTCCCAAGTCCATGTGCTCTGATGCCCAAGCCAGTTCAGAAGTTGCTGCCAGTAGTCCTAGCTGTTTCCTCCATAAGCTTTAAAGCAAAAGCAGCCAGCCATTTCCTCCATAAGCAGTAAGCTAGTAGCCCTGTTTCCTCCATAAGCCTCATTCAAAGCAAAAGCAACCAGTTTGAGTTTCCACACACGCATGCATGCATTCCGGGACTTTTTAATTTTGTTTTTCAGCTGGGGTGGCTACAGTCCTGCAGTCCAATAGCATAAGCCACCACAACTAATTACCTCTTTCTTACCTGTCACACCTCCAATATTTGTTGACTACATAAGGAAAAATCTCTAGAGTCTACTTAGGGTATAAAATATCTATGTAAACATTTCCAAGCAAAAATCCTAATTCTTCTAGATTTTGTTGTATATTTGGGAGACATATATGTATATCCCCCATTGTTTCTTTGTGAATTGCTTATCCATTCTCTCTTCCCAATCGTTTCTAGCCTCTTCTGATTCTTATAGTTATTATGCAATATTTATATGATCTACTAATTATTCATTTTTTAATGGCAGCTTCTGTTCTAGATTCTAATAAAAACTCTACCACTGATGGTCTTTTGTTTAGGACCCCACAATTTCTTTCTCTTTGCCTATACTCTATCATGCATTGATAGGGAAGGCAATCTCTAACCTGCAGTCCAAACAAATACTTGATGTCTTCCCATTCTATTACCTTTCCCTCTCTAGTTATTTTCTCCCAATACCTTGGCTCCTTTTCCAATTTTCTCCAATAAATTCCAGACCCTTGTGGCCTATTGTCTGTATCCCTAATTGCAGTCATCCTTATTAGCAGAATCTCCTTTCCCCATGCCCATGTTGGCTTAGTTCTTAGAATATTTTCTGCTACTTTATGAATATAATATTCTGTATGATTACTGTTCTCCTTAAAGGCCTGCATCCAAAATCCCAGTCTCTCCTTGTTTCTTGAGCTTCCCCCCCATTTCAGCATCATCCCTTTCCACTTTGAATTATAACTTTCTGCTTGTGCTATACATATAGGAGCCTTAACTGTGTTGGTCTGAAATACCCCTTCAAATCAGATAATCCCAATCCACACTGTTTTACTGGTGCTACATGAGTATTAAGACACTTCCTTGGGAATTTATTTATGTGGTCCAAGAGCACTTACAAAATTGGCCTTACAATAATAGTTGTTCAATTGTGAAGCTTGCAAGACTGTTGAGAACTGTGTTAGGACACTCCTTGGAGGCAGTTCAACACTACACCCATGTCTTCTGTCTTCTCGATGGTCCTAGATGTAGGTTGGGTTGAGTCTGGGGGAGGCTAAGACTGGTCTGTTAGACCTGGTGAATTATGAGGAACTGGTGATAAGATGAAAAAAAATTAAAATTCCAGAACAAAAGATTGTGGCCTATTAAGGATTACTGACTGAACTGTGTAACTGTACAAACTGAAGCATAAATAGGCTATAGGTCTTCTCCCCACTAAGAAATACACCTGCAAAACACTGACTACCCTAATTTCCAAAATCTATATAGTTAGCCTTGTGCATGCATCTTCCCTGAAATTGTTCAAATTGTTTTTCTGCCCTATCAAAGCTCTGTGTAGCAGTTATTTAATGGTCTGATGAAACATTTGTTTGTAGATGTGAAAGTGCTTACCTTGTTCTGTATGGATTTTTCTTTCTTTATATATGGTGTTTTAATTTGGATTAAACAATTTTTAACCCGTACAGCTTCCTTTGCTGTTTTGTTTTTTTTCTTTGACCTGTCATTCTGAAATGTAAATATCTTCTGTCCTAAATTGCCTCAGTCCTAGTTCAGTTTAACTGATATCCTTAATTTATAGTGTTTACCCTCCTTTGTATATGTTTCCTGTAGCAGATACTTTATCTTTTGCTTGGAATTTATCCCTCATGCCTGTTCCAAATAGACCTCTTTAGGTAAGAGACTAAATTGTTCACAAAACTTCCTTAACATACTCTCAATTGGAAGTTTGTCTTGGAAAGTGATGCATCCTATCATGGGTAACACAGGTTTTAGGACTGACATTCAGTTTATCTACAATTTTTATCTACAATTTTAACAGGGCAATGCACTGATCACAACATGACTGCAGTCTCAACCTGATTAATAGCATGTAACTTCCTCAAGTTCCAACTTTATGCAATATGCAGATCTCATCTGGTTTAGTTACTAGGAAAGATGTATTACAGTACAAATATTAGACTTAATTTTAACATATCATAGGATCAAGCACCTGAACACAGCAAACAGCCTTCATTTGACAAAGCCAAAAAAAAAAATAAAGGAAGCTACATTTAGAACTTTGACAATGCATTTTTTGTTATGGGATTCAAAATCTTCAAATACAATGTGTTAAAATGGATTCACCTCCTCCTCCCAAAGTGTAACACAAACAGGAGCGTAACTAGATCAAATGTATTTAAAGTAAATATCAAAATTCCAATTTGTAGACTACGGAAACAATTTGCAGTTATCAAACTGTTGTGTATCTCTTTTGAGGCCTACATTTACTGGTCTAACTCCTGCAGTCATGGAGATGTTAATCTGACAACAAAAGTTGACAGTGCACCTCCCTGCATTTGTGTTAACCACGTTGTCACAGGTCTAGTACTGCATAATGTATTCAGGAAGATATTTTAAAGAAGCCATGGCACATCTGCTGTGCCTGCACATTCAGTTGCTGATATGAATGAGGTTCCTGTTTCTTAGCTCTCTTTTCACCTTTTTTAAATGCATGTATGCTTTTAACCATTTCCCAAATCGGAACTCTCCCCAGAGTGCTAGCAACCCGCTTTTGGCCTTAGAAGCAGTGAGTGGGCCATGCCACATTATTCTTCCTCTTTACCTGGATCCCCCAGTGATGGCTCTCCTACTAAGGCTCAAAGTTCTGTACTCGAAGGCAGCCTTTGGAGTGTGGATTACTAGTAACTTGTTCTGAGTCTTCAAATACTCTAGCAGAGTTGGGTCTAACGTCAAATGAGTATCAGATTTTTTTTCCAGTTTTCTCACTCACTGCAGTACAGTAATATATTTAAGGGGTATGTTGATTCCTAAAATGGAATGTGACTTCCCATTTATAATCATGAACTCTGCAATGCATTCTGTGCATCATGTTAAAATCTTTAACATTGTATCTCTATCCAAACCATTAATCACCATTGTCACTCCTTGTAAGCTGTCTGGGTAAAGATTATACCAAGGGCTCCATTTTGCTATAAAGGTATGAATTTAAACCATTGAATTTTGTCCAATTAATGTTTTCCACCCTATCCACAAGTAAATCTTACCTCCTGGAATATCACATAAGATCATATGATTATGGTATATTACCCTTAGTCAAATATCTCTTTGGATTGGCCATTGGATGGATAGAATGCATTTCAAAAGATTGCTCAAGGAATTCCTTTTCAAAATGTGCACAAAGCTGTAATAGAACAAATTTTGGGATCTTGATAAGGAATATACATTTAAGAGGTCATTTTAATTGCTTTATTTTTCATTACATACAATTCCATACCCTATGTTCATGTAGTTATCTTACATATGTATATAAGTCCTAAGACAAAAATGAGTGACTTTTAGGAAAACCATGGATTGTTACAATTGAATTATTGTAAGTTGACAGTACTGAACTGTGCAAAAAAAAAAAAAAAAAAAATATATATATATATATATATATATATATATATATATATATATATATATATAAAGTCAAAATTTTTAGACCACACAACTGGAAAAAATAGTCAGGTTAATTGATATCCAGAAAGTAAAACCAAGCCCCCAGTGACTGAAAAATGAAAGTGAATGCTTTTGTCTATCAAAAAAAGCATCTGCAGACATAGTTTGAATAGTTGTACTTTTAGAAAAAGTTTTTTCATAATGTGCTGTCTGGGTGCAGGTAGTGGCAGCATTATGGACATGGCTAACTCACATGAATAAAGATAGTCTGAAGTACTGACTACAAACAGTAGTTTCAGAAAGCATATCTGCTGGGTAGCAACTTTACATATGGGTTAAAATGAAACTTGATAACACTTTGTCTGCAAAACTGGCCTTCAAATAATAGCTGTTTATACACCTACTTGATCTCTTCACATGAAGTCACTGCTCCTCCCACTACAACAGTCGTCACTCCCACAATCTGTAAGAAGCTCTAAATGCCACATCAGGTTTTCCTCCATACCAGATATTTCTTCAGCTTTTCTAGCAATATGTTCATAATGTTAGCCAGTGAAATCTGGGGTTTGCTACTGGGGTACACAATGCACATGTAAAGAATCATTAGGCAGGTATTCTGCAGTATTTCTGCCAACATATAATCATGCCTCTCAACTGTACAGATTTTTGCAGAAGGTCCAGATTTATGCCTCAAATATTTGGTCTTTTCCTCATAAAATATGTGGTTTTCTGGCAAATCACAGAGGGTCAAAGTCACTAAATAATGAACATATATTTCAGATCTGAAGAAGTTAATACATCATTAATGAAAGCACTTATTTTCTCTTATATCCTGTCAGTATAAAAAAACTAAATGAGCATTGCTTTGTAGTTTTGTTAGGCACTAACTCTTGCTTGCATAAAAATTAAGAGTATGCTGTGGTTTTCATTCCTTCCCTCTGTTTTGTATCCAAATTGTATATTACTGTGTTATAGCTGGATGTTGTGAACTCCTGCTTGAAAAATTGAGCCTGGATTTTCTTGTAAATATCTGAATTTACCTTTCACAAACATTGAGCATTTCCAGTGGCGGCTGCTGATTTCAAATCAAAGAGGGGCTGCAGGAGACACCTCAATGGTGTGAGACCAACAAGAAAAGAGTGGAGCTAACTTCACAGGGCAGAGCTACGATACAGTGTGATCAACATTGATCATGCTTAACATATTACATAAAATAACTGCTCAATCACTAGCGCACATGCTGAATAGCCTACCAAATACTAGACTAAATCACATTTAGAGCTAATGAGGTCTTTAAGCTATGTTATTTAGGTTATGCTATAACAACACAAAACCTAAACATCACTAAACAGTACAAAAGTGGTCGGTCTTGATTGCAAACTATTATTAGTACACATGATGGAGTAAATATACGTTGTACTGTATCAGGTAATCTGCATTTTGTACAATGCCAAGTAAAAAGTAAGGAGATTTGGAAATCTCACTGCACTATCTTAATTTATTATTCCCAGTCCAAGGTCACTCCAATGCCTAATGTGCCAGTGGTTCAGAGAGACACTGACCCAGGCTTGTATGACAGCTGACTTTACCAAAATATACATTAATCTTGGAAATCCAGAATTATAACAGTAAAGAGCAGGGACAGTCAACTCATTTCATTCACAAACAGCTCCCCCCTCCCATTATGGGACAAAAGAATCCGCCTTGACCCTGCCAGAATTAAATTAACATACTTGCATGGATTTTGTTTAATTGACAGAAACATTAGTCACAACTTATGTATGCCAGCTCGCCTTGCACATTTCATTTTATTTATTTTACTTATGTTTACTCAGGTTTGTCCAACTGCTTTTAGTAAAAAAATAAACTTTTCATCATATGTCCGTAGAGAAAACCTGTATCATATTACAAACATTTTTAAGCAGACATTCAGTATATACATGAACAGATATGAAATAACATACATTAAGAATGATTCGTACATTTGATAATTAGATTACATTCATCTGAAAGTACAGGCAATTATTACAGTCGTGTAAAGCCAGAATTACAACAGTAAACAGCAGGGTCAGTTGCTTCATTCAAACTTAGCCGCAATCCCTCTTGCCCACCCCATCCACAGTATCTGATTTGATCTTGCAAGGTTAAAAGACCAAAAAAAATGATAAAAGTCAACACTGTTATTAATATATGTATTTTTTTCACATAAACAATAGAGAGAGTTCAGAGCTTGTGGTCAATCTTACTTCACTCAGATGCAGGTTACTCATGCAAAGCAAGACAGAAATACAACAGTAAGGCCAGTCACTGCATTCATACATACTAGGCATAGCCCCCCCCCCCCAGCCAGATTGCCTACCCACAATATCTGCTTTGAGCCTACAAAGTTTAAATAATGAAAAGAAAAGACAATGGTTACATTACTGTATTTCTTTCACATCACATAGCCAAGCGCTTGCAGGTGATCTTGCTTCAGTTCATTCATACACACTTTATTCATGCACGGCCATATTTTTAACAACAAAACATCCACATACCATCCTAATCTATCTTGATTGACCCTGCAAAAAGATAAGGTTAAAAGAAGAACATTTCATCCACAAGTAGCTCCCAAAACACATTGCGTACCTAGTATCTATTTGACCCCTGCCAGGATATTTTATTAAAAAAAAGACATCCACAGTCAAGCAGCCTCCAAAGCACACTGCCTCATTAGTATCTGGTTAACCCTTCCAGGATATTATATTATAAAAAAAAAGAAAGTCATTAATAGTCCCCAAAACCCATTGCCTCCCTACTATCTGGTTAACCCTGCCAGGATATTATTAAAAAAAAAAAAAAAGGTCAAAAACACACAGACCAGTAATATCTGGTAGACCCTACCAGTGTATTATATTAAAAAAAAGAAAATCATCAACAGTCCCCAAAACACATTGCCTCCCTAGTATCTGGTTAACCCTGCCAAGATATTATAGTAAAAAAGGAAAGTCATCAACAGCCCCCAAAACACACAGCCCACTAGTATCTGGTCGACCCTGACAGGAAACAAATAAATACAGAAATTATGTGGTCAACCCTGTCAGGAAAAAAAAAATACAGAACGTATCTGGTTGACCCTGGCAGGAAAAAAAAATGCAGAAAATATCTAGTTGGCCGTGCCAGGCAAAAAACTGAGAACTTAATTAATTAATATTTTTTGGGGGGGATTAATTTACAAATAGCCTACCTTGATATCTTTCATCTTAAAATTTTGTTTGAGTATGATCGGTGATTAAACAATTTCCACTTTTTTTTCTAAGACTCCTCCTTCTCTCCCTCTCTCCATTGCAACTTAATTATAGCCAGCTAAAGAGTGGGAAGAGAACACAAGACTAAAAAGACTAATCAGCAGCTGTATCACGTACTTATATTGCATGACAGATTGTTAACTTAGTCTCAGCGGCTTCCTATTGCCTACTGTTAAAAATGCAATGACATCTGGGCATTGATGCCTGTAGTCTTCTCAATCTGAACTGTTGTAAAAACAGTCTGGTGACAAAAATATATATTTTTTAATTAGAACTCGAGCATGCATGCGTGGTTCTCTGAATTTCGGGTCGCATTGCATCTTCAGATTTACACACTAGTTTGTAGTTTGAACTGCTACTAGTGTGTAAAACGTTTTATTTATTTTCATGAGAAAGCTGGGGGAGGGGGGGGGTTGCAGGCCAGCAGTCCATTAGCATGAGCTGCCTCTGAGTACTTTTAGGTTTTGCAAACAAAAATCCAAGTCTAATGGTTATGTCTTTACTTTTCCATAAGAGTTCACTTGTCATTGGTGGCTGGGTTAATTGTAAACTTATTTCCTGAAATCATCGGGTCAAAAAGTTCTTGGCTTTCATTTTTAGTGCTTGTATATGAGAAATCTGTAGTAGGGTGTTATACTTGGATATTTGTATTGTGCAGTATGTGCCTCTGAAACTGAGAATTGTAGGTTAGGCTTTAATGCACATTGAGGCAAAACTGCTCTGTTCACTGATGCAGTATTTCAGCCACTGGCAATGCTTGTATTGTCATTTGTATTGTTTTTTTTAATGGTCTTGTTTTCATATAAACAAATCAGAGTACTTACCTCAGTGCAGTCTTGGGGAAACAAACACAACTTAAATGCTGCACTTCTTTGTATGGGGGTACAGATGACATATACTGAAAATGAGCAAAGATACAGGCGTTTCTGCCAATGACCATGATACAGAAACATAGGCAAGATTTCAGTTACTGTTGTGTGTAGTGTCCAAAAGATTTTGGAAACAGATTCTGCATGGCAGTCCCTAGAATTGTGGTACATGTCCAGTGGGTCATGTATGCCAGACACATGATCACAAAGCAGAGGATGTCAGGCTGTCATTTGCTTCTTTTGAGCCTATAAGCCTGTTAATGATATTCACAATCACCATATTATCAGTGTAAAAGGATCCTTAATGTTTTTGTACTTTTTGTCATTTGTTTTGAAATGGGTACCCATTCCGACCACCTAATCTTGAATGTATTCGGTTAAAATACTTGCATTTTGCATCTCTTCTTCCCCCTCTGCAAAAACAGTTCCATCCTGTTTCATACCTGTTGGCAAGATGCATGTTTTCCTTAGCTTTTGTACTGATTTCAGATGCCCTGACCTTTGCAGATTAAATTCCCTTTGTTATGCCAACCATAGTCACGTTGTCTGCTTCATTTACTGCTGACATATTTTGCATGCTAACACAACTCATTCTTAGTTTACTCATAACTTTGATAGGGCAATGGCAAATGACTTGTCTCATGGGCATGTAGACCTAATCTGGTCATATCGTATAGCTTAGCCTCCCATTGCTAGCCAATGAAGCTTTTGAGCAGCTCAAGGTTGCTTGAGCTGCTAGGAGGTTTTTTTTTTATGTCCTTTAGTTCTTCTACAGGAAGACAATTTATTCTCCTGCAGCTTTATCCTCTTTCCATTCATTATAGATAAGTTGTCAGATCAGTTTTCATGGATGCTACCTGTGTACACATTGTCACCCAATTATGTCCAGGTACAGTATACATTTCTGAAGGGTCTCCAATTTCTGTAAAAGTCTAAACATTTTTTTTTTTTTTTGCTGTGGGGGGAGGGTTGAACATATTGTAGAATATAAGCTGTAGGGACCAAGCTAAGATGTTTGTCTAACGTGCATTTAGAATTTGAAACTGGTGGGTTAGGATACAGAGTATACAAGTTGTATGCAGGAAATATTTAATAGGTCACTGTGCCAGCTGGCTCTCATATTCTCAAAGGGGTTTTGGTAAGGCCCTGACTATCTTGAAAGTAAATACTATGTTGCATAATTTTGTTTCAAAGTAAATTGGCAGGCATCACAATAACTTGAAGCTAAATTCCAGAAAGGAACAATGAAACCAGTTTTCTAATCATGAACAGAATCTTGGAGGGTGTGAAGTGTCACCTTGTGTAATTAGAAACCAACGAGTCACCACACATGTACTATGCATGTCCAAGGATGACAGAATAATTGCGTATGAATGAAGGCTATTTGAATTTGGCATTTTTTTCCTAAATTGAGTAGTTTTAAGTTCTTGCTTATTGAAGAGTTGGACCCAATTTGTTTTAAATTTGGGTCATATTTGAACTCATGCTCATTGAGCCTCTGTTTTTAGAATTGGTTTGTGTTTAGCTACAAAGATTAATGCCACTATCAGAACTCTGGGCAACTTTGCTGCATTTATCTTTGTCAGCCTGTATTTGGTGGAAACAATAAATTATGCTAGAGCTTTTGTTCTGCAAATTGAGTCTACTCTTGACATTTCCCGAGTCACTTCCAGAGAGCCTAGTGTCATGAATTTGATATGGTTTCACATACCTTGGCTTTTGCTTAATTGCTTAGACAATAAGCAGTATAATAAAACCAAAGCTGAAGTTACATAACTTAATGCGATATGGAAGCTGCTGAAGCAGGTGGTTATGAATTCTGTGGAATGATTTGACAATTTCGTATTCACTCCGCAGTGTTTAGTAATGTCTGCTGCCACCATATTCTGTCTTTATGGTATTCATAAATAGGTGCTTGAAAGCACAAGTGGCATATTTCTCTGACCTCTTCCTATGCATATGCACTCCTAATGCTGTGAACAGCAACGTTGCAAATATAGCATCACATTTACATGTTTGGGGGGTACATACTCTTTTAGTCCCTTACAGTTGCTTTCTGTACAGCACAATCATCATTCATCTTTTAAGGGGAGGAACCCTGAAGAAAACTGGTGTCTTTGCTTTTGCTTAGTAACTTAAGGTTTTAAGCTTTGAGCAGTAGTAAGTTTATAAATATTAGTGTTGAACAGGCAGTCCATGGTCCTCCTATGACAGATACATCTAGCTAGGTTGTTGTTGTGTCTTTCGGCTTTTCCCGGTTAGGGGGTTGCCACAGTGGAACTCCGGTCCACTAATGATTGGCAGTAGATTTTTACTTGCCGAGTTGCCAGTCCTGATGTACAACCTTCCACGAAGGTATGCCCATTCACGCATGTCTCCACACAGAAGATGCTCTAGCTGAGAATCGAACAGGACAACGTCTTACTGTGAGGCAACAATGCTACCGCAGCTCCACCACCACTGCAGATACATCTAGCTAGATACTGTCTAGAAATGACATCCCTATCATGTTTCTGACCCTCATACTTCTGATGTTAGATTTTGCCAACTGCTTCATAAATGCCTGTATTTGCTCAGTCACCAGCATCAGGAAAATAAATTTCAAGAACCACCCACTGTAATAAAATTTACCCTTATTGCTTGCCATGCACATGAAGATGCTCTGTATTATAGACTGATTTTAATCAGTGGAATTTGTATTAGAGTATATACACATAGAGTACTGCCATTTCATAAAATCTCAGCCATCTTTAGCAATATCATAGCTAATACTTATTCCATGGTATTATAAAATTCATCCTTTTTCCATATGTATTCTAAAATTCACATGGTCTCCCTTCTATCTCACAATGATATTCCTTATTTTTTCATTATTTTATTTTCTTTCCCCCTTGGAAAATCCTGAATAAAATGTTTAAACTTTGGAATGTTGTTGTTTATGGATCTTTTTTTTTTCTAAAACTTTACAATGTGTAAGAGTAGGGGGTCTATATTATAAGCTTGAACAGTTAAAATGTTGAGTACTAATAGTTCGACACATATATGTTGATCTATCTCTTTACCGAAATGTTTAAACATTGAAACACATAATAGCGAACTGTCATAATTGGCCAACACCGCCTCCTTAAATAACATATTTAACTTTATGTATTCAATGCAGAGCCAGGGAGGTGGTGTTGGCCAACTTTGACAGTTCGCTATTATGTGTTTCGATGTTTAAACATTTTGGTAAAGAGGTAGATCGACGTATATGTATCAGTCTATTAGCACTTGACATTTTAACTGTTTGAGTTTATATTATAGACCCAAGAGTAGTTACGATAAAATCTATTTAATTTATTAAAGCTCCAAAAAATATAAAAATAGCAACCAGCAAAATACAAATGACTGAATAAAAGTAAAAAATAGAACTGGCTAGGCAAAGAGTAAAAGCCAAACTATTTAATAAAGAATACTTAAAATGTTCACAAAAATACAAGTAAAACAAACAGGATAAGTGCTTTCATACTCAAAGGTGCTTCATCAGATCCATTCTTGCATCAATTAACACTGCACTTATATAACTCAGTGTGTGAGGTCACATGATTTTTAACAATAGCTTAATGGAGATGATTTCATTTAACCCCATTGCCTCCATCAGCCCTTAACAAGTGCATCCATTTCATTTCTGTGCATTCAGTTCTTGTTTTTATGTCACCACCTCTCAGATTAAGTGTGTATATTTCTAGCACCAAAAACATGAACCAATGTTCACAACTTGTTGACAAGACATGTTTGGACAGTGCATTCCTATCATCCTTTCTATTGACTGCATACACATGTTCTCGTATACGGTCTCTCAAGCAGCGGTTCCCACATAGATATCTTATTTCACCCAGCTGATAAAAGGGGTGGTATAGTCATTCTGGATGTCTCAGAATATTTATTGGCCATGCTTCTAATGCTGGGTGATGAGAGCACTTATGTTAAGTTGAATACTGCAGAAGTTACAAGGTTAACCAATAGAATATTTGAGAGAGTGGAGAGTTTACTTATGGATGGTGTGATAGACAGAAAGTTGTATGAGTACTTCCTGGTTGAGCATGCAGTAGAACCTAAAATGTATGGACTTCTCAAAGTAAATAAGGATAGACTACATCCACCTATGTGGCCCATAGTGTCTGGTAGGGAATGGGCCACTGAGCCGTTATCCATTTTCGTAGAGAAACAACTTCTTCCAGTGGTCAATGGGATATGGAATATCCTTAAAGACACCAGGGATATCCTGAGTAAATTGTGCAACTGGTCTGCCACAGGGTTTAGAGAAGAGGCCTTATTGGTCACATTGGATGTTGCTTCATTTTTTTACCTGCATTCCCAATGATGCAGGCATTGCATTTAGCGAAGAGTTCCACCTTCAGTAGTGATAAGGTCTACTTGGTTTGCACTCTACTGGAGCTGATTTTAGAACACAATATGTTTATCTTTGAGAACTAACACTATTTACAAAAAACAGGAGTAGCTATGGGCATGGTGTGTGCCAACAGCTATGCCAATATGGTATTAGCTGAATGGGAGATGCAGAATTTTCTTTCTGACAACAGCAGGTTCAAGAAATCTGTACTCTACTATGGTCGTTATGTGGATGACCTCTTCCTTGTATGGGGAGACACATTATAAATCCTTGACCAGTTTGTGTCCTATTTAAATAGTACAACCAACTTTCTCAGATTTACTTATGAATGGTCCACAGAGTCTATCCCTTTTCTAGATGTTACAGTGATTAAGACACTAGATGGTGTACATACGAGACAATACGTTAAGCCCTGCAAGACTAATAACACAGTACACTCACGCAGTATGCATCCAAAATATGTTAAACAAAATGTCCTCAAAGGTCAGTTTTTAGGACAGCCAGACTAAGTACAAGAGACAGTGGCATGTATGACTCATTTGACACACTTGCCTCGAATTTAATGAAAAGAGGGTACAGTGACCTAGATATAGTAACTGCACAGAATGATGCAGTTATGCTAAGGGACACATGCACTAGACCATGCTTTAGTGGTTTAAGCGATGACCCTGTCCCTGTTACCAGTAGCTCTATTCAACCTGTACATATGAACCAGCTCTCAAGCAGTCAGGGACAAATCTCAATAGAATCAGGGACAAATCCAAAAATAATCAGGGACAATCAGGGACACTTTTAAAATTTTAGCACTATTAATTTGAGGCATCGACAGAATAAGAGAATGTGAATTAATATACATTTTCTGAACTAAAATAAGTCTATAATTCCAAATACTATCAATATTTATTAAGTGCAGTTCACCAACTTTTCTCTAACAGTCTCCAGTTTTAAAAGGGATTAAGAGGGACAGAACTAAAATTTGAGTCAAAATCAGGGACAGTTGAGAGGCATAAATTCCAGGCAATCAGGGTTTGTCTGTGAAATTGTCAATTGACAATTATAAGAGACTAAATGTAAGTCACAAAGAAGGCGGTGTAGAGCAGAAGTAAGAACAAAACTCCAAATTTAATTCCAAGAATGTGCACTTATAACATATGGATGAGTGCTTTCACCATTACAGCTTCTTCAGATCCTTGTATAAAAGTCACAGTAGACCTCCCCTTATATAAGCAGCTCAATTAATCAATTAAAAAAATAATCAATTAAAAACAATTAAAAGCAATGCTGGAGAATTTAAAGAACTCTCCCATATTTAAACAACTTAGGTTTTATAGAAGCTCTATCATTCAACCCATGCCCCCTATCAGCTTTCAAATGAATGATCCAGTCAGTCTCCTTAGATTCAGTAAGATTCATAATATTACCACCCCTCTTGTTCCCAGCAATTATCTCTATGATTATTGTCATTGGTGGTAATATGTTTTGCTAAGGCATTGTGTAAGGTGTCCTTTCTCATGCGGTAAATATGCTCTCTCATTCTATCTCTTAACGGCCGGTTAGTTTTACCAACATAGAAACTCGGGCATGCCTGACAAGTAGCTAGGTACACCACATTAGGTGTCATACAATCTGCATCTGCCTTGATAGAGAAAATGGTGTGTAAATCTGGGTGTATAAACACCTCACTACTATCAATAAATGAACAAAAGTTGCAGTGACCACAGGGTTTAGTGTGACCAATGTTCTTCATATTCCTATCATGTCTGGGGTGACAAAGCAATCGCTTTAGGTTGCTCTTATTCCGAAATAGGAAACTTGGTGTCTCCCCCACAATGTGTTTCAAGTCATCATCAACCAGGAGAATATCCCAATGTTTGCTAATAATTTCCTTTAACTGATGTTGATCAGAAGTATACAGAGTAGAAAATTTAATACATCTATTTAACATATGATCTCCAACGGTTTGATCTTGGACCATGGGTCCAAAGTATGGTGCACCTGAAGTGGTGCGTGACATGTATGCTTCCTCCATGTATGGTATAATCTCATTGTCCTTGTATCCCCGGGTCAGTAATCTATTTCTCAATATGGGAGAGTTCTTTAAATTCTCCAGCATTGCTTTTAATTGTTTTTAATTGATTAATTTTTTAATTGATTAATTGAGCTGCTTATATAAGGGGAGGTCTACTGTGACTTTTATACAAGGATCTGAAGAAGCTGTAATGGTGAAAGCGCTCATCCGTATGTTATAAGTGCACATTCTTGGAATTAAATTTGGAGTTTTGTTCTTACTTCTGCTCTACTCCGCCTTCTTTGTGACTTACATTATATCTACTCTACGGAACTACAGCATTTGCTTGCTGAGCAGTGGATTTTATTTTATTTTATTAATTATAAGAGACTGCTGGGTGAAACCTCCTCCTTTTCTTTCAAAAATCATCCATCATTAAAGAAAATGCTTTGCTATAAACCTCTGTCTGATTGTGAGGAGGGGATAGTTAGTCAGAGAGTAGGGACCTTTCCCTGTCGTCACTGTAATGCCTGCAGATATATTGATAAGGATGATAATTTTGTACATCCAGAAACAGGACAGACATTTAATATGCGGTTTTATGCAGATTGTAGTACCAAAAATGTTGTTTATTGTGCTTCTTGTGTTATCTGCAAAAGTTTCTATGTGGGAAAGACTAACCACTGCTTAAGAAACCGTATAAGAGAACATGTGTATGCTGTCAATAGAAAGGATGATAGGAATGCACTGTCCAAACATGTCTTGTCAACAAGTTGTGAACATTGGTTCAAGTTTTTGGTGCTGGAAATATACACACTTAATCTGATAGGTGGTGACATAAAAACAAGAACTGAATGCACAGCAATAAAATGGATGCATTTGTTAAGGGCTGATGCAGGCAAGGGGTTAAATGAAATCATCCCCATTAAGCCATTGTTAAAATTACGTGACCACAAATACTGAGTTATATAAGTGCAGTGTTAATTGATGTAAGAATCGATCTGATGAAGTACCTTTGAGTATGAAAGCACTCATCCTGTTTGTTTTACTTGTATTTTTGTGAACATTTTAAGTATTTTTTTATTAAATATTTTGGCATTTACTCTCTGCCTAGTCAGTTCTATATTTTAACTTATTAAAGCTGTTTTTACCTGGGACTAACTATTACAATTGTACTGATGTGGACTAGGGTATAATATACCAGATTTCATCTGTTTCAGTGTCTATCAAATTCAGACATTATTATGTGCATTTTTCTGTTCACAGAGACTGAGACTAACCTGGGAGGACCTGCCATTCCAGACAATCATGCTGCTGTTGATGATGAAGTCTTCTCCCCTGGTAGCACTGCTGCGAAAATGGCCCACTTCACTATACCTGAAGAACCCATATGTGGTGTCTTGCCAGTTTAAAATATCATAGGAAGCAGGTGGATTTCCATTGTTGTCAAAATACAGACTCTCACCCATGCTAGTCTGAAAATTAACCATCTTTAAGTAGTGAAAAATCTGTAGATAAAAAAAGTATGACATTTTTTGCTTATATATGTTAAGTAGATATAAGACACAGACCACAAACAATGCTTATCTTGTGTCAGTCAACAGACATGTTAGTCACTTAAATATCTATTTTTAAAATGTATGTCTTGTATTGCTTTATTACTAAAGATTGAAACATTGCCTTCCCTGACTTCCATTAATACCAAAGGTTCTGACAAAGTCTGTATTCACCCACACTCTAAATATTAGCCACACAAAACAGACCATATATGGCAAGAAACAATTCCTTGCTATACTTCATTTTCAATAACATAAGAGGCATAGCTGTCTATCTTGTTCTGTCTCATATGTGTGCCTACACAAAAATATTTACCCAGCATTGGACCTGGTATTGCATATATTTTGATAGCCATTGTACCCAGATACAGTGATTTAATAATTAGTTTCTAGCCCAATGTGTAGAAAAGTTTGACATCCATGCCATAGCACTTGTTTTACTGCCATCCATATTTCAGTCTCTATTTTCAGTTTAACTAAAATATTCAGACTGGAGTTCAAATTCTCATAATGGAAGTGCAAAAAATGGAATTCATACACCATCTACAGGAATCCCTCAAAAACAATGTCCAACCCAAAGATACTATTGAAGTGTAATAAAAAATACATTGCTCTTCTTTTTCATTTACCAGATTCACACATAACCTCCCAAAAGTAAGTTTCACACTTTGATCAACCCCAAAGTGAAAATATAAAAGTGAAAATAGATTGCAGCTAATTTATCCAAAAACAGCATTACCTGTAAAATAGATCTGATTCTAGCTAGTTAAACCATCTGAAAATTGTAACTAAAGTATAAAATGTTACCCTCACTACACTTCTAATATACAAAGAATTACATTAGACTAAAAAGTGCTTTATACTTAGAATAGAAACATTAGTCTGCATAATTTTTGTGTTAGGGTGTTTTAAAAACACAGACTGAGCTATTGCAGCTGGAACTTTGCAGATGGCCATTAAACTGATATCCTCAAAATATTCCAGCTTTTCGGGGGAGTGACTAAGATGGTGGCCAGATAGAAGCACAAAGCTTTTGCTCTGCTTTTTGCTATTTTTCCCTGACAGGATTTTATTATTTTATTCTCAACAGAATATTGATTTTTTTTTAATATAATTATATACCTAAACCAGTATAGATACCTTTATGAAGGAAAAAAAACTTTGGAAGCAGCATTTTGATTTTTCCTGTCAGAGTACATTTAGACTGTTCATCTATTATGAGTCACTCAAAAGTGAACCCACACGAAAATTCCATAAAAAAGGAACTTCAATCTATTATTGGGAGTATCCAAAAACTTTCTATAAAATTAGACAAACTGGAAACAAAAATGGATTTTATAAAAGAAGACTGCAAAAAAAATGGACGTTCTCAATGAAGTGTTAAAACAGCAAACTACTCAGATTTCTTTAATTGAAGATGCAATGACAGATGTTGATGGAAGACTGACAGAAACTGAAATCCACACAGAATTTCTCCTAAAGCAAAACACGTTGTTACTAAAAAGATAGAAGATTTAAAAAGCAGGTCTCGTAGAAATAACATCAGGATCTGTGGAATCCCAGAGAAAGAAGAAGGGGACAATTTGATACTTTTTTTAAACAACTGGTTGCTTAAGCTCTCAACTTACCAGAAGCTCTTTCATTTGGTATTGAAAGGGCTCACAGGTCCCTTTCTTCATCTTCCTTAAAGAGAAACCCTCCATTGCCTAGATCCATTATTGTTGAACTTTTGTCCAGTCAAGACAAAGACTTAATTTTAAAGTCAGCTTGGGGTAACAGACCACTTAAGCTAAAAGATAATGTCATAAGATTTGACAATGACCACACTTCATTAGTTAGCTGTACCTTTCATCAAAAGTCTGAAGAAAATAGACATTAAAGCTCAACTTGTTTTTCAGCTAAACTAAGGATCGCCTTTCCAGATGGTCAGAAAATTTTTAACACCCTAGAAGAAGCAGTGGAATATACTGAAAAAAAAAATATTTTACAAAATAGAAGATATGGATTGGGCAAGCACAAGTTTAAAGAGACATGCATCTAAAAACAATTGGACAACAAAGGATGTTGTTGTATCTTTCAGCTTTTCCCGGTTAGGGGTCGCCACAGCGGAACTCCGCTCCACTAATGATTGGCAGTAGATTTTTACATACCAAGTTACCAGCTCTGACGCACAACCTTCAATGAAGGTATGCCCATTCACGCATGTCTCCACACAGAGGATGCTTTAGCTGAGAATCGAACAGGACAACGCCTTACTGTGAGGTGACAACGCTACCGCAGCACCACCGCCGCAGTTATAAAAATACTAAAAAGATGAAAGAGAAGTAAAACTTTATATTATATTATATTATATTATATTATATTATATTATATTATATTATATTATATTGTCTGGCTTATCTAATATGATGTCATTTGACAAGTAAACAAAACAGGGCACTATGCTACAGTCACCTTATAAGGTAAAAGTCATCTTTTACTGATATGGCTTCCTTTACTTATTTCCAGTTTTAATTCCTATTATAAAATATATTTTAGTTAAAAAATTGGCGGGGGATACATAACATATGCTATCAGACTATAATCTCAAATTTATAAATATATACATAAATACACACACATATATATATTAAATATTGCTACCTTTCTACTTTTAACTCATTTTTTTAAGTTGTCACAAATTAGCTCATTGATTGTTGTATATTTTCTTAAATTACATAATTGGTTGGGCAGGTCTCATTTAACTAGAATGAATAGATATTTTGTTTTAGTGAATTGTAGAGGTGGTGATCATTTCTGATCTGGCCGTTTCTTTTTGTCTAGAGCTTAATGAGTTGTATGGTTTCTTTTATTTATTTCTTTTGGCTCTCTCTTTTCTTTTTCATGTTGTATGGTATCTCCTTCGTTGAATGGCATGCATTGTACTTGTATACATCTGAAGAGACATGTGGGGGATATCAGGATTGGCTTTGAGTCTCTTTTTATGTGGGGGATATCAGGATTGGCTTTGAGTCTCTTTTTTAAATTTAATATGTTATTTTTATTTCTTTCTTCTGTTTTCTCTCTTTCCACCTGAGATATGCTTGAACAGTGTATACGTTCATGTATTGACAAGCTCACTTGCTAGGATGCAAAATTATTTTTTTTTTGTTAGATTTTTTTGTTAGACTCACTGCTTGTTAATCCTTCCAGGATTTAGTTATTCATTTAGTCTATTATTATTGTTATCTAGTTACTGTTTAGATAATTAGTAGCACTGTGTTTTACTTTTTTTTCAATGTTGTAATTAGAGCTTACTACTCAATTGTACCTAATTTGCTCCTCTAGTTCTTCATGTCATGATCATCTCTACTGTATACATACTTGATTGTTATTGTTTACCATCTGCCATGTCTTTCTGTGGAGCTTTTCTCCCCAGGCCTCCACTGAAAAAGGACCTGTGTCCAGTCAGAATTTCCCATTAAACAAATGTAAATAAATAAATAAATAAATAAATAAATAAATGTCCGTTATTGCCTGACAAAATTAGTGATCGCGAGCTATTATACTTATGTAAAACTCCTCTTGATCCTTTATTTACTATTTTCCTGCCCTTACTTTAGTCTTCAGTTAAAATAATAATTCTCCAGCTCGAGCATCTAATGGCAGCTTCAGTGCGCCACAAGAAAAACAGAGATAAGTGTACTGTGCCAGCATGAACTTTGACCTCGCTTCATTAAAAGCAAAGAGCTGAGGAGGAAGGCGTAGTGCCATGAAAGGAAGGGATCACTTTAATCTCAGGCAATGATAGCTAGGTTATGCATGTAAGTAATTGTCTGACTGACATTAGTATTTTTTTTTCTCTTGTCCAGTGCTGATTGGGTGCAATTGAATGGTATTGCTCTCTGGATACAATCACTTTGGCTGTGGTGTGTTCGGATATTCACAACTATTAAACATTGTCATTAATATAATTAAAGAGCTGAACAGTAAGTTGAATGCAGCTCATCTAAAAATCGAGTGGTCAGCTTTGTGTTAGTGAAGTACCTTGCAAGATGCGTAGTAGCAAGTCCTGCACAAACCCCTCTTCCCAAGATTTTCTGATAACACAGTTAAACTAATAAATATTCATACAGATACTGGTATAAATGCTGATTTGCCTGTTATGCAGCACAGTGACAGTACATAAGAAACGACCGACGGGCTTGCAATTGAAATAAGTTTTTGCTAATACATTTAATATATTCTAAACACAGTGAATGGTTTGTTGGGCAGTTCCCCTGGTTTGGCTTTATTTAGTTATTGGTAATATACAGTATGATAGCAGAAAAATTTCAAATAAACTACTGTTTCTTTTCTGGCATGACCCATGGTTTATGATCATGTAGCAAGAATGACATAGGTTTTGTACCCCTACGGTACACATGTCCTGGTTAACCTTTCACCTTTAAAATATTTTCTTACCATTAGTGTGGGTCTTAATGTCAAATGAAAGCAGTAATAATACATTAACATAAAGTAATTCTAAAATACAAATCATATTGTCCTAATACATACAGGACCATTACACAGTCCAAAACCTAGTATGAGCAGTGTTGGGGTCCACACATGAAAACAAGCAGTGTTGGGGTCCACACATAAAAACAAAGTCTGTAGTTTGCATGCATGAAATGAAACAAACATTTGTACAACAGTTGTATCGGTGTACACTGTTTGAACATTTCTTCTTATTAGATGGCACCTTTACAGCTCTTGTGTTCTTTTATATATAGTTGTGATACTCTTTAGTTGTGTTCGAAAGACGTCAACAGTTTGCTTGTTGTGAAAATACTTTTTTTTTTTTGAAAGAAGCAGTCCAAAAGCTGGTCTTTCCAGATGTAAGATAGCCTTTGCTATTAATAGAGTTGTGGGTGTACTTACTGGAAGTCTAATTGGTAATAGAGGACAGTGTTTTGAACTTTTAAATGAGGGTAGTAAGCATTGGTGTGTGTTTTAATGTGAAATGGAACCAGTTTGCCTTTTGGTAGATGACAGTGGTTCTTAGTTTATGCAATAATGCACATAGTTAGTACATATTGAATGCATCCACATAACGAAAAACACATTAAGAGATCGGGGATAATAATATATGCAGTAGAGATGGAGCCTACCAACAATTTGTACTTAGCCAATGCAAACTTCAGTGATTGAAGTCAACAATATTATTAGTTTAATAATTAGTTTGTTACTTACAGAATTCTATTAATACTCTGTTGCACTAGCAAAGAGTTTTTCTAGATATTTTACCTCAGTTTTATTTGTGGGTTTGGATGAGAATATATTAGTATATACATGTGTGCGAGACTTATATTGTGGACAAAATATATTTCTATTTTAATACTGCATACATATATTATAATAAATCTAGAGTGCAGGTATATAGAGTGAACTGCTAGATATCACTCATGCTACTTAGATCTTTTTGAATTATTATATGCTGAAAATGAATGTAAATACTGTTCATCTCTTTGTTTATAGTTCATATAAGCATTACATTTGTAATATAAAACCAAAGTAGAATTGCCTTTACCACTTCTGACCAGTATATTCAATAATTGACATGTGGGAAAGTAGACTTATTATTGTGGAGAGAGACAAATAAAAATAATGTCTAGAAGTGTTTTTATTGTTTTATTTATTTTTTTTACACACATTTGTTATTATACAAATAATCATCAATTGTATACATTAAACCATCACTCTAGAGTTTAATAATATATGTAGGCAAAGGAAAACAACATCATTTACTTTAAACATTTTGATTTTAAAAATGTATTACAATCCTTTCAATGTTAATTGTAGATCCAAATAATATAGATACCAAGATCTTTTTTTTTCACACGACAGAATTTATATATCAAAGGTCTCATGAGTTATAAAATGAATAAAGGCCTTTGTGATGTGCGTGGTGGTGCTCGAGTTTGTGCTGACTGGGTGGGCATTCTCAGGAGGGTCATGGATCCATCTTGGGTCAGTGGGTTATGGAGGCGTTTGCTGAGACACAAATAGAGAAGCTAAATAAGCTATGATTTAAGCATCCATTCGAATGGTTGAAGGAAGTGGCTCAAAATTCCTAACTAGCAACAGAGATGAAATTGTATATACACGTGCAAATAAGATGCCACTTGAACAATTGGTGGGGGATGGAATTCAACATGAATAACGTGAACTTCACTACTTAATATCTATGGAACAATATTAATTCTGAACATATATAGCATATCCTATCTGGTGAGCTTTGGATGATAAGAAAGATGTGTTTTGATGGATGTCCTTATGGCTTACAGGCTTGGGGGTATCCTGGGGCTCCTATCGGGAGTGTCTTTATCTTGTTAGCATGGACCCAGGAAGTTTAACTCATATTACAACTTCAATTAAAGTTACTATTCAACTCAACAATATAATATAAATATTATTGTATAATACTAGATATTCTAATTGTATCCTTACTCTTCATTGTATTTAAATAAAAGTTAGATTATACACTCAAAACTAATGAATATATTCTATTTCACACTTCCTCCCATTAATTTAAGGTAATATTAATATTAATATTAGTATTATGTTAATGTCAATTCTTTTAGAAAAAAAAGCAAACACAGACATTTGAATATAATTGTATATTAAACAGTTTGAATGTAGACCATAGACACATTTGTTTCTCTTCACATATTATTCTTTTCATGTGTCATTAATTAGTCTGTAAACACTTTTGAATGCAATAAAATGAAATAATAAATAATCAATCAAAAATCTGATCAATACATAGCAACTGAATAACACAAAGTTAATGTTTCGAGACACTGATATATATAGGTCAGATTGAATAGTTTCATTTTATGGTTTAGTCTGAACAGTTCCTTATCTTACCTCTGATAGAAAAGTTCCTTATCTTACACTTAATTTACATCATAACAAGAATAATTATTTTATAGTTTAATATACATGTGTATTGATTTATGATAAAATTTTACTTGTTTACAAGAATGAATCCTTATCATTTAAAAATCACTATTCCTTTTAAGAAGCAGTAGCACATGCTTAATTTCGGTTTTATTACCTTAACATGGTTGAGTTGGCGAGTGGTTTGGATGACATATTCATCCAACCAGAAATTCCATGATTAATGGTTTGAAAAGTTACAATTTTAAATGATTAATGTTTTTGTTATTCTCATCATCCACAGCAAAGTTTCAAAATTACTTGCTATATTTTTAAAGCAACAAGCCAATGACTTCTATGTTTAAAGTTTATTTTTTCTTCTTACATGTCTACATGCAACTGTTTATCTCTAAATGTTAATGGTTTAAACAATTATGTGAAAAGAAGCAGTTTAAATAAATATTTGAATGTAAATAAAGTGCATATAACATTTCTGCAAGAAACTCATATAATCAAAGATGATGTAAATAGAATTGTATTAAAATATTACAATATGTTAGCTGGTTCATATTTTAAATCAAAAAGAAGAGGCACAATGATCTTGTGGAGATGTTCTATATCTGAACCTAAAGTGATACATACATAAACTGATAAAGATGGTACGTTGACATTGATAACTATAGAAATTAATAAAAAATACTATACATTGGTGAATATATACTGGATACCAGGAATCGGTACTAAAATTGTTAAAACGTTACTAGCTAGTATTATTATACATACCAAAGGTGAATTAATTATAGCAAGAGATTTTAATTGTGCATTATCAGAATCAGACACCACAAATAAACAAAATATAAAAATATCATCTCCAGCCAAACATTTGAAAACATTTATTAATGATCTAAATTTACGGGATATATATGAATTAAAATCTGTCAAACCACTTCATTACACACACACTATTTATTTTGTTTTGGTACCCAAACTAATATTGATAAAGTATTCATGTCTAACAGCCTATATTCTAGAACTGATGATATGTTAATATCGTCTTGCCCATTATCAGATCATAATGCCATATATTTCACTATAACCCTTAAAATAGATAATCTAATGAATAGTACTAGAATCCCAGCTTGTACTACCCAGTTAAAATATTTCAAAGAAAGGTTTATAAAGGAATTAAGCAAATTTATAGAATTAAATGACAATGGAGAAGTTACAAACATTATTCTTTGGGACTCATTAAAGGCTTATATATACATATAGGAAAATTAAAAGTTGGTATATTAACAAAAGAAAAGAATGGAATAAGGAATTAGAAACATTGCAGACTAAAATAGGTAATTTAAAATTAAATACAAAACTAAATGACACAAATATAGAATGTTGTTGTGTCTTTCGGCTTTTCCCGGTTAGGGGTCGCCACAATGGAACTCCGGTCCGCTAATGATTGGCAGTAGATTTTTATGTGCCGAGTTGCCAGCTCTGACACACAACCTTCAACGAAGGTACGCCCATTCACGCATGTCTCTTACTGAGATTAATTAAAATTATTAAATCAAAAATATCTTGACACAATGCAACATCTAGTTGCAATACAATTAGAAAAATGGAAAATTTGCTCTTATTCAATTAATCCCAAAAGTCTACATAAACTTGCTATAAGATCCAAGACAAAAATACTAACTACATTAAAGAAATAAAAGTTAACCAAAAATGGAAAGATAGAGAGAAATAACTGACTTGAAAGATATTTTAGAAAGTTTAAGATGACACTATGAAAATATAAATAGCACCCCCTCCCAATCTTAGATAATGACCTTGCTATAAATGATTTTCTGAAAAGTAATATACAACAAAAAGTAACTAAAGAGCAAAAAAATATTACTGACAAGTCAATTCTTCCAAAAGAAATAAAAGACCAAATTCAAAATATTAAGACAAATAAAGCTCCGGGACTGGATGGTTTAATTCCTGAATTATATAAACTTATGCCAGAGAGCATTATTAAAGTACTACAGAATGTATTTGAAAAGATCAAAACTTCACAAGTCATTCCCCCATCCTGGCATTACACCATTGTAGCTCCTATCCTTAAAAAAGCTAAAGATAGTAAACTTTGCTCTTCCTATAGACCCATAACCCTACACAATGTGGATTATAAAATATTTATGTCTATTTTTGTGAAAAGGCTCAATCAAATAATGCCAAAACTAATTAATGAAGACCAAACTGGATTTATTTTGGGTAGAAAACTCCATGATAATATAATCAAATTAAATGCATTAATTGATTTAGCTAATAAAAAGAAAAAAGAACCAACAATAATCAGTTTAGATATAAATAGAACAGTTGATTCTATCAGCTGGTCTTATTTATTCAATCTACTTAAAGAATGTAATTCTTCTGAACTATTTATTAATCTCATCACAAATGTATACAATAATTCCTATTCATTTGTAAAAATAGGCTCTTATATATCCAAATCCTTCAAAATTTTAATGGGTACAAAACAAGGTTGTCCTATATCTTCCCTATTATTTGCTTTTGCAATTTAACCGCTTGCAAATTATATTAGATCCAATATTGAAATCAAAGGTTTTTCAATTGATAAAGAGTTTACATGTAAAATTCAGTTACTTGCAGATGATATTATTATTATAACTACTGAAGACATAGAATCTTCTTTATTACAAATTATTTCATCCTTAAATCATTTTGAGAAGATTTCAGGTTTAAGCTTTAATAAAAACAAAACAAAAATGTTATTAATTAATAAAACAACCTCTGATTTCCTAAATAGTTTCAAAGAGTTCAACTGAAACAATACTCATATTAATCATCTTGGAATTGATATTACAACTACAATAAAAATACAATTAAAACAAATTATTCAAACAATCAATATAATTACATGACTAATAGAGGACTGGAATAAATCCTTTTTTTACAATGGAGGATAGAATTGTTTTAATAAAGATGATTATACTACAAAAATCTTATTCTATATATAGACACTAATATTCCTTCCCACTAAAAAAATAATTAACAAATTAAAAGAAAATCTTTTAAAATTCCTCTGGTATCCTAATAAGCCAAGAGTATCTTTTGATTGACATACTAAAAGCTGGGAAGATGGAGAAACAGCTTTCCCAAATATTGAACTATATTTATTTATTTTATTTTTACATTTGGTTACTGGGAGAGTCTGACTGGACACATGCCCTTTTTCAGCAGATGCCCAGGGAGAAACTCTCTACATATATATATATATATATATATATATATATATATATATATATATATATATGTATATATTTAAAAGAAATACAATGTAAGAATTATCAATTGCAATTACACAGTTACAGAAGTAAGACATTTTCCATTTTACATCATTTCCCAGATGCAGAACAGGTTAAATTGCATAATACATCAATACCATAATGGTAGTCAATAACTGATAACATAAGTAACTAAGTGAGTTAAGAGAAACTAAACAGTTTGAAGGTGAAGCTGTAAATGTAATGCTGGTAGGATGGTTTAGGATAGACTTTACTTTTAGAAGGGAGACACACTTTATGTAGATACGTATATGCAAAATCTACTATCATAAATATTATAGCATTATGGTTAAATTCCTCATATCACTCAACATGGAAATCCTCACATGAATGATTGATTCAAAATAACAAGAATAAGCTAATTCCTCAAACCTTATTTGGTAAAAACTAAATGCTTTTGGTCAGTGAAAAGTACTACCATAAACAAATACCACTACCAGAACTTGAATGACAGTGCAAACCAATGTGTTAAAAAATCAGTGGAGTCTGGCCAAAATAACCATTGCTAGTAATATCCAGGGAGTATATACAAAACAGTAATCAATGTACTTAAGCACAAGTTTAAATCCATTTCTTATAAAGCAGAAGTTAGTCTGATGGCTTCAGTTCAGCAGTATAGAAAATAGTTTTCATTCTGCTTAGTGAAAAACTCAAATGTTGTGATTAAAGGCACTGCCAACACAAGAGGGTACATGACTGTTTAGTGTCTTTGCAGGATAGTCCTTATTATTTTTGTTATTTGCAGTGCTGACCCAGACATTAAAACAGGTTTTGTGGATAAATAATATGACATGTTTGTTGATATATGTTAAGTAGGTATAAGACATGCATAACAAAAAAAAAAAAAAACACTTATTTTCTTGTCAGCCAACAGACTTGTTAGCCACTCAGATATCTGCTTTATAAATGCATGTCTTGTACTGCATTATTACTAAAAATTGAAAATTGTCTTCCCTTCAGCTACAACACTAGAATGTAAAACATTTCATCAGTTAAATAGGTAACAATACTTAAAATACACCTTTTTAAGTTCTTGCTACTTGAGAATTAAATAAATAAATAAATTCCATTTCATATAGTATTTGTATTTTCATATAGTATATTTTAGCAGTTTGAAATGCCTAGTTCTTTCCCCACTATGCCATCCCAGTGTACAATTATATGATCAAGTAGTTACAATGCCAGCATTTTCATTCTTTCTATTCTTATTCCTATTTCAATATCAATTCTACTTCCTACCATAGCATAGAATATAGATATGTACATAGAATACATGTACCTAGAAGAGTAAGATTTGAAGAAATGTATAGAATGTATACAGTTGAACATCCAGTTTACAGCTACTATCATAGGGGGATTCCTAAGGTAAAAAAAAAATGAATCCACCTTTTTATCGTTTATTATTTCAGGAAGTAGGTCAAACCAATTGACTTCCAATTGGTGTGGTAATTGAAATTATTGAATCCTATTTATAAGGAAGTGAAACATCTGGTAAAAGGATTCTGGAAATTTTTTCCATTTATCCTGTCATCAAGTATCATCAGGATTTTTATTCAGTACTATAGATGTGGTCGATTTATTTAGTTCCATCCCTATGGATGAAGGCATTGAAGCATTAATCTCTAGATTCCTCGATGATATATATATTTTTATGGAAAGGGAATCTAGAGACCTTTGAGGCATTCATTAATTAAAAGCAACTACATATGATTGGGTAATGAGAACAAGTGTAACAGCAGTGCAGACTCTGCATTCTCTGATGTATTTTTTTAAGCCGACTGTACCATGTACTCAGGATCATACTGCTAGCTGCCCTAGGCATAAACTGTCAGACGGCACAATTGAATCGATGTACAGGACAGAAATTCATTCATCTGTAGTTATCTGCGTGTGTGCAGTGGCTACTGGGTAAAGATTTTAGATACAGACAAGACAGGACTTTTTTTTTTTTGGCATTCTTTTTGCAGGTAAAGGGGTGTCATTCTAAGACTTCCCAGGGTGTACATTCAGATAGCTATGGCCCTAATCAGGATATTGTTACTCAACATATCCTGAGTCAATTAACTATACCGTTAGACATTCCTGACACTTTGCAGGTAAAGTACCCCATATATAGTGCTAAGGTGAAGGTTTTCTTAAGACAGCTTCAGTACATCAGTTTCACCTTTTTAGCAGATATTTGTAAAATAACATCCCAGATCTCTCTATTGTGTTAAGGATACCACAGCTGAGCATTGTGTTAAGGATACCACAGCTGAGCATTGTGTTAAGGATACCACAGCTGAGCTCTCATGCTAGCAATTTTCTGAAGTGTTTTATTGCTTAACTGGTTTCTGTCTACTTCTAAGACAACTCCCTGTTAAACCTACCTTGTACCTTGCACTTTACAATAGAACAGCATTAGTGTTCTGTTACATACCTCCCTTCCAAACTCAGAAGGGCAGGATATGTAACAATGAAAATCAAGTGGCCTTTCCCCATGAACGATTAATACTGCCAAGCCTAATAGCCTGAACACTGGGATGCTGGGGCTTCCTCTTCATCCTGTAAAGGACAACGCAAATATAGGTTATTGGAATACAATGGTTTTTACCCTCATGAAAGAAACTGCTTCCACAGGGTTTCAGATTTACTCCATCCCTCTCTACCTAAGGTACATCCTCGGAAGGGAAAATAGAAACCAGACTTGTTCATAATCAGGTCTCCTACTTCCTTTTTTCGATACAGCAATGTTGATATAGCTACCTGTTACCTTGGAGAAGGCTCTATCTCAAAGGAACATTTTGAGTTTTGCCAGCATTGCAACTCTGGGAAAACAAAGCAATTATAA
Organism: Protopterus annectens; assembly: GCF_019279795.1. Lineage (NCBI taxonomy): Eukaryota > Metazoa > Chordata > Ceratodontiformes > Protopteridae > Protopterus > Protopterus annectens. Next base: position 1,290,618,970 of record NC_056733.1, on the reverse strand, counting down.
GTGAAGTGTGAGAATCCAGAAATCATATCACTCTTTCCTATAGATCTGCATCACCCAAAATATGCAAATAGCAAAAGGTACCTGTAGTATTTCCAAACAAAATCCATGTTCTATTTTGCTTTTGTTTTTGAAGGGGGTTCTCATTAACCAGATATGACATGCTTATAGCATCTCTCACCAACAGAGACATGTTGGTGTCTCCATCTTTTTCCCCAGAGTCCCTAGCTTTTTTGTGGGTCTTTATTCACTTCATCTCAATTTGCTCCAGCTGCTGTCATGAGCATATTCTCAGTACATGCTTCACCCTTGCTTGCACTGTGATTTGCATACATGCCAATGCACTGCTTCATTTACGGGATATGTTTTGTGCACACTCCTTAGTTCAGAGCATTTAAAATATTTTATTTTTAGCCCCTTTCCATCTAGGAGATGTTTAATGCTAGGACTGTATAGTTCTGAAAATATTTTTACTTAATTTTGCATTGGCAAGGTAAACAGTATACTAAAAGTTCAAAAAGAAGGGGAAGGTATGTAGACAAACTGCACCGGTACACACATCCAAAGAAAAGAGAAGTCAGTTGACCAAGAGCCAAAGTAAAACTATTTTAACACATTGTAAGTGCTTTCACACAAAATGATGCCTCATCAGATACATAGCCAAATCTTAAAAACTTAAAATGCAAATTTAAAGCCCTATGTGACCAAATGAATTAGACTGATTTTTAGTGTATATCACTTATGTCAGGAAACTTCATAGCTGGCATTCTTAAAATCCACTCACATTCAAGCTTCTCTGTGGGAGTTATCTCACCATTTCTCACGGATTTTTTTAACATTTCCAAAATCATAATCCAATGAACTGAGTGTGCAAGTAGTTCCCTAAGCTGTGCATTGTACAGCCTTGGGTGAAAATTGCTTTCATTTTTTTCCCACAACTAGAATAATTCCCTTAGTGGAAAACAATGTCTAGTAAGATTTATTAGGAATTTAGTTTCCATCTTTATCAACTTACCAGTTGAGAAAACTGCTTAATATGTTTGCCATACCTCTCAACCTCTTAGAGCAAGAAATCTGGACAAAGTTATAAATAAAAGTGGGACAAAGGCTTCAAAACAGGGACAATTTTTAAATATTGCTCTTACAAACTTAGTAAAAAGTGATACAATAATAAGTTTGTATTAGCATGAATTTTCTGAGGAGTATGACATCTGAAACTCAAATTCTGTTATTATTTTATAATTTCAGTCTTTAATGATTTTCCACTGATTTGCCAGAAAACCACAATTTTATGAAAAACGGACCAAAAATATGAGGCAAAAATCTGGACATTCTTCAAAAATCTGGACAGTTGAGAGGAATGAATTCTTTGCAGCTAGTACCATATGAGGGCTACACAGCCTATTCTGTGAACACAAAACATTTAAAGCCAGTTATTTCTGGGTGTGTATCTAAAGGTAGACTAGGATCATCTTGAATTGGGCCTACTGTCACTAGGCCCAATAATGTCCATGAACAGTTTTTCCCCGCAGAGGGTTTTATTTGAACTCCCAGTTCATCTGAAGCCACATGATGTAACATTGATAAGTGAGCATATAAAATACACTTATTTTACACGCAACAAAGTGATTGTGTATCCCACGTTTCCCATATTTCTACCAGCATAACCTCAAGTTTGAGTAAAAAGGACCATCACCATTGCATTCTGTGAAAGTCACTGGAGTAAAGCTAAGGATTTATTAGCGTGAACTTTAAAGCAGCATGATTTTCAGTGGTGGTGACTCCAGCTAGGAAATCATAAACAATGCACATCTTATCTACTCAAAAACATATACCTTTTCTCTAGTAGTGAGAAGAGATCACATTTTTGCAATACTGGAAGATGTCTGCTCATCCAAACCAAGATATTCATATGTATAATTCCTAAGCTGGGGCTACTAAAGATATAATTCAGTTTAGGGGTAATTGCAATGAAGTCTTCTACTTAGGTTAATATCCCTTTCAATGCATATTCTTTTAGTAAGTTTAAAGACTGAGAAATGGGGTTAGTGGTAACTAAGTGTTAAAAGAGTTTTGTCCAACATTACATTTATGATAGCTGTTATTACTGTGTGTTAAACATAAAGTGCAAATGATATGCATTTCTGGTCAGGTAATTACAATTAGTCACTCCTTATCAGATGCAAAGGTTCCCACAACACTTGGCCAGACCTCAATAGCTGCTCATGCATCAGTCTTTCCCTGAAAATGTTACATGCTGGAGCCTTAATCTTCAAATTCTGGAATAAATGTACCATTTTCTTGAAGCTACACATGGAATAATTCCATGATAAAATGATTATCCTTTGTCATATTTTGCTACTCTAATGCATCAAAAAATGCCTGCTCTAGACCTCAGTTATAACTGTCAGAAAGAGACCATATATCTTAATTCAAAGAACCTGTCTGGGAAAAACCTTCTGTAATGTGTTGGTTACTCATCCAAAATGTGTGTGTGTGTGCGTGTGTGTGTGTGTGTGTGTGTGTGTGTGTGTGTGTGTGTACGTGTGTGTGTGTGTGTGTGTGTGTGTGTGTGTGTGTGTGTGTGTGTGTGTACATACATACATACATACACACACACACACACACACACACACATATATATATATATATATATATATATATATATATATATATATAAAAATATAAATTCTCAGTTTCTAATTTGCTATATAACAAAAATATCCCTTCCAAAACATTGTGGCCCACTGAGTCTATCTGCGAGCCAGTATGGCATCTTGAAGACCTATAAAAAAGGATTTAGACTTCCCCTTCTGCCAATCACACACTGCTTGGGGAGGAATGAAGCATAAGATTGAATGGGATTCAAATCTTCAAGTATAACCTCTGAACTGAGACATGAATTTCTGTACGTCAAGGACATTACTGTCTTACTGGAAAGCGACACAAGGATGAGATTACCCCAGTTCCATATTTAAATTTCACTGTGCTTTAATATTTACTAAACCACCCTTAGTCTATGGCATCTCAGTCTTTTCTAAGGACAATAGCTGGCATTCCATTCAGATGGAAAACTGAGCAAATACTCTCGAGGTGCCTCACTTTACTTTGTGACTAGTAAATGAATAAGAGGCAGCAACAAATGCAAAGCCATGACTTGGTCAATGTAAAAAAAAAAAAAAAAGTTCAAAAGTTCTTCCTAGAAGAGACCACCTGATCCTCTGTACATCTGAAGTAAACCTTAAATACAACAGAAAGCCAGTACAAGGATCCCATATGAGGTCAGTGTTAAGAGAAATGTAAAGGTGTTCCTCCATATCATCTGGTAGCACAGAGATGTTGCCTTTGTTGGATCTGCATGTTTATTCTGTGTTGCTGCTTTTTACTTTGTTCTTTTAATTTCTTGATAGATTGAAATAGATCTTTTTTTAACTGGAGGAACAGGTGTATGACCATCTAAAGATAGTGGCATATATTAGAAGCCCTATAATCGATGCCCTTTCTGATTACTGCAGAGTCTTAAAAATTTATCCCAGAGTAGTAGTTTAGCTGAAGAGTGGGTGCAAATGGGCAGGTGATACTAAAAATATAAGTTGTATGAGCTCAACTAGTTCTCATTGTTCATGGAGCAAAATGGTTTGCATTCACTACAATTCAGATCCCAAAATTATTTCCACAATAATCTTGAACCAGTTAGTGTCGCTGCACGATTAATACAAGTTAACTATTCACCCTCGTTTACTAGTGGCATAATGGCTAAGTAGAATAAAGGACTAGCAGTAGTTTACCCACAGCAGAGTGAAAGCCACAATAAAATAATTTGGCAGTTCCCATTTCCTCACTGGACTATTTTGTTGCAACCTTCATGGAAAGCTGCAGATTTTATGACCTCAGATTTTATATCATGCAAGGAGGGTATATGAGGTAAAGCCCCAACATTTTTGGAGCCTGGATTTGTCCCTATTTTACCCTGAGAACTATTTTTTTAAAAGCCATTTCTGATGAAATTGTTAAATTAAACATCATCTATAAATTGTACAATAACTGTATTTCATCTTAAATATGAATTAACATTTTAACTTTACTCAACAAATGGTGTGTTAAGTAAACACTGTCAATATACAGGAACAAGACTTAAAGCAAATGTAGAAGGCAAGAAGCAAAGCAGCTTTTAAACAGCAGGTAGATTTGATTTTGCACTGCAAATATCTTTTTTTTTAAATTGTATAACAAAATGCAGTGTGACTTTTATGGATACCAGAAATTATTTACTTTGCTTATTGTATGCCTTTAATGATATATGGTTGCGACACCTGACTTCATGAATAAGTTGCATAAATGTAGATGAAATAAAATGTGAGATTCTGAAACTCAAAAATAGAAGTGGTGATATGGAGTGGGATATGTAGAACTTAGATCCTTACACTAAGGAGCTTTTTTAATGGTCATCAGAATGTCTGAATATTTAAAAGTATTGCATACCATAATAGAAATAACAGTTTTGAATATGAGAGTGATAAAGTTGACCAGAATTACTTGTGAATTAAATCTTGTGAGAGATTAATTGTATATATAGATGTACTAACAGAGCAGCCCTTTCTATACCATACATCTCAGTGGAGTCCTAATTTGATACAGTTTAAAGGCTCAAATATAAAATCTGATTAACAAACCAGCATGTGTAGAAATTCACACACAGACTAGACACAAATAGACCAGGAAATAATGTGTATTTAGGTTAAAAAAATATAAACGAGTCAAAGTTAAATCAAAGTTTATTAAAATGACAATATGATGCAAGATTAGAAATATGCAATGTGAATTCTGTATGAAAGTAGATTAAGCTGATTTGGTGGAACAGCCATTTTAAGTTAAAACATAATTTTAATAGCATAAGGGCAAAAAGATTAAGAATGCAAGCTAGAAATGGCATATAAAATGCATGCGTCCAGTTCTAAAGTGAATGGGCTAGTAAAATTAGTGTGTGGTGACTAAATGGACTAAAACTCATGAAAGAAAATAGGATTTTTAATACCAATCATTCAGTTAAAATCAGTATGTTGCAAAAACAAGGCCTGTTACAGGGAAGTGATGTCTATACTGTTGCCAGGAAAACTGTCCTAAATTAGAATAGTAATTTAAGTGTTTTTAAAAAGGAAACTGTGTTGCTAGCATCTTGGCATTTAGAAGGTTTTGAGTAGAAGATCACAGGTGTCCTGTAGTGGTGGTTTGACATGGACAACAGCAAGAAAACTGTTTAATTTTTAACACTTTTTTGTGCTTCAGAGTTTGAGCTTGGAGCGTGTGTATACTTTATGGTGTGTGGGTTGCCGCCAGGGATTCAGGGGGCTTGCCTCTGCAAAAATGTTTTTTTTTTTTTTTGTGACCTTTGAGGGTCATTGTTATGAGTAATAACTTCTCAAAGTTTGACATTTTGTAGACTGAATAATGTCAGCTTAAATAAAAAAAAGGCCCCAAAACAGGTAAAATAAATACATTGCCTTTTAGAAGTATGTTTTTAGACATAATACCTGGTATTGCAGATGTGGCTAAAGTACATGACTTGTGGCTTTGTCATGCATCATGAAACGACTTGATATTTCACATACCATCACCATATATTTTCTAATATATGTAGCACACTGAAAAAAATCAGAATCATGCAATAAACTGAAGTTAATATACTCTGTTATTGTATTAAACACATGGCTGAAAAAGCTGTTTTTTAAAGTAAAATACCATCAGTGTGGAGGCTGGACTATATAAAAAGCATGTCAAAGCAATATGCAACCCCATGTTGAAAGTAAATAAAATACTTTGTGAAAATACTACAAATCTGTGTCTAAAAGGTGAGATTGCCAATATCTTCAGCTTTAAACAACAAAGAAAATAAGCCTTTTATCTACTGTGACTGATATAACCACTGCTTCTGAATGTGAAAGCCAGGCTGGCATGAATTATGTTTGAATCGGTTTACCTTTAGTTGTGCTTATTGCACACGGGCGAACAGCAATTGTGTGAAAGGCTGCAAACACTGAACGGAAAAAAGTTTGAATGTGCAATGAGTGGATTGCACTATAGTGGGGATCGGGAAATGGTCCCTTTCCCCACTGTAGTGTGATATCGGAGTTAGAATATTAAAGTAGGGGGGTGTGGGGGCACAGCCCCCCACATGGGGGGTGCATGGGGGCTTGCCCCCCTGCTTTAAACCTTATTACATTTTTGTTTCGACATCAATGTTCGAAAAACAGTGAATCTGCTTTTCGATTTACTGTTTTTTGAACATTAAGGACTATCGCTGTTTTCACTTTCGTGGTTACGAGTCGCTCATTTGGACCACTGTGATTCGGCTTTGTAAAGGTAAACTGTTTGAATCATACCACTGCTAGCCAATGTACCACCTGGGCATGAGGGGAAAAGACTACAGTTATTGGATTGACTTTGCTCCCCATGTCTGATGCTTACCATTGGGATGATCTCAACTATACTAATACCCAAGGAGTTAAAGTAACAGATAAAATGTGCCCACATTGATTCAATACTTAGTTCACCAAATGCATCCAGTCCTCAAGATCATGAAGGAAGTATGCCATCTGTTGTCCTGGTTATGGGTTTTCAACAGGTACACACAGACTAGGACTAAACTGTCCACCTGGAGAACTGACTCTTGGGCCTAGCATCCCAGTGTCTTTTCAAACCATGACGTGGAAGTCTTCTGTTGCCCCTTACCTATGTTAACTGCTTTTAAAACAAGTTACTTTTTGCATACAATTTTCAGGGAAGGCTAGTCAAATTCTCTACAGCTTCCTTCTTGGCATGACAGTACTGCTAACACTCCAGAAATGGCTATGGATCCAAAGAGTCCATTTACCTGCCTCTCTTGATTAAACCAAATATTACTACCCATTTGCCCAAGCAACATACTTCTCTTGTGGTGCTTGTAACTAATACAGTGCTTTCTGAACTGTATAGCTAGATAGGTCAGAGATTCAGCGCTCAACATGGGACATGTGTGTGTGTGTGTGTGTGTGTGTGTGTGTGTGTGTGTGTGTGTGTGTGTGTGTGTGTGCGTGTGTGTGGGTATATATGTAACTTTGTGCTGTATCCACTTTCCCTGAGAACACATTTGAATTTACACACAAATCTAATTGGTTGTGGATATCACAACATTACCAACTTGCAGTGCTACATAATTACCCTCTTAGATAAGTAACACACACACAGAAAAAAAACATAAGCCAAAAGACCTCAAAATGAGTTATAAACCTAAAACACTGCTGATATTAAATATGAAGAGTTCAAGGCAATGCACAAAGAATATAGAAAGTATGAGGCATAAGATTTAAAGTATCTGACAGATGAGTACCTTGGTCTTACATAATTGAAGACATGCTGAACGTACGTTATACATTTGTAATAATATAGATTGCAGAATAAACTGTATTCAGTAAAGCTTTACAAATGTGCTACTACGTTCTTCCAAGTAAAGCTGGACAGACTTTGTTTTAGCTCTAAATACATCAGTTCATTTGTTCTCTTAGAAAACTGGGGAAGGGGAGCATTGCACCAGACTGCATCACTTTCCCACATAGTAGCTGATTTGATGAGACTGGGTCACAGGAAGATGCTATAGAACCTTCTATAGACTGCCTGCAGGAATTGGAATACAAGGGATGTGCACTCAGTTTGGAACAAAATGAGCTAAGAGAAGACTTGCTTGACTTAATAGATATGGACAGATATATCAAGATCAATGAAAAAAATAGACTGCACAAGGTTAATAAAACCCAAAAAGTCAGAAGTCTGATAAAACAAATGAACACAGTAATTAGGACTGTTCATAGAGATCCATGTGATATAACAGAAGTAAACAGAATATATTACTGTGCAGCTAAATTAATAACTGATAAAGTTCTACCACAAGGACACAGGGTAGTGAGGGAAAGGAAGGGGAGAATTAGAATGCCATCATGGAAGTATCGAATAGAGGAAATTATAAAGCAATTAAGATAAGAAGTGTCACTGTTAGAAGACTATAGAAGAGTGAACATATCAACAAAAATACTAAGAAAGATAGATGTGATAAAAGCAATGCGCAATATTAGAAAAGACCAGGATCTATCATGCACTATCACAAATAACAAACTAAAAATTTCAGCACAGGTGGAAAAACTTAGAAGATACGAAGACAAATATAAAGGTAAAATGCAAAATAAGCACTTTTTTTGAGGAACCAAAAAGGTTTTATAGAGAACTGGGAAATATGATGAAAGGAATTGAAAGACCACCAAAAAAAAACAAGAAATAGATACATTTTGGAGAAGTATCTATGAAGATCCTGTGGAACATAACAAAGATGCTCCCCTAGATTCATTAAACTCTGTGCAGGAATAGTGCTATTCCTGCATGGAGCGGATTGTGCCCGTGTAGAACAGCAGCACGCCATGCATATTTATGAAGGCACACTGCTATATTCTCTACATGAACATGATCCATGTAGGAGCACAGGGGGCATGTCCGAGCAGTGCATGGACACTAAACATGCCCCCTGCACTCAGAAAGTGCTGTACGGCACTTTCTAAACCGTAAGCTCTAATATTATGCCAGTATTTCAGTATCCGCGGACACTGAAATATAAAATTGATATATAAAATATAAAATGGCAAGAGTAAAGCAATACAGGGGCTGTGTCACAGCTTCTGTGACACACCCCCTGTATTGCTAAAGCACCGTACGGCACTTCTGCATCCTGCAAAAGCAGGAAATGTGTGCAAATGCACACATAACGGGATAAATTCCCCAACAGTTAAAATGCAGTTAAAAAGCACAAGCACAGCCCCACAAACACGCAAAGTAGATAGAGAACATGTCATGCATCAGCATGAAACACACATAGAAGCTGGAAAGCCAAATCAATGCCAGTATTTCACGAATACAGTCCCAAATAGTTGTCAGAACACCACAATACACACCAATATAACCTACAATGATAATAATAATATATACTTATTTGTAATACCCTAAGGAATGTTTAAGTGTAGCTAAGAGGGTGTGTGCATTATGGCCATTCCTTTAGCATAGCTTAAACATCCCATAGGAGCTAAATTAAACTAGAGAGGTGCAATTTCCAACCCAAGTTAGTGTAGTGGTTAAAGTTGCAATTTTACAAGGAGGTGTTCATGGTTTGAGTCCCAACAAAGGCAGCTTATTTTCCCATGTGAAAGTAGTGTTAAAACTATTTTAGTAAACTTAAATTATGTAGCAACTATTATTTTGTCAACCAGGGTAGGGTAGCAGTCTCAAAAGTGAGATATCAGTGTAGAAAAGATGTGAAAACTCCCATATAAACACGTGTGCCCCATACAGTATAGTCACACAAGAATATAATGTAATGAAAGCACATAGCGGGATGTCATGGAAGGTAAATGTAAAATTATAATGTGTATGTAAATAGTATTTTATATTATACAATGACTGGTCACTGACATACAAAAATGAGTACACAAATTTGTCAGCCCAACCACAGTGCCCGTTGCAAATCCGAGAGTATACTAATGGAAGAAGGTCCGGTTACTCGGACTTTTTCCATTTGTATATCTCTTGTTCTTTGTTTTTTTTTGTTTGCAGAGATAGCACTGGAGAAATGAAGATCTCCGTTGCATTTTTTAACATCTCTCGCTATGTTGCATGAGTTGAAGAACTCATATAACATAG